>NC_138732.1:20917627-21238275 GCF_965113295.1 Leuciscus leuciscus
CTTGAAAGTGAAATTTCAAACGTGGTTTATAATATGATATGTGATCATAATGGATATTAGATTACAGAAAATATGAGAGTGTAGCCTATATATAGACCACATGACAACTGTGAGGGCGATTAAAAGTCGTTAATCTGTTTTATGCATTTCTATTTGCTTCCAATTTTTTGTTTTATTTAAAAAAGCACATGCTTACCATGTTAACTTAAAATGTTTAAAATAAAGTGGGATATTTAACAAGTAAATTTGATTTCAACATGAGCTATCCTGTACTTTAGCCTAATTCGAAGCAGGCAAATATGGGAATCATACCGAACTCTGAGACAGTGCACAAAACAACTGAGTTTATACGTATAAAGTGGGCTTTAGGCTTCCCTTACAGTTCTCATTTTCTGAGAAATAAGATTCACAGAATCTATTTAGTCAGTTGTGATGGATAAACCTGATGTCCATTTAATTCTTTAAACGTACTGTCTCACTCAGACTGCGCTCGTCGGGAGCATCTCAAGTTCATAACGAAGCAACCAATTTTGTGTCCCATATTACTGAGTCTGTGACTACATATTGCGCTGATAGATTCTGAGTGAGCCATTGGCTCTTCCCCACAATGTCGCCTTACGCACACAAACTCATAAGACATAACTCAATACAGCTGCTGTCCTTGTCTATGATTGCCCCATGTTTCCCTTATAAGGACAGAGAGAAAGCATTTATGTAACAATAAAGCAGATATTTCTGTGTTCTCGTTTACACCGTCTGGTTCACTGGGGCAAATGCACTGCTGAATTTAAAGCCATCACAAGCACTGCAGTGTCCCGCATGCGGCCAGAGCTACTATAATCTGCCTTTTTTTTTTTTTTTTGCCTTAAAATCTGTTTAAGGGTTCATTCTGTGGTCACAGAGCTTGTAAAATGTGGAAAATGATGCAAATAACGCAGTGAGGCATGAGTTAACAGCAAAAATGTCAGGGATCCGTGCTTCCATGTAAACCCTTTCTGCATCCATGAACATGCAGTGCAAGACATTGTAACACAATATAGGAATCAGTTTCTGAATCATATCTGAATTCGGTCAGTTGGAGGCAATCAGCAAGAGAATTTGGGCAGAGTGGTCTCGTTCGTATGCAGCTCAGAAAAACAGCCCCCCCACCTCCCCTTTCTCTACACACGTCTTTACACTGGAGTGCGGTGACTCCGTCTACGTTTCACTCTCTGTCCCCGCCCATTGCTCGGTTTTGTCCAAATCGGGCTTTTTGCGTCGCCGGAGCTCCCGATTTCAAGCCAACGTCATCAATGGAGAGAGGGGATGCTGACGTCGGAGCAGAGTCAGAGCGCAAGGGTTGGGAGGGGTGGGATGAGTGAGTTTCAGCATTGCTTACACTGATATGAGACCTATAAATCCCCCCTCTCCCTCCCCCTTTTTACTCCATCCCCCCCTCCCCTCGCGCTCTTTTTTTACGTCGGTGTTGGCGCGTTGGGAGCCCCCCTACACTGGTGGAGTCCCAGCCTATATAAGTTACTGGCTTGCAATGTTACTCTACCAGATTTACGGACTCCTGATATCTGGGCGAGATACGGCTTCAGCAGCAGCCGACTGACTCCATCCATCCTCCGGTTCGCAACCTGAGCCAGGCGCTGTGGCGGAACCGCAGGGGGAAACCCGGGAGAGGCAGGTGAAAGGAGAAGAGCAGCCGTACTCTGGACATGTGCTGAGATGACACACCTGTGAACACGCCTGAACTCTTTTGGGAAAGAGCATCACACTTTTCTCAACTTGCACCCATAGTCAACACTTTCAGCGAACCTCAGAAACAGTCCTCTTCCGTTAGTAACCACAATGTATCGGTCCACTAAAGGAGCTTCTAAAGCCCGAAGGGACCAAATAAACGCGGAGATTAGGAACCTGAAGGACTTGTTGCCTATCTCCGATGCGGACAAGTCTCGGCTGTCCTATCTTCACATCATGTCGCTGGCTTGCATGTATACGAGAAAGTCTGTCTTCTTCAGCCAAGGTAAATATCGTTTGTTTTGCAAATATAGTCGAATAAAAGACTGCAATGAAATTAGAATTAAGGCATGCAATTAGAAGAAGCTTTTTAGATTTGAGTTTGTGTTGAGACATTGCTGTATATTACTCTTTTATTGCCGCGAGTTGATGCAACAGGTGCATCTTATTTTTTTATATATTTTTTTATATCTGAGCTGCTTATCTGTTTGGTAATATGAATTAAGAAATATCTTTAAAGATACAAAAGAAAATGTAGTGAAAACATCGCTTTAGAACGCAATTTCTCTCCATGGTCCTGAAACATAACGCTGTCCATGGTGCTGAAAACAGTGCTAACTAACTTTTCTTTCGTAGGCTACTAGACGTTTTATATATGATGAAGTTTATTCAGACTTGAAATTACTTATTTCAGATACAGCTAGCAGTGCTGAAGCAGCCACGGGATTCCTCTCATTTCATGAACTGAATGAGTTGGTTCAAGTTATGCCAGGTTTTCTCATGCTATTGACTGGTGAAGGAAAGTTACTGTACCTGTCAGACAGCGTCTCAGAGCACCTCGGACACTCAATGGTGAGTAAAGCAGACATAACAGTTATTCTCATTAAATCTTTATAGCCTTCCTCCCTTTCATCTCATTTTATTTCAGTCTATTTATAAGCAAAATAAATTAAAGAGGACATTCACCTACAGTATATTCTCTTTTGAATATTTAGGTAGATTTGGTCGCTCAAGGGGACAGTGTGTACGACATAATAGACACTGCAGACCACTTTATTATGAGGAGTAACCTGGTGCCTCCAACTTCACCTGACACAGGTAAGATCTTTAAAATTTGACACACATATAGATAATACATGTCAGATATGCAAGGACTCATTATTTTGTGCCTTTCCCCCTTAGATCGTCTGTTCCGCTGCAGATTCAACACCTCCAAATCAGTGCGTAGGCAGAGTGCAGGCAATAAGCTTGTTTTAATCCGAGCCCACTGCCTGTCAGAAACTCCCGATGAGTCTTCCCCAGGATCTTATTGGACTTCCAACCCAGTGTGGGTATGTTTCTGTGCTCCTCTGGAGCCTCACACTTCCCAAGGGGGAATTGCCCCGGACAGAGAACAATCTTCAGCTCCAACACTAGAGAGCAACTTCTTCCTGCCATGTTTCCGTTCTCAGCATAGCCGTGACATGAGACTTCAGGAAGCACAAGACAGGTGAGGTTAAATGACTAGTATTTTTATAAATAAAATTATAAATGAAAAGTAATTTTATAATAATGTGATTTTAAAAGATACAATTTTCCTTACCATTTATCTTTTTCCAACTTTCAGTGTGAATGTTTATTTGGGACTAAATGTGGAGATTCTGCGGTCCCAATCTTGGTACAGCTTCCTGCATCCTCAGGATCTTTCACACGCCTCAGCTCAGCACTGCAGCCTATGTGAGTCTCACTCCTGAATGAATAAACAAAAAAATATTCTCAGCTTAATTTGCTTGGTTAGGCCTAGCTTGAGCACTCTCGTACCTCACAGTTCCCTATCAACATTTGACACTCACAGCGAGCAATACAGAGCAATACGCATCAACAGAGAAAAAGCATTTCTGACTACCCACTAAGACATGACATTAAATCTCACAAGGAGTTGAATATGTTTTGACTCTCCCATCTTTTCTTTTCACCACACAGTGAGAGAGGGAGGAGAGGGCAGAGCTGAGATGGTGGTTCGTGTGGAGACTACAGATCACTCATGGGTCTGGCTTTATATGGTCTTGCAGCTGGAAACTGGGGAAAACCCCATTGTCAGTAACAATTACATCATCAGGTAAGGCAAAGCCTACATCTATCAAGTCAAGTATATAACCCAAGTTGAAGTAGGAATATCACTAATATCACTCTTTTTCTTTGCCACAGTGAGACAGAGGCTTGGTCAATCAGGCAGCAGCTGAGCTCTGAACAGACCCAGCTCTCCTTGGTGCTGGGTTCAAGTACTTCCCAACAAGAAAGCCTAAGCTTACAGAGTCCAGAAACACTCTCAAGCCCTGACCAAGTGTTCACGCCAGGAAGTAGTGGCCTCTCTGGGCAGTCATTTGACTTCAGTACGGCCGCATGCAGTGCAGGATCTACTGAGGAACAAGGTGGCAGCTCTTCATTGGAGCCTGTACAACTGGAGAGTGGCCCACGTTCCAGTCTCTCCTCTATGGAAGAAGAGAGCTTCTTCCAGCATGAGCCAAGTGAACCTGTGGCCAGTCCATCTTCTGCATCATCTCCTATTCCAGTCACGGTTGCAACAGTGTCTGACTTGGACTTCCTCACTCAGAATATTCTGCTGCCACCGGCATTCCAGATAGATCCTCCTCTACCAGCCTTGCCCCTTCCTCTTCCACCTGTACCTACCTCCGAGACCCAACAGACCAAGGAGTTTGTGTGCACACCCCCATACACACCTCAACTAGGTGGAAGCAATTTTCCCTTCGGGGAGCCTCATTTCAGCTTCGATCCTACCGGTGCCACCTCACCATCTCCTCTTGCTCCAACTGCAACAGCAACAACAACGACGGCTCCATCTCTTTCTCCATCTGAGCCATCAAACCCACAAGGCAGCACACCACCTCCAACGACAACACTCTCGACTCTTTTGCCACTCACTATAACATCTCCAACCACAGATATCCTCTTCCCAGTGGAGTCTTGCAGTGGGTCGCTCTATGAAAAACTCCCTCCTACTCCTGACAGTCCAGGTGATGGCGACTGCACGGTCATGACTTTACCAGAAGTCCGTGGTCCACTGTATGTTGACGTCCCCCATGGGCCACTCACTTACCCACCAGACGGTCTCCTCACACCTGAAGCCTCACCTGGAAAACAGCCCAGCCTGCCCTTCTTCTCCTCACTGCGTGAGAGAGAAAAAGAGAGAACGGAGATCTCGCTTTTAGCCCAGCACATCAGCACACTAGCAGAGGGCTTCTACTTAGATCCATTCCTGGCCAAGCTGGTTCCTTCCACCATTTCTGAACGCTCTCAGTCTCCGTCTCTGAATTCTGCAGGACTTGATACAGTCCCACTGTTGGGTGAATTCTACACACTCAAGTCCTGGAAAGGCCTGGACCTGCCCATCTTCTCTGATGACGAGTCTCTGTTTGAAGAGAGTATATTAGAGACCCTTCTCCAGGACCTCACATCCTCCCCTCCCCTCTCACCGACTCACTCTTACTCCTCTCTCTCCAGCCCCCCCTCCTCTCCTGAGTGCTGGTGCCCACCCTTGCACTTTGACGGGATCTCTGCTGTGAGTGCCGGTCACTTCTGTAGCGTCCAATCGGCGCACTGTAACAATGAGGCCGGGCGAGGGGCTATGATGTCGCCAGTCAACGCAGACAACATGGCAGATGGGAAGGCGGCAGACGAAGTTGCGATGGAGACAGAGGTAGCATCATCGCCTCTATTCATGGGCATACCGACATCTCCACCACTGCAGCTGACCGCCTCCCCCGCTTCGGTGCCTGTCTCGTCGCCTGTCAGCCCTGCGCCGCCCGGCCTGCCCTGCGCCCAGTCCCTCCTCGAGGAGCTGGCCGCCCTGGAACCCATATTTGGGGCAGGTGCCTCGATCGCCCCCGGCCTGGGGCAACAACCTGAGTTGTATCAACTCCAATGTCATGCACCGCAACAGTGCTTCCGCAAAGGTGAGAGTTGGTCTTTTTGCTGATCACTCTGCTGTGTTGCCACTTTTGCCAAACTGACATTATTATTATTGTCAATAACATTATGTCCTCTGTTCCTTCTTTTTGTCTTACAGATGGGAGTGGAAGTGATCCTCCGTTCTAAAATAAGTCTGTGACTTACTTCATTAAGTATGGCATATTGTCATATTTCATGGAGCTACTTTTGCTGAAAAGTGAATATTAATTAATTGTATAAATATATACATAATGTATATAATGCCAAAAAAGACTTGAACTTTCTCAAATCCAATGAGAGTAAACAGTCATGTTCACAATTGTTCATCTAATTATCCATCCATTTATGTTAATAATAGTGCAACCCTTTGGTAGCAATGCAATATACTAGTGTGTAACAAGTCCTAAGAGGACTAAGAGATCAATTTATGTCTTTCTGCTATAATGTAACATGAGCTTATATGAGTGAGAGTTACAGCTCTGACTATGTAAGTGTAGACCAACTTACAGACTTGCATTTGTATTCACTTGTAGTGAAAACTCAGTTGTGAACTTTGAGGACATGAAAAAAAGATTCCAGATTCCATTGAGAAACAACAGATAGCTTATATGGCTCAATGCTTGTCATCCAGCATCACACATACACAAAGTCCAATGTGTGGAAAGTATTCACATTATAGATCAATATTTGGTCATTTCAAAAAGTGAACAGTTTGTAAAAGTAATAATATCAGCATGTTTACCACAGCTGATTGACTTTCCAGTCTAATCTTTCAGCTCAGTAACTAATGATAATATAAATGACAGAATTCAGACTACATTGGGCTTCGAGTTTGTGAATGCAATTCTTGAACATATCATTTCACATGTACAAATGTGAACAAATTCCACTTTGTGTGCAAGACAAGTCAAGTTTTCACATTGTTCTTTTACTGGCCGGTGGACAAAAGCTGCAGCGGAAGCCGCCAGGGAGAGGAAGAAAATATTGTGCATGGCTTTGCATGCACGGACATTACTGGACTTATTTCTAGCTACTACTGAGTGAAGGAGTAACGAATCCATTCGGTCGACTACTCTGATGGGCATGGCTAGAAGGAATTGCACTGGACTTTTGCAGCATCAATATTTGTAATGCTTGCAATCTGCAGAAGCTCTTATGTGCCTGGCACATCAAGAGGTTGCAGACCTAAGAGAAACAGCACCTTTATTTAGTGAATACCACAGTGACATCGTAACTTTGCTGTCTGCGGTGTGGAGTGGTGACAATGACTGTGTGAATGATTGATTCTTCTTTTTTGAGAGGGGTTATAAAAACGAAGCAAAGTTTTGTTTTAAAAAATGAGCAGGAAAATAGGGATGAAATTCTATTTCTATTCAGTTACTAATCGACACGGGTTGAGAATGGTTCTATGCCCATGGTGTCGACATGCTAACGTAGAGTTGTCTACGGTCAAGTAAAGGATTGATTCCTATGTTCTAGCTATTTACATGCTACGTTTAAAAACAAACAGTATTTTATTGTATGTATGCTGATTTACAGGGTGCTTGGTGCACGTGCCTCTAGCTAGGCATGATGCGGAATGGTTAAAGATTGTAATAATTTGTACATTTGTACAAACAACAGTCTGTACATATCAGAGACATTTGTATCATATGAGATGAAAACATACTTGACATATGCTATTTATGAAGAATGGACATTGTGGATCAGTGTTCTTTTGTGTCGCTGATAAGTGTATTTGGTTTGTCAAAACAAAGGCATTTATATTAAAGTGCACTTAAAAGTACTCATGTGTCAGTTTCTAGTTCCTCCTTTCCTTCCCTTTTGCTAACCACTGTCCTTTCCTCGCTCCCATTCCTCTATCATCCTTGTCCCCGTATCCCTTGTTTTAAGAGCATTCTCCTCACTCTTTCCCTGGAGTGCAGACTGCTCAGCAACACCACTGACGCACGCTCGCGATGAGACGCTATCTGACTCAGACTGACGTACGCACTTGACACAGAGGCGCTCGCACAGACCGTCAGCTTCCCGCTTTGACGCACTCACGTACTGAATGCCACACGCACGTACCCCCCCCCCCCCCTCCTCTCTTTCTCTCTCTCTCTCTCTCTTTTTCTCTCAGCCCACACTCAATGTACCTGCTATTTTGACGTCGCATGACAGCATTATCAGACTCCATATATGGGCTTTCCTGCTCAGGGGCACCAATTTTAGTCCCCTCCTCCCTTTCCTCACAGCATCCTTCCCAAAAAGGAGAGAGAGAGATGTGAGAGAGAGATGTGAGAGAGAGGAGAGCTGTGTTGCTATGCTAATGAATTTAACGTACAAGAGCCAGTCAGCCAATTAAAGCAACCGATGTTAAGTCACCAAAAGCTGTGATTCAAAGCCTCCTCCCAATTCTAGATCTTTTATGTAAAGCGCAATCTCCTCTAACTCTTTTCTTTCGCTCCCTCTTACCTTCTATTTTTAGGCACAATGCACCTTGGGGAGCTTAGAAATAATCAAGCATCATAAGTATAGTAACCATCTGCCATAAAAGAGTAGAACCAAGCTGTGCGTCAGCATGGGAACATTTTGTTCCAGCCTCTCATCGCTTCTCCATTGCAGCTTATTGAGACAAAACAGTGTCACAGAAACCCAGATTGGCTCTCTTACACCATCTGGTGTCAAATAAAATGCATCTCTGTAGTAATCCTAAAAATGTATCATTGAAAACTACAGTTTGGATGCAAGGATGGATAGAGCTTGACCAACTTAAGCTTGTATGACTGGTACATAGTTTGTTGCTGGTCCAAGATGGTTTACCAGCTTGCACCAGCGGAGAAACAGCAAGGAATTTTTTAATAAAAATTATTATATGTTACCTAGAAAATATTACTTCTTCATTCTGGGGTTTCTAGGTTGGCGGTCCCTGAGTCCGTAGCACTCCTGTAGAAAAATGATGGAATAGAAAACATTCAGGAGTTTTTAAACATATATCACACAGACAAAATATTTTTTTTAGTCTCTGAACATATATTGTCATCAGTGCTGTTAAGAGATTAGTAAGGATACATATAATAAATTATGAAAGATATAAAATATAATATAAAACAAATTAAAACGGATTCCCCCTTGTGGAAACATACAAATACACACACATTAGGAAGTGGAAGCCTGTGGTTTTTACCATGGGTGCTTCTCATTCTCTTTCTCTTGCTTCCTTTCCTTGCATCTCAGCTCCACCCCCATAGGATGCAAGGGAAGGAAACACCTGTGTATCCTCGCTCATGACTCCTTAGGAAGATTCCTTGCTCCATATTCCTCGCCTCCTCACGGTGCAATTAGAGAACTGAGATGTCCTTCAAGATGGCCGAGTTCGATCGGTTTCCGGGTCACTGGCTTAAGGACGTAGGAGTGAGGAAACAAGGAAACATCAATTTGAGTATTAAGAAGCACCCATGAAGCCGGTTAAGGTGGATAAGCCTAGCCAGGCATGTTTCAGTTTAGTTTGTGCCAACCCTGTGTTTTAGGCACAATGAAAGTGGCTTGGCTTTTCATTGCCATAATAACTTGCACTCCATGGCAAACCTGTTCCAGGGCAGATTATGTTCTAGGTAAGAGATCTCAAACTGAAATTAAAACTCGGTGTGAACAAAGAGACAGACAAAGAAGCCACTCCCCCAGTTTCTACTCTAAATTAAAGTTACTACACAAAAAGAGATTTTTAAAGACAATATTGTCAACTATTCATAATAATTATTTTGTGTGATTTGGATATTATTGTAATTATTAGCCTTAATCTATTACATATGGATTATCATTTTTAAATGATCAGTGTCATGGGACCAACAAAGTCTGTTTGGTTTTGATTTTGGAAACTTGAAACTAATCCTGTAACACTGAGCTCATGCAACTACCTCATGGTACAGACGGACCTTCACACAGACCTTTGGGTTCACCCAAAAATGAAAATGCTGTAATCATTTACTCACCTCATGTCGTTCCAAACCTGTATGAGTTTCTTTCTTCTGTTGAACACAATAAAAGATATTTTGAAGAATGTTGGTAATCAAACCGCTGTGCCATAGTGCCACTATGCCACTACACCATAGTGTTTTCCCCCACCACTATGGTTTGATTACAACATTCTTCAAAATATCTTCTATTGTGTTCAACAGAGCAAGAAACTTATACAGGTTTGAAACAACATGAGGTGAGTAAATGACAGCATTTTTCTTTTGTTTTACATACCAGACAGATTAGTATTCTACCTGCTTTCTTTCAAAATTAGACCATTCTAAACGTATTGGAGAGTGACTTCATTTTACATGTATTGGATTTGATTGTGACATCGACGTCACATGAAATTGAATTCGAATTAGACATGTCTAATTATAAGTCTCTCATCTAATTCACATGAATTAGAGCACGCCAGTCGCGAGGTGGCATGATTTTCATTTATTAAACAGATATGTAGCTAGACACTCCATTTTGTCTCTTTAAAAGCAAACTAATTTTTGCATTCGTTATGCAGAAAGAGACTTTTGAAGTTGGTAGAGGCAGCTGACAAAGGTTAGTTCACATCAAAGTAAAGCCACTCACTGGGGCTCGAAGACGATCAGTCAGAAGCCAAGATCAGAAGAAGCGTCTAAGAAATTTGTCTCAGGCTTTAGACAAAAGCATCTAGTTACGCATGGCGTGATTATAAATTATATGCACAAAGGGACACAGATCTGACTGGTTTCTCGGGCTTTACAGTTACTCTCTAGGATGTAGTGTAGGGAGTTACTCACCATAGGATGATCACCCGAGTCTGTGAACAACCTGCAACAGTCTTTAAACATGCAGTGCCATCGTGTGGACATTCAAAGAGCCTTGTGAATTAAATCGCAATTTTAGAAAACAAATAGCCTTTTCAATAAATTTGGCGTTCAGAAGAAGCATGTAACATTTTACAACAACGATCCATTTATTAAAAGCCTAAACATTAACTAACAGTGAAAAAATACATATAAAGAATGTATATAGTTTATATTAATTTCAACATTTACTAATACATCATTAAAATAAAATGTTATATCTGTAAATAATTTAATGGACCTGAGCTAACACGAACAAACAATGAACAACTGTATTTTTATTAACTAACGTCAGAGGTGGACAGTAACAAAGTACATACTTGAGTACTGTACTTAAGTACACTTTTTGAGTATCTGTACTTTACTTGAGTATTACTTTTTCTGGAAAGTTTTTACTTTAACTTCACTACATTTGAAAGACAAATATCGTACTTTTTACTCCACTACATTTCTATCAAGGTCCTTGAGTACGTCAGTCAGGGGATGCTTTTAGTTGCAGGGGTTGCATTTTGGTTGGAAAATGGTTGAAAGTCGGTTTGATGTCAGAACCCGACGTCGGATTGACGTCAGAACCAAAACGTTGGATTTTGGTTGGAAATGAAAGTCGGGTTGACGTCAGAACCCGACTGAAGTTGGTTTCTGACGTCAACCTGTTTTTCATTTTCAACCACAATACAACATCTGTCCAACGTTGGAGATTAACGTCGTTGGATTTTGACATCAACCTGATTTTAATTTTCAACGCTGGGTTTGGTCTTGTAAATGCGAATTTTGTCATTGTTTTGGAGCACACTAGCTTATAGATAACAGTACGGCTAACATATTCATTCTAAAAGCCAAACAACTTTAAATAGGGCACTATTGGAGGGAACAGCCATTTGGGTGTCCGAAACCATCGTGGACGTTATTGGGTGCATTTATTCAATCTCACATTCAATCCCACTACTGGAACACTGAAATTGATATGAGGTGAGGTAGGCAGGCATAGATTCAGAGGCATAAGGTAAGTATTACATACAACAATGCAACACTAATAAAACAATGCATTGACATTTACTTTTTACTTTTGATACTTAAGTACTTTTAAAAACGAGTAGGCCTTCTTTTACTCTTTACAACTTTTACTTGTAACGGAGTAATATTTGACAAGTAGTATTTTGTACTTTCACGTAAGGAAGTTGTGTACTTTGTCCACTTCTGACTAACGTTAATTATCTTCTAGGCTAAAGTGTTACCAGAAAGCACAATTTATTCTCCAGTGAGAACTCAGTGGAAACAAAGCGTAGGCTAACTAAAATTAGAAACAACGTGGAAATTCAGGAAAGGAATCCAAGATTCAAACTCATGCTGAGATTACAAAAGGGGAGTAATGAAAAATGCTGAGAGCAATGCAATAGGTACAGTAGGGGTGAGGTAACACACATTATTTAAACGTTTCTAGCATAACTGTTCTGCCATATCAACACTCTATGGAGAAAAAAACCCGTTGGAAGATATCGCTGAACATTTATTTAATCATAGCAAAAGTACATTTCTTTTAATAAAAAAAGTTTATTTTTAATTATTAAAACACCATTATTTAAATAGAAAAGTTCATTTGTATTTTATTGACAGAATATTTTAGTTTGCATATTTTTTATTATATTGGATAACATTTTAAAATATGGTCATGATTTTGTCAAACTACACTTCAATTTTTTAAGGTAAATAAACAAAAAAATATACACTGTAATAATGAAACAAGACCACATATTTGTACTAGACAAAAGTAAAAATGTGTTAGGTTGTGGCCTGCTCTCCTCCACACAAATAGGTATCAGAACATATTCGGATGAGGAAACTTAATAAAATTACTAATTAAACTATTTAATTTAAGAAGCAGACAATTTTATTTTCTTCTGTTTTTTTTGTTGTTGTATTGGAACAAGCCAAATAAATGTATTATGAGTGATGTACATCGATTGACATATTGACAAAATCTTTTCACAGACTGACAGACAGATCAGATAGATAGACAAACAGATATACAGATAGATAGATAGATATAGATAGATAGATAGATAGATAGATAGATAGATAGATAGATAGAGCAAGAAAGAATGTTGAATAATCACAACATACTTATTCCAAATTCTGCCTCTGTCTTTATCAGAAGGATGTTTGTTAATTGAGGTTTCATTTTAGCATTCAGCTAACCTGAAAAGCTTTTTCTATGAAGTCTCCACTGCACTGATGTGTATACACATCTTCAAATTGCTGCCTATTTGGAAACACTCCCCCTCTTCTGTAGTTCTTTGAAGTGGAGCAGACATTATCTTTTAGCCCTAATGGCATATCAGCTGATGTTGAGAGTTTTTCTGATGTCTGGTATTTCTATGAAATTGGCTGAATACAGATTCAAAAGGCAAATATTTTTTATTGCAGCACTTTTTTTGTACATGCTGTGGCATTCACTGTCACTTTTGCATGGACACAGCTGTTAATATGCACAAGAGTTTCTCTGTTTTTTAGTTTATGCCCCAGGCCATTTTGTATTAATATGGACTAAAAGATGAGGGCAAAAATTGAATTTTTGATTCCTAAGTGGGGTTCTTCTGTCTACTTTCTGCAATATTCATGAGGTAAGTGTGGGGTTCACTACAGGTGTATAATAATGAAGAAGGGTTGGATTACGTAACAGCAAATCTCATTTGTAAAGCGAAAACGCACTGCGGATCTCCTATGACCACAAGACCGTGTCTGAGAAAGACTCTTGCCTCTAAATCCCTTCAGGGCTCTTTTGAGATTCTGCACTTTGACAAGCTTCATCTAATGCATAAGATATAGATTCTGATGCCTTTTGCCCTTTATAAGCACCAAATATAACAGCCATCATTCTTTATGGGTGGGGGGGTGGACCATGATGCCACGTGAAATCACATCCTCTTCATGTTATTGTCTCTTGTGCTTCCGTTCTTATGAAATTGCAGTCAGCGACATGGAGAACACTCTGTCACTGAAGCCTAGATAGACTGCAGACACCGCAATCTCGTTTAAATCAAAGAGAGAGCCAAATGGTCTATTGTGATATTCGCAAAGGGGGAAAAAAATCTCTGCCCTTCACTCACTTTAGACAAACGTTTTGGAAAACAATCACGAATGCACTTGACTTTGAGGAAAGTGATTTGGCGGTGCTTGTGAAGTCTCTCACTGTTCAATGGGTCAGTGCCGGGCTAGTCCATTATGGAACAAATTACCATCCATTACACATCTTCTATTTGCCTGCACAGTCTGGCACTTCAAGGTTTCTTTCCCAAGCTCTATCCCAAAAGTCACATTTTCTTATATAGTGCTTTTTCCCCCCTTATTATCAATGTTAATAACAGTATAGTGCTGCTTAATATTTTTGTGGAATGATTTCTGAAGGGTCATGTGACACTGAAGACTGGAGTAATGATGCTGAAAATTCAGTTTTGCCATCACAGGAATATATTACATTTTAATATACAATCAAATAGAAAACCTGCATTTCAATTTTTTATAATATTTCACAATATTACGGTCTTTACTGCATTAAAACAATAAGCAGTTATTTTAATTTGTACTATTTCACAATATTACTGTTTTTTTATTTCATAAATGCAGCCTTGGTGAGCATAAGACAATTCTTTCAAAAACATTAAACATTTTTAATGTTTCCAAACTTTTTACAGGTACTGTATAAGTATTACGCTTTTAAAAGATGAAAATAAAAATAAAAGAAAATCAATTAATCATGAACTTTTTGCTGCCATTTTGTGAATATTAAAGGAACACGACAACTTTTTGGGACTTTAGCTTATTCACCGTATCCCCCAGAGTTAGATAAGTCCATAGATACCCTTCTCATCTCCGTGCGTGCCATAACTCTGTCTGACGCACCCACCGCTAGCTTAGCACAAAGACTGGAGGTAAACGGCTCCAGCTAGCATACTGCTCTCAATAAGTTACAAAATAACGCCAACATTTTCCTATTTACATGTTGTGATTTGTACAGTCACAGCGTGTACGAATAACAAGGTCACTCACATCTTCTAACCGTATACATACTGGGAACTATATTCTCAGAAGACGAAGCACTGCTACTTCTGCGGAGTGATTTACTCCAATTCTGAGCGAACTCTGCTCCTCACCACGTGGCTTCTCAGGCGCTGCGAGCAAATCACTCCGCCCAAGTAGCAGTGCTTCGCCTTCTAAGAATATGTGACCATGTTATTTGTACACGCTGTGACTATACAAATCACAACATGTAAATAGGAAAATGTTGGCGTTATTTTGTCACTTACTGGGTCGGGTCAATTTTTTTATTTTTTATATATTTTTTTACAGATCGGGCTTTTTTGGTCGGACTCGGGCTCAGGCTCATTGAGCTTTTCTACTTTCATCATACACATAATATACGTGCAGAGCGCAGGCTACTGTATGAAATATTGTTATATTGATAAATATGCAACGCAATATGCGATCACGCGAGTAACGCGACGCGCGTGCAAGGTGACAGACCAGCGTGGGGAGTTACTAAAAGTTCCCAATACTTCAGGAAAAGCTGCATTTTGAAAGAGTTTTGATTTGATTACCACAACAATCAAAGAGCCTGAAGCCTTCAACAGTGGATGCTATTCTTTTTCTTCACAACGATCGCGAATAAACAGTGAATGAGCCTACTCAGTTCAACGGATTTTTTTTCTTTGTTATATTTTTATTATTATTAAACGTTAGCCATTTGGCGAAGAGTTCTTTGAAACGTTGTTCTTCAGTAAAGTTACTTTACATCAAAAAAAGGTAGGCCGTAAATCTTTATTTACTACTGGATCACATTTGGCTATATAATATTCTCTACTGCATGCTTATGTAATGGACAGTGTTTTGCCCCGTGCAGGGCTCTAGGCAGTATGCTAGCTGGAGCCGTTTACCTCCAGTCTTTGTGCTAAGCTAGGCTAGCGGTGGGTGCGTCAGACAGAGTTACGGCAAGCACGGAGATGAAAATGGTATGTATATGGACTTATCTAACTCTGGGGGATACGGTGAATAAGCCAAAGTCCCAAAAAGTCGGCGTGTTCCTTTAAGTAAAAAAAAGTAACAGTAGTCTAATTGAGTATTTTAAAACGTAATATAATCTAATTACAAGCATTTCATTTTTGGAATCTGATTACATAACCCAGATAAAATATTATCAGTTATGCAAGATAAACATTAAAAAAACTATAGCAAAGGCATTGAGACAAACTTTTCTACCAGTTTGGGTGCATACAATTGCTTAAAATAAGTATTAAACGTGTCATCACATAAACACGTTTTTTTGTCATCGTGTTGCCAAAGGGCAATCTACTTCAGCACAGGTGTCAAAGACACAGCAGTTATAAAAACCCCTGAATTACTACCCAGAGATGGCTAAAAGAGATGGATACGAGAGAAAGAGTAGGAGAAAGTGTCTCAGAGGCCTAAAAAAAGGTTGGAGGAGGCAGAGAAAAAGAAAAGAGCTAGTGGGAGTCAACAACGAGAGATACTGAGAAAAAGAAAAAAAAATACACTTCAATATATTTGGATGTAAAACAGCAGCATTTTATTAGAAAAACACATCCGGAATAGTGGGACGAATCCGTGTGAATGGGGGTTTTGTAATGATAACTAGCACACAGCAGCTCTTCATTTCTTCTTTACTACTGCAGCCTCGGCAGCGGCTGCCTCCGCTTCTGCCTTCAGTCTCTCCGCACGCTCCCGGAGGAACTCGCCGTACTCCAGCGGTGACAGGCTGACAGAGAAGACGGAGATTAGAGGCATATCAACAGATACATTACATTAGAATTTCAAACATTTCTAGCGATCGAGCTTTGCTCTTCCTTCAAGTATAATGATGGGTCTGAGCATTTGCACCTAGGTGTCATGGCTCATTTATTAAAGAGCTTTGGTTTAAGAAAAAGACCAGACTCTGCTAACAGAACAGGCTGTCAAAATGTTGCCAGATTTCAACGGTGCAATGACATTTGACGTCGCAGAGACTCGGGATAGAAAAGGTTCTGGAAGGTGTCAAGCAAACACTTCTCAAATGAATAGTGTCAATAATTAAGCTAGCAGCATCCCTTACAATCTCTCAGTGTTATTAAAGCATTAATTATACATAACATGAATTTTATGATTCATTTTTAAAAGACTGTAAATCAAGCTCAATTCTCAACTGTGAGAAATGGCATAAATGAGCACAAGAACTGAAGTCATTGGCGAGAGTGTGAAGTAAGACTTGATTTATTCAGTCATTATTTATTCACATCTCTTATTAAGGTCTTTACTAGGTGGTGGGATGTCTAAAATATTTATACAAGGAAAAGACGGATGTTTAAACCTCACAGTAGAGACCAGACATGAAGAAAACATTGCTTGTATATAAATTATGTCTAAATATAAATGTCTTCATAAAACTAAAATTTTAATTATATTTTTAAAGAGATACACTACCATTCAATAGTCTGGGTATTGATGAGATTTGCAGAAAGTCTCTTATGCTTAACAAGGCTGCAATTATTTGATCAAAATACAGTAAAGACAGTAATATTGTAAAATATTATAAACATTTTAAATACATGTTTTGTGTTTTATTGTTTTAAAATGTAATTTATTCCTGTGATCAAAGCTGAATTTTCAGTATCATTACTCCAGTCTTCAGTGTCACATGATCCTTCAGAAATCTGATTTGCTGCTCAAGAAACATTTCTCATTATCATCAATGTTAAAAACAGTTGTGCTGCATAATATTCTTGAGGAAACCATAATAATAAAACAATTTGAAAGTCACTTTTGATCAATTTAATGCATAAATGATGAATAAAAGTATTAATACAAAATAAAAATAAAAACATTACTGTCCCCAAACATTTGAATAGAAGTTTATATTTGCTTTGGTCATTACATAACATCCACCTCTGCTATTCTCTAGCTTTGAAGACATTATTATTGTTATAAAATGTGGAAAATGGCAAGAATGAGTGAACATTTCACTGGTATTGTATGTTGTGAATAATGTGGTAGAATGTTTGAAGGACTCTCACTCATTGACGATTTTGATGCCGAGGGATCTGGCGGACCCGATGATGCTCTTGACAACGTTCTGCATGGAGGTGTCCTGCAGCTTAAAGCTGTCGTCCTGAGATTTGACCTGTGCAATCTCATATACGGCCCTCACAGTCACCATTCCAGCGATCTCATGCCCTGATAGATACGGGAAAGTGAAGGGACAAGGTGAAAGAGAGAGGTGATGAAACACAGCAGCACAGAAAGAGAAACCAGCAGGAGGTGTGGTTGGTCATGATAGAGCAAATCGGAAGTGGAGATGGAGTGAAGGCGAGAGGTAACAGAAAGAGGGGGAGGGAAAGAGTGGGCGCATAAGAAAGAATAATTGAGGTGGAGTGGAATGTATGAAAATGAAGCAAATCCATAATTCTCCTTTTTTTAAATGCCACCTTCACCACAGAGTTCCCCTTAGTAATTGCACGGCTCCCTACCAGTGCTGCTCATCATCAATATATCATCAGTCAAAAAATTCAATCTGAACCAAAACACCCCGCGGGGGGAGTCTGTCTATTACTGAAACATAAGGCAGTGGCAAGATATACAAATAGACTGCTGAGAGATGGAAGGAAGGATGTATGGCCACAGCAGCCCTGCTCGTAATAGGGTTTCGCTTACCAGTCTTTCCGGCTCCTTTTTCAATGCCGGCGGCCTGTTTCAAGAAGTAAGAAACAGTGGGCTGCCCAATTTTCAGGTCATACGTCCTGTCCGACTGAAAGAAGAAAAAAAAAAGAAGAGGGGTAAGCTCAGCCCATTCAAAATAACCCAGGTTCATCCATTTCAGAGCCAGGTGAAAAAAAAAAAAAAAAAAAAAATTTTTTTTAATATATAACGTATACAATAAATTATTACTCCAATGTCACATCATCCTTCAGAAATCATTCTTCTATGCCGATTTGATAACGTTTAAATAACAGTTGAAAACAGCTTTGCTGCTTAATATTTTTGTGGAAATCACAATATATATTTTTTTTTCAGGATTGTTTGAGGGATAGAAAGTTAAAAAGAACAGCAGTTATTTGAAATAGAAATCTTTTCTAATATGAATATCCTTACTGTCACTATTTTATCAGTTTAATGTGCTTTTACTTAATAAAAGCAACAACAACACAAATCTTAATGACCCCAAACTATTGAAGGGATGTGCATATATTTGTATCTTTGCTAATTAAGTTTGTCTAAAACGTTGTGACCGAAATTTCTCGTTCATTTCCAAAACAGTCAGTCCTTTTGAGTTGTACATGCTGCAGATTATTTGCTTTGAATTTCCTACCTTCACTCATGTCACTTAAATGACTTTTCCCCTTAATACATCAAAATGTCAGTACAATTTTAAATCAGACTTTTACACAGACTTTATATGAACATTAAAAATGTGCATGCATATATGGAAGGAGATACAATCAAATTCACAGAGCAGGAAGAAAATAAGACAGTACATAAAAATAAATTAAAATAAATAAGGAACAATATGATAATCAATAAATTATCTGATATGTGTGTAAATGCTATAAATAAGGCAAATCAATCAATTGAATTGCCTGAGAAAAATCTGCTGGTTTCTATACAACTAAAATGCATGGTGATCACCGGCTGTCAAGTTCAGTGGCAAGTTTGTTTAGTATATGTTTGTTGCATATATAAAGAACCACTAAAAGTCATTAAGAAGTGCTGTTTTTCCCCACTGGTGTTGTATCTTGCCTAAGGCACCAAGTGAACCAGGACTGCAACTGCTGATCCCTCAAAAAAATAAATGTTTTAAAAAAAAAAAAAAAAAAAAAAAGTGTGCTCACTACACGTGCGTACATTTAAAAATAATCCTTGATTTCCATCAAAAGACGAAAATGTGAATTAAACCCATGTTGTTTGAATAGAACAACTAAATTAAGTAAAATGTCAGTATCTGACATAATAAAAAAATTACATAAAAACCACATAAGAATGATATGAATAAAATGAAAGCTTACAATATTTGAGAACACCCTTATCTACTGCAGTTATTCTGAAACATTATGTGTGTTGAGTTTGTTTTTGACAATTATCTGTTGAGACTGTGGGAACGAAATGTTGTGTTCGTTTTTGGGTTTGTGGGCGTCAAGCTATCGGTCTCAGTCTCTCAGTCTCATCGCACATAGCGGGGGGTATCACAAACACTATTCTCTTCGAGTGCGAGAAGAGCTAAAATCCTATAGCATCCAATAGAGTCTCTGGAGCCTGACAGAATCTCATTGTCATCCATAGACTCTGACAGCCTCTCATAAACTCAAAGTCGAGTCGAGTGAAGCCAGGCGCATGCATCCACACCCTCCATTCCCCCGGCACACACCCTCGTCTGTCAGGCCTGCCGAAACCAAAGCTTTAAGGCAGGGATTAGTCTGCATAGAGAGGCTCAAAAACAATGAGTGTGCAGCAGACAGCTTAATGGGACAACTGGGACTTCACAGGCAGTCTGACTTGGGGAGACAGCCTGGCTAAAATGCATTGCAGCCATCCGGCTCAAGCCTAAAGCAAGCATTGTGCTGCAAACTCGACCAGAATTTCCCCCACACCCCCTGCAGCTAAAGATCACGTAGCTCAGGCTAATCTTCAATCCCTGTCGAATGCTCATCGTTATAGTGAGAGGACGCTAGCTTTAGGGCCTAATCTGCCTGTAGGACTCGAAGAATGAATCATAAAAAGACATTTCCCTTTGTTTGGCAATGTTAAAGTTAAAGGGATATCTTAAAGGGATTCACCCAATATATAAACATTCTGTCACCATTTACTCAACCTCATGTCTTTAGAAACCAGAATCTGACTTTTGCTTGTGGAATACCAAAGATGTTATTTGTAGTAGTATGTCCAAACTACTCTTTTCTATACAATGAAAGCTGTTGGCTTGCAATATAGCACATGCGTTATATTGACTCATCTTCATTTTTTTCTTCCTTGACAGACCATGGTCATTATTTATTTACACTATATGAAAAAAAAAATGCCTTAAAGAAGAAAGAGTCAAACACGTTTGGAACCACATGAGGGTGAGTAAATTATGACAATTGAGGGGACCTGTTCCTTTAAGAGATTCATAAATACTGCAAATAAAAATGTTTTTTTTAAAAAAAATGTTTTTTTTAAAAGAGTATATTATGGGGTTTTTTCATGCAAATTTTTCTTTATGATTGACTCTTTTCTTTATCACTATTGTATTTCTTTATGCACAGTTTCTATTTGTTAGAGTCTAAGAGTTGGGTAAAAGGCACAGAGAGAGAGAGAGAGAGACAAACAAGCAAACACACAAGCACAAACAGTGGTGTTTACTAAGGCAAACATTAATATTACTATTGCTCATAAACATGTTTGAATAAGGTGTTCTCTGGTTCAGGTGTTTGAATAAATCACTCACCCTAAGTTTTACAATTTGGGTTTGTATCTCATCCAGTATAAATAAAACGATACAACTGGTTGAGAAGTACTACATTTCTAAGCAATCAGATCTTGCCATAGCAACTAACAGAATTTTATTAATTTTTTTAATAAAAAAAGTACTAAAATGAAAAAAGAAAAACCTAAAACTGAAATTAAAATAAAGATTAGATAGAAATATAAAAAAACGACTAAAAGTTACAAAAGCACATAAATTACTTAAATGCAACTAAAAATAAATATGAAAAAGGTCATTCAAAATATTAATAAATGCTATAATAGAATATAAATAATACTAAAAAGAAGGAAAACTTTTCATGCATTTTGGCCATTCATTTACACAACAACAGTGTTTTGGGGGCCTGAAAACGCAAATAGTTGAAAACGGGTTTCAAAGTGCAAGTTTTTGAAAACAATGCCATTATTGTCTCAGTGTAAACTACAAAAATGTGAATTTGTGAAAATGGTGCATGTACATATTAAGTGCGCAGTTTTTTTTACAAAGTGACATCGCCAATTACCGGCCTGGCATGAATAGAGCGTTTTTAATTTTAGATGTCAAGGATACTGGGAACGGGCTCTTATGACTTGTCACACCTGGCTCAAAGATGCCACATTAGGGGAGATGACAGTAAAATTAAGAATTTATTACATTAAAAATGACAGAAAACAACAAATCTAAATATCAGTAATCAATAATGTTGGTCAGTCGTGACTGCAAGTGAATGAGTGAATAACTGTGAGTGTTGTCAGAATGCATGGATGCGAAACAAAACAAATATTCTCACAACTGGAGCGCAGGTCTGGCTTAGGAGCGGCCCCGACTAACAACTGCACGTTGTTTAAAAAAGGTGCCATGACGAGATTCAGGTGTGCTCAAGTCATGCCCCAGTCACCAATCAGACCTACAAAAACTAAAGAAAAACAAACAACCAGAACCACAACAACAACCGGATCATAACACGAGCAACCACCTAGCAATGTGCTAAAACTGCTGAGAGCACCTTAGCAACCACACCCCACACCCAATAGTTGTTAGGTTTAGGTATTAGGTAGGATTAAGGAATGTAGAATATATGGTCATGTGGAATAAGGCATTAATTATGCTTTATCAGTACTAATAGACGGCAACTACTTAATAGTAAGAATTGGACCCTAAACAAAAAGTGTTACCTTATTTATTATTATTGCAAAAAAGATGAGAAACGATCATATCAGCAAGTCAAATCACAGTGAGCTGTTGCATGTGTATTCAAAGAACGAATGATGAATGGCATCAGCACCGAGGTGCACATTTTCCTCTCTCTCCCTCTGAAAATGTCTTGCAGCTGGTCCTGGAACGAGAGCTGATGTACCTGCAGAGGAGCGCCAACAACAAAGCCTGACAATTCCCACCCTCGGGCGAGCACAACTGACAGGACAACACAAAGGGATGAGCTAGATGAAGGTGACATTGTTGCCAAAGATGTTCTACTTTATGCAACAGAAGCCTTTAGATTCAAACTCTGGCAGAACTGGACCACGGACACTCACTTAATCATCTCAGAAGAAAAGATTATGTGTTTGGATTCTGACTGAGACGGCGCATTAGACAT
The DNA here is from genome assembly GCF_965113295.1 of Leuciscus leuciscus. NCBI lineage: Eukaryota > Metazoa > Chordata > Actinopteri > Cypriniformes > Leuciscidae > Leuciscus > Leuciscus leuciscus. The sequence goes on from NC_138732.1 coordinate 20,940,222, forward strand.
GAGCCAGAGACATTAAAACACCCTAGATTGGGTGGCAGTGCCGGAGCATAATGTGGCCATATAATTTACTCACAATGTCTGCACCCCCGTCTGGACTGCCACAGCATCTCCCATCTCGCTTAGACAGAGAGGGTTATCGAAACTGGGACTTCCAATTGAAAACCACACAAGTGCTTTTCAACAGTTCTTTAATGTAAAAGAGATAGAAACCTGTAATGAGAACTCATTTCACGCAGTCGTGCCACTTTAAAAGTTGTGATCAATGACCCCTCCATAATAAAAAGCCATTTCTCACAACCTTTATAATGGGCCTTTGCTCAAATGCCCCAGCAATCTGTCGCCGACTCGGCAAGCATTACTAACAGCCTTCAATCCATCTTTATTTAAGAGACTGAGAATATGAGGAGAAAGTGCTAGACCTCTCATTTTGTTACAGAGGGTGGGTGAAAAAAGGGAGAGAATAGATTAGAAGAGACAGAACGACTGTACGAGAGAAACAAAGACTAAAATGTGTCAGGAAAAAAAAAGCTGCTAATGCACACAAGTGAGGGATCCATCAGACGGCCCTATTTCTCCAAGAAACTTTGAGTTAAGAGTACATTTACGGTCTTTGACTTCCATGATGGAAAGTGTGTCCTTGACAAAACATTATAATAAACGTGCTGAAGCTCCCTGAGAAGGTGAGTGGGGAGATAAACCTAGGCCAGACGAACATTGCATACGCCGCATCAGTGACTATTCCTCGTTTTCGAGTCACGCTCAGATTGGGAAAGCTCTGTTCATCTGTTTAATCCACTTCGCTCAATACCTTCATTTGATCATAATGTCAGTAGAAGGCCTAATCCGCGCTTTGGCATTCGAGAAGCATCTAATGCTGTTTGCTAATGCGACTGAGATGCGAATGTAAACGAGCACCCCCGGGGACTCATAAACTGAGAAAACAAGCGGCAAAACAAACGAGAGCAAGATTGATTGAAAGCAATAAGGTGTATTATGAGGCCCCCAAGACGTCACTTCTGTGACTGATTGGTAAAGTGGTGTTGACACTGAGAAAACGACAACAGTATTCCTAATTAGTGGTTACATTACCTTCACATTGATCTTGATGGGAAGAGGGATGCCTTCTTTGAGGTCTTTGGTTTTCTCATTGAAGTCTTTGCAGAAGGCCCCTATTGGAATCCCTTTCTGGAAAAGAAAGCATAGGAAAAACATTCAGAAAGGTTTAGACCCACACGCATTTTAGCCTGTTATTCATCGGGGCAGTCTTTTGATGAATACCAATATCCATTTAGAGTGGCTGCATGGTGTCAATCATTCGATAACTCATTGGTGCACTGTGAATGCCTCGGCATGCTTGGATGCCTGCGTGAGTGAGTGAGTGAGAAAGTGAACGAGAGAGGCTGGTGGAAGCCTATTTACCCAAGGGTGTGAGTATATGTGTGTGTGTATGTGTATAATGTCAGAGTATGGCAGTCATCATGCCTCTGAGACTCCAGATAAATTAGATTCTCTTTCCTGGCCCTTGCCAGGCAGAAAGCTAAATGTATAGCTGACATTAAGTCAACACTGGCTGCCATTTCTCCTGAGCAGCTTCACCAGAGCATGAGTGTTTTCTGTGGGTTGACTGCAGAGGCAGCTGCTAATCTGTAATCGTATTACAGTTGTGAAAGTTTTCCTTGCACTTGAACTTTTCAAAGGATCCACAGTGACTGGAACACTTGTTTCATCTTGAGGTAGATATTACAGAGCTTTATTTAACAGTTGGACTCTGATCTATTAGGAAAGGGCTGCTATTGCAGTTAGCAGTACAGTAACAGAACCCATGGATCCCCCTCAGTTCATCCACTGACCGTTTGATGCATATTGCCCTAAAAATGCCAAGAACTGGTAAGTTAGTGGCATTAGTTATTTTGTTTGAAGCACCTATTACCAAGTAAAAAATATATATCCATGAGCAAAATTGTATTATTGGACGTTTCAGATGTCGGTGAAAAAATCTGTACCTATTATTTTTGGATAGACATAAATTCTGTCATATTAACATACACTACACCATTCCAGTGTTTGTGGTTAAGATTTTAGATTTTTTTGTCTCTTATGCTATCCATTGCTGAATTTATTTGATCAAAAAATATAGAAGGAAAAAAAATAACAGTGAAACATTACAATTTAAAATAACTGGTTTTGTTTTAATATATTTTCAAATGTAATTTATTCCTGTGATCAAAGCTGGATTTTCAGCATCATTACTTCAGTCTTGAAACCATTCTAATAAGCTGATTTACTGCCCAAGAATAATTTGTTAGGATCACTGCTGATGATAATTTTGTGGTGACCTTTTCTTTTAGGATTATTTGATGAATAGAAAGTAAATTTGAAATCTTTTGTAACTTTATAAATGCCTTTACTGTCACTTTTGATCAGTTTAATGCGTGTTTGCTAAATAAAAGTATAAATTAACTTACTGACCTCAAACTTTTGAACGGTGCTGTATTTCACACATTTTTCTGTCTATTTTTTACAGTCTTCTACTGGGGTATCAACCAGGGCTGTGTGGCATTCAGAATTAAAATGAATTGAAATTCAAATAAATTCATATAACTGGAATTTTTAACTTAGAAAAGTTTGTATAAATAGATAAAAAGTAAGTAAAATGGAATTCTGAATTTTGCACAACCATGGCAATTATTTCAGATAAACAAAACTGCCTCAAACAGCATGTTCAAAGATTTTTTTTTGAGTTTGGTGACATTAAATGTCAGTCCGACCTTTCCTGTTTAAGTAAGTGGTTCTTGGCCAAAATGAGTTGCAAAACAAAACAGCCTTTTTGCCACAGTCGAAGTTACCTCCCATATGTGATATACGGGCCAAGGTAAACAGCACGTTTTGGCATAAAGTATATTTGCAAAGAACTTCCTTTAGATGCCAATGGTGTTTGATTCTACCTTATAAATACTGATGCAATCTTTTCAGATTAGTTAAAGCAAACTCTGCCATGCGAGAACAGCAAATATTTCCCCACCGCTTCCAGAGGTATTACTGTTCAGCAACTTCAATTTTAACACAAATAAAATGAAAAACAAAAGCCCTGGATGGCAGGCAGCCTATCTCCCTCCTGACTTGCTTATTAATAGTAATCCCATGTCAACCCCACTAGCATCTCCTCAAGCCCCCCCAACTTCAGCGAGAACAACACATTTAAGTAAACAAGAAAGGCAGTGGGTGACTCCTAATTAAATATGGATTAATATTAAACCGAGGTTGTAAGGAGAGCCTCAAAAACCCTTGGGTGAACACACTGAGATTCCACACCGGTTTTTGCACCCGCTGCTTTATAACCCTTTAAAGTTGTTGTTTTTTGTCTGAAATGGAGTTCAAACAAGTAGAGACATGCAGAGGATAGCAGACAGATCTGAGAGGAAGAGGTCGTCCGACGATTTTGGAAGCAGGCAGGCAACAAGGATGAAATGTGATGGAAGTGTACTGACAGTGTACTGATCAGACACACAAGACATTCAAACTGTGCCAAACAAAGACGGTACAATGGAAGAAATCGTAGCAATTGAGTTTTACGTAACGCTTTTAATATCATAAGTGAGGCCATTATAAAAATGGAAATCTGTTGTTGGTTGAAAGGACAAGGCTCGAAGATGAAGATTGCTCTGGCAATCTTTACGGAATAAAGCTCCGGATGACCAAGATGCTTCGCGTTTTAATGGCAGATACATTCACTTTCAAGTGCTGGCCAAATTGCTAGTATAGCTCCCTAAAACCCAAGATCTAATCATCCAGAAGTGAAGCGGTCCAATTAAACCTCCTCTTTCTTCAATAGTGTCTGATAAAAGCAGGACTGCGAAGAACAAAATGGCTGCAGTACATCACCATGATGCCTCCATGCTTTAAAAAGCTCCATGCGTGCTACCAACCTTGGACACTGCACTATATTATATCAGATGAATATTAAAAGTGTTTATCATATCAATATTCTCTAAAGCAGCCATTCACAGTGAAGGTCCCGACGGAAGACAAATCCTGCCTGAATTGTGTAAGAAGGGAACTCTAAAAGACTGAATAACTTAACCAGACTAAAAACCCCACATGTTGTGCATGGTATCTGCATCCAGACTGTATTTGTGATTCACAAAACATCTCCTTTTTCCATTCTTTTCATCAGTTATCCCACTTTGCATTCGTTTCATTATTATAACGTGAGCTTTCAGCTTCAGCAATTCTTTTTAACGAGATGGCCGCTGACATGGATGAATGACAAAAAGAGTGAGAACAGACCGGGAAAGTAACCGTTGTTTCAGATAGCTGAAGTAACAGCTTGAAGGGCCACATATATAAGTGCTTCTAATAATACTGCACACATGTGTGTATATTTCTAGTGTAGGACAGAGAAGAACAGTGTTATGTTCAAGTCATGTCCCCTATGAGAACAATAATGAAGATCAATACTAACATTCAGGAGGTCCATTTGACAAAAGCGGGTGAAAGGCTTCAGAGTTCTGATGTATGGAGAAGCCATAGGGGACCGGCATGAATAAAGAATGTATGTGTGAGGGCTGTGAGCTCATTCCATTAAAAAAAGCAAAAAGCAAAAGGAAAATAAGCACAGTGGTGGGTTCAAGTGGTTCAATCACTTTACAGCAAAGCCTCTGAGGAAAAGGCATTAGAGGACAGTGTGACTTCCAACTAAGTGAAAACCTGTGTAATTAAATGCATGAATAAGAAATTAAGCAAATTAAAATTGTTAACACTTCATATAAGGAACAGAACATTGTATGGGTCAGTACTGAGGATAGAAGCTGTTGGACAAAATAGCTAATCAGTGATGGGGACTGATATATAAAAAATAAATTACAACAAAATGAGGCACTTAATAGAGCACCAATGTTTAATTGTGTCATCATTTATTCTTTATTGGCCCATGTCATTCTAAATGTCATTGTGTGACTTTGGTGAAATCTGTAAAACACCTAATAAGTTTTCCTTTTTTTTTTTTATAGCATTAAAATGAGCTGAAGATTTCAAGCTTCAAAAATCACACAAAAGCACCATAAAAGTATAATTAAAGCAGTGTTATTCTTTTTATTATTTATACAGACTGCCATTATAGTATTCATTGATATTTTGAGTTAGCTTTTAATTGTGTATTTTCAGTTTATTCATTTTAAAAATGTATATATTTTCATTTGGCTTGGGTACTTAAATTTAGCACTTCAACTTATTTTATTTCAGTTAATTGCCAAAGAAACATTTCTAATTTTCATTTAAGTTTTTTTAAGTTTACGTTGTTCATAATATTAATTTGCCTAGTTTCACAGACAAGGCTCAATCCTAGTCCTGGACTAAAATGCCGTTTGAGCCGTTTTAACTCAAAGCAACTTGCTCTGACATATCTTAAAATATCTTAGTGCCATTCAAATCCTGGCTTAATCTTAGCCCTGTTAATGAAACCAGGCCATATTTTATTGTATTTAAGCTTTTAAACTTATATAAACATTTTTAATAGTTTATTTTTAGTTCACAATAACAAAACTGCATTAAAGTGTCTATACGACTTGTGCGTTATATTCTACGTCTTATGCAGTCTTCCGATAATTGAACTTTGTGTTCGATAAAAAAAAAAGTCATACAGGTTCCGATTCAGAACAACATGATTGTGCGCAGATGATGACAGAATGATGAATTAATTATTATTATAGGTTGGACTATCCTTCTACATTACAGACAATACAAAACAAAAGGAAAGAGTAAAATGGAGAAGAGCGAGATGACGAATTAAAGCGGGCGAGAGAGCGTAACAACAGTTTCTTTCAGAGGGCTCTCTCAGTGTAAGATTTAGAGGACACCGCACCGCATGTTCCTTCCTTGTGTCTACTGATATGTAACGGTGAGTGAAACTGAAGTGCAAAAAAGGTTGTGTGTACACAAGCATGACAGGGGACGTGGCCTCAGGGCAGCAGGCAGGATTAATTGCCCCTGGCACCCAAGGACGAGCAATTCATTGCCCACGCCAGCGTCCTGAAGGATGGGGGTGAGGTGGGAGGTGTAGACGAGGGGTTAATTAAACTCTGCAGTGTGAGACACTCTAATTAATTACTCCAGTTCCCCTTCCCTAATTCAATGTGCTGAACCCTTCCCATTTTATTACGTTCTTCCCCATAAGGGCGTCATACAGCTGATTAGCCTCATACCCTCCAACCGCTCTGGCCCGTCTGGTAGTTGGAGACTTCAGAAGAGGAATGGACAAGGCCTAGTACAGGAGAGGCTCCTATTTGTGGGTGCACAGAGAATTATTAGCCATTTGCTTGAGCCATGAGCGATCACAGAATGTTTGCATCAGACATTGTGGAACGCTAACATAAAAGTTTGTCAGAATGGCTAATGGCTTTATCTTTGATCATCCCAAACTCCCCTGTAACTTCACTCATTTAAAAACACATCACTCTCTTTTAAAGCATATGCAGTGATGATTAATGTGTTCAAAGCGAAGGCTACAGGGCGAGACGTGCTACTGGGGACACATTATTTTCGGGTCAATTTTACAACCAATATTGATAGCTATACCTACTTCAGTTGGAAGCAAAGTAACATGTTGCGCCTCTAAATGAGTGTGCAGCCCCGCTGGTGAACCGCTCCGTCCTTGAATATGGCGGATTGTTGACTTGAAATCAGTTTAATAAAGAAGAACACATTTATTTACAGATAATAAACTGCAGGGAGAAGGTCTGAGACACAGCATGAAGCTATGTGGCAGAGAAAAAGTTAAAAAGGACAATAAATGCTTTGAGGGAGCCGCATCTGTGCCAATGTCCAAAGTCTGATGGAAATCAGCGAGTGTGGAAAGATTTCATTAAACGTATGTTATTAAAGGAAAGAGCTCAATTCCTCAGACCCACTCTTCAGAGAATTACATCGCATCAGAGGATGTCTTATCTTATCAGAGCTCTGCAACATACCAGTCAGTTAATAAGGAAGACTCATAATTAACCGATTATCATTATCAGTTCGCCAGGGTTTGTTTTAATAGTAAGATTTATAGCTATTTTAAACTCCAGACATAAAAGCAGGAAGTTAAGGTGTGGATTTATGATCAAAAACAGCACTGAGCTGTGCGCTCACTGCGAGAATCTTCCAGTCAGTAAGACGGATTGTTTTGCTGTGGCTGGAGCATGTGTGGTGTCAGCTAAGTGCTCTAATGCGCAGCAGATGGATGCAGTGAGGAATGTCTTGGGACAAGCTTCTGCCAGTGCACACCTGGGGCACCAATCAGGCCTGCAACATTTCTAAAAGGCATTTTTTGAAGTCTTTACCAACTTTATGGGGGCGAAAGTGTTGACTGTGCACTGCTGGACTTTTGTTGTCTCGTTTTCTCCGCCTCTCTCACTCCCTCCGTGCTGAAATCTAGCCAGATCAGAGTGACCTTCAACCACTTCAGCCCCACGGGGACTGAAAGGGAAAGAGCGAGTGAGAGAGGAGGCGATAGAGATGGAGAGATAGAGTGGAGTTGTGGGTGGAGCTAACAAAGGCAAAAAAATATTGAAGGCAAGGAATGGAAAATGTCTGCAAACCAGTGGTGCGTATAGCGGACTGTGACAAGAAAGATGACTTTGCCTTCAATGCCTTTCTTTCCCATCTGGCTGATTAAAACTCCAAGATGACCCCTCACCATGAATAGATAAGGTGCACATTGTGAAGAAAAGATACAACCTTTGATTTTAATAAAGTGAGTGGAAACTGTCGTGGAAGAAATTGAACAGATAATGAGATTCAGCTCAATCTCCAGTCATACTGGTGCTCTGATCATGCAAGAGCAGATACCTCAAACTTATTAATAAGTTTCCTCCTTATTCCACATAAAAATAAATAGATTGATGTGTATTTTTTCCAATGGAGTCAATGCATGTCAAATCAGATGTCGTAATGGCAAACATTATGTTCACAGCTTGTTTCATTTTTAAGCTTTTCATATTTTTTTCAGCCCCCCTGAAGTATTCATTATTTCTAAAAAATGTCTTATTTAGGAAGCTATGTTTAGGGTGTGATATGTGAAGAATTATGATTGTTTGGCTCACAGGAATTGGCAGACATACATCGAAAAATCCATTCAGGACCAAACAGATCAGCGTCTCTTCAGGAAACAAATACTTTCATAATTGGCCCCTAAAGTTGCAAAAAAGTTTAAACATTTCTAGGTGTGGGTGGTATTTGGGACCTAATTGCACCCATAAAGACACCCATACTGATGAAATTATATATATATATATATATATATATATATATATACATTTATTTTTTTTATCTTAAACCATAAGTATTGATTCCCTATTGGAGAAATGTGAATATCTTTGAATATCTCAAAAAACATTTTTTTTCTCATTTTAAAGGGACCCAATTGACAATGCTTACTAGCATGGGAGTATATATGTCTTTAGGGACCAAAAAATAAATCAGCTTTTATTCATTTATTAAATCAGCTTTTACGCTGACATAAATGTACATGATTTTTTTTTTTTTTTTTTTTTTTTTACATTTTTCAAATGTATGCCTATTCATCCCTCAAAAAACCAGTGCACCTTTAAAGATCTATGCTTACAATACAAAGACTGCAGCTCATTTGCAATCTATGCAATGCATGCACACAGTCACCCGTCTCCTGTCAGGCATTTACCCAGGGGACTGTACTTGCAATTAGTTATAGTAGATTTTTTTTCCAAGTATTTGCTAAATGACAATAACCAATCTGATAGCACCTTCTAGTTCATCTCACACCACACAATCATTCGTCACTAACAGCAGGGACATCGGGGGTGTTGTTTTCTCCTCCAGGCAAGAACAATGTAATTATCATAGCAATGATTTCACTAGCAGCAGTAATTAGCAGCACGGACCCATCCGGATGTTGACTCACAATAGGCACGAGGCCATTCAAATATCCCCGCCTGCTATCTGAAGTGAAATCCAAGAGGTTCAGAGAGAAGCAACTAAGCGTTAGAGTTGGAGAGCGATCGGAGGGAGGGGTGCAAGTGCACGTAAGCTGCCTACAAATGACACACTGCAATCATAAACTGTCTCGCGACGCGTTCTTTCGTTAGTGAAGTATGAAGACGACGTCGAGGTACTCGGAAAAACGGCTTCAGTTACGGAGTCAGCAGTTATAACGCACTTCTGACCGACTTCTACTGCTCAGCCCGCAAAAAGCTTCATCGCAGCCGCCCGAGAGTCTTTATGGACCGGGAAGGAGCCTACTCGAGTCGAGATAACGGAATAAACCACATGCCGCTTATATAAGGGTTTTGCGACAAAGAAAGTCAGGAGGCAGAAAGGCTTGCTTTCCTCATCACTTCGCCCGAATAAACTACACGTCGGGGCTTATGTTATGGACAATGTAGCCTTTGAGCGTGACGTGGTTGACTTCTCTGGATTATTTTCCACGTTCAGTTTTGTTAAGAAGCAGTACAGTGTCATTACTGGACGAACAGCGCGATTTCGGACACTGGATTCAGATAATATCGTCTTGATGCCTGCAGGTTTGCGCTGGTCATTAGATTGAGACTGCTCTGTGAAGTCTTCATGCTGTGGGGTAAATACACTCTCTTCTTCATCCATTCCTGCTAACATGAAGTTGAGCTGTCTTGCAACTTGATATTCAATTATTCATGCAGCCTTCAAGTCCAAAAAGTTCAAAATATTTTAGATGTCACCGTTTCGCCGCTGACCGAGCTCACTGGTGAGATTGACACCTTGCCAATTCGGATGTGTATCCTTCCTAATGCAATGACACCTGTCGCAATATGGTGATATATTGAAGTGGAACAGGTCTGATGATCACACGTGTACTGCAGCAGCAGCAGCTCGACACTTACAAGCATCAAGACAGATGATGCCATTTATTTCGCGAACACTGATAGTGAGAGCCACTGTGATGATATTCTCTGTGTGGGAATGATTCAATGGCACATTACCGACGAACATTTTCAGTCGTTTACTCGTAAATGAGGGCATGTGGCATGAGTCCAGCAGAGAGCATCTCCAAGAATGAGAGGTAGACGCGATTATGGGCACTTGCACACAGCAATTAAACATTTACAATATTCCTCACACTATATTTAACCTAGACCATTAATAATGACCATCACTTTAGAGTGTTAATTATGAGAAGCTTTTACATTTCTCCTCACATTGTCGTACATTACTTTATTACATTAGCCTACTTATTATCCTCTATAAAACATTACAGACATGGTTCAAAATTCTGTCATAATTTATTTAGCCTATATCATTCCCTTTTCGTCCATAAACCATCAAATATATTTTGAGAAACGTCTGTTCTTTTAAAACTGTTTGCTTACTATTATTTAAAAAATATATTATTAGTATTATTATTTTTGGTGACATCACTTTAAAACAACTGAGATTCAAATAATTACATTTGCAAATATTAATGATCGATAGGTTATTTTTTATTAAGTTTGCAATAACAAATATGGAGAAATTATTCTGTTGTTTTATTTCTGCTTTTAGACAATTCCATGACCATTCGATTACAACAATATAATATTAAATATTATCAATTGACCAATATTGCTTTTTAACACACAAAAAAAAATCTAATTGTTATAAGACGCAATAATTTGGTGTCTGTACATTGCTCATCTGTTGTTGACGTAGCCTATGAAAGCACAGATCAAAGCACACATTTGTACAAAGCAAAACTGCATTAAATTATTCACTGTAACCTGTGGCCTTAAGCAATTACTTATAGTTAAGGATGCATTGGCTGTCAGTAGCCTACTGAAGTCTAGTCTTTATTGATGTGCTTAAAAAAAAAAAAAACACATTATCATCCAAGTGACTTGATAACCTGATGAATTATGTGCTGACAGTGGAGTCAAAAGATAAGCTCTGCACCTGCAGGCAAGCCTTCTGGGTTTCAATTCCTTTTTCGTCCAAAAATAACTATCTTCTATCATTTTTCTGATTGAAAAAGAAAGATCTGTCCTGTGTTGAAGCATTTTTCTTCAGGAGCATGTGGCTTCTCCTAAATTCAACCCTCAGTCTGAGATTATTGGATTCAATTGAATACCAAAGCAGAAAATCAGTAACAGAGATACAAAATAAGATCTTGCAGTCAAAATCAGATATTAGTGACGCACACTCCATTTTCATTCCACAGAGCTCACAGAAGATTAATCATTCTAGGTCATTTACCAACATACTCCCTTCATTTCCTCACACTTAATGTGTTTAATTTCTACAGTTCCCAAGCTATGAATATATTTCCATTCACATTCTCATCAACACAACATCTCCTTTTTCCCAGAGCAGGTCGCCTGTGCTTTTTGTGTTATACTCGTCACTCTTTCCTTCTTCATTTCCCTCAGCTTATTTATGAACCATTACCATCTTGCCATAACACTTTATTAGGTCTGTAAAAAGCCAAGGGAATGAATCACCACCTTGCTCTCTCTGTTTCTCTCTCACCCCATTCAATTTCCATTTCACCTCACGATTTAACACTTTTCCCCCCATGTATCCACAAGTATACCTAATGGGTCTTTAAAAGTTGCAAGAGTTGTGATGGGATAGTTCACCCAAAACATTTCTGTCATAATTTACTCTCCCTCTTGCCATTCCAAACCATTTTTGTGTAAACGATTATTTTATGTAGTTATAACATTTAAGAAAAATCCAATAAAACAAAATGTTGAAACCCTGTATTCCATAACCCTGTTGACACCCTGTATACCCTCAATAGTAATGACTTTCTTATTAAAAAAAAGTCATCTATCTGAGGTGTTGACACTCTACACCAAACACAAATGGTTAGTAGATGGCTAGTCTCGCATAGCCAGACCTTCAGACTGACGGCAGAAGGTCTGGACTCTATCGCAGCATTTCTTGGCCAAGGACCGCCCAAGAGGACGTTTGACTGACATGTAACACAACCAATCACAGTTTGTTTTGTACCGCGTCATATTTAGGGGCGTGACAATATAATGTTGATGTCCCTACAATAACAGACCGGCGTGCATCTAATAAATTATTCATTCAAGAACCTTGTGCAAGTTTACTGCATCAATGGAGCCGCGAACTTCACATACTTTTGAAAATACAGCGTTTAGTTGATCGTGGTAAGCGCTCATTGTCTCAGTTGTAAAAACAACGACTTTCTTCTTCCACGAGGGGTTTTGGCGTCATGACATTTGTTTCCCGGCGGACCGAAAATAAACGCGACACTCGCGCCCCCCGAAAATCCGATAAAATTCAACCAATCAGATGACGACTTCGACATTCCTGAAGTGTTTCCAGTTAAGTGTACCATATGCATCAGACGTTTAGCCAACGTTCCGTGGGCGTGACGTCTGAGGCTGAGACTAGTAGATGGCTATAGTGCATCGGACATTGAGTTCATTCGGCTGAGAAGGCCTGCATTCGATTTCACCATAAAGCCCACAATCATTTCTCTACATTAATCAATACCCCAGTTTTACACTGTCTGTTGCTGAAATATGGCTTGAGGAAACATGAATAAAATCAACATCAGTATGCAGTGTTATGACAACACCTTTCAGACAGTATTAAGATTGAGTGTCGCCATTTTGCAGGTGGCCAATGCACTTGAAAGGCCAAAGAAAACGAGGCAGAGAATCAGACTTGATCATGTCATGCTTACTGAAACCAAAAACCATTAAATACTGCAATATGTGAAAAAAACAGCATGGAAAGCAAGCCACGAGGAAAAGAGGCTTTGAAATTGTGCCTTGGTTCCCTTCAATATAATTAATTAATAAGGGAACAAGAGTTGACATGAATGCTATATACTATGCAAATAACAGACACTTCCAAAGACGAAAAGACTCAAAGTTTCATGAGTAAAAAAAAAAAGAAAGAAAAGAGATTCTGGTGTAAGACTGGAAAAACTGGAAGAAAGATTCTGGCATATTCTATTATATTCAAGGCGTCAATTGGGAAAAATACATTAGATTGAAAGCAGAAAGATGTGCTTGTTTTGGAAGTAATGAAAAAAGACCCTGGCCACCATAAAGCCCTGTCTCAAACAAGCAAAAGCTTATATTCAGCACTGCCACAAACCTCATTTTACTAATCCTGTCAATGTCACCAGCTTTGTTTGTCAACTAAACAAGCCTTTGAAATGTCATGAATCGTAAAATCTCCAAGGATTGCAAACTACATTTATCAAGAAAAACCTTCGATACAGACATTCAACTACTCTTGAAATTAAAGTTAAAAACTCTCCTATTTTAAAGGTTGCCAAACAATGAAGAGGTATTGAGGGAGAGTATGAATAGTCTATTGTTGGCCTGCACATTGTAGAAAATCATGCAATTTGCTTAGTCCATAAAAATGGACTGTTCTGCCTTATTACGAACATGTACATCAAAGGCTTTGAAGATTTATGGCTAATTCACTCAGAAAGTGCACATTTCTCTGTATATTCCGGTCTTGTAATAGCACATAATCATGCAGCTCATGTCCTTATCAGGAAATGAAGGATGTAACCTCTTAAACCATCCTCATCTCTTTCCTTAATGAGCCATCAGAGTCTGACTATGTCCTTGTTTCTCCTTCTACTTCAAGCATGTTGCCCTCGCCCCAGGTGTGCGTGTCTACTCTGGTGACAGTGAGCACGATGGCCGTGGTCGACCTCTACCTGCTGGAGCAGAGCATGCTGGGACCTCGAAGCGGAGCCCGTCCTGCGGTATGGCCTTGTGTTGCCGTCGCACTCGGTGACCTGTGTTTCCTGCTGGCGCTCCGCTTTGTTTCTGCCGGTGTGGTTTCGGAGGCTCGCTCTCCCCGTCGGGGCTTCGCCAATGCTCTCTGGTTCCTTTTCCTCTCGCTGCTGCAGCTGAAGCTTTTCTTTGTGTGTCAGAATTACAGACAGGAGAGACGACCCCCGGATCCTCTCGCCCGCAAGACTCTGACTCTTTTACTTTCGGTGTGCCTGCCCTCGCTTTTCCTCATCCTGACAGGAGCCGATTACATGACTCCCCTCCGTAGGAAGCAGGAGGTGCGCAGCCGGCTTCTGTGGGTGGTGGTCGACTTGCTTGATGTGTTGGATCTGCAAGCTGGGCTATGGGAGGTGCAGGGTAGCGTAGGGGTTCCTCTTTGGGTTGAGGGTATAGTGTTCTTTTACTGTTACGTGCTGTTGCTGTTACTGCCGTGCGTGTCGCTCACAGAGCTGGGTGCCACTGCGCTACCTGGGCTGCAGGCAGCACGAAAGGAGGCCATCTATCCGTGGCTCAGTCTGGTGACCATTAATGTGTTCACGCTCGTGCCCAGAGGAGTCGGGATGCTGTGGTACAGGGACCCACGGGTGTCTACGGTGTTCCTGGGGAAAAACCTGCTGGCTCTTGCAGTAAAGCTGAGCTCTGCCTGGGAGAGGCACAGAAAGGGCAGCAGAGGGATGCAGGGGACAGGAGCCGCCACAGGAACTGAAAACCAGACTCGAGGTGCGGCCTCGGACCAAACCACGGAGCAGGAGCAAGAGTGCACATCTCCAGTGCCGTCCTCCACGCGCTACCACACGATTTCACGCGCTCACGGACACAGCCACTCACTCTCTCACGTCAGCCTGGACCCCACCGAGACCTCTCTGGGACCGGCTTACATTTCCCACGAGCTCTAGAGGTCACGGAAAAGCCCTGAATCTGCCAGCAACTGGAATTTATGGGCACATAACCAACCAACTGTCTCTGTGCTTTTCACAAGATTAGCAGAGATAACTTATCGTATTAGCACACTTTGTAGTTTGAACAACTGATGATTTGTAAAGCCAAACACGAGTAGCCTACTGTGGTGTGAAGCTCCCAGACAAAATGATAATGAAGCTGGAGCTGTTTTAATTAAGTGCCTTCTTAAAAGAGCTACAATTAATATTGTTACTCTTGTTTATTTTTCATCAAGGACTTGAATTAAACCATGTACTGTGAAGCATGACCACTGTTAATATTCCACTCTGTAATAAAAATGTTTAATATACACCTGCCTCTACCATTCAGATGCAGCTAGACCTATAATCCGTTGGTCTGACATGCGAGACAGAAGCAGCTCCACAGTAAATTTGTGGAGACCTGTAAAACTTAAGTTAATGACAACATTTCAAAAATGATATGTGACAGAACTTCATTTAAAATCACAATTTTTATGGTTGGTCTTCACAAACAAATTAATCCATTCCTCCAACTAAATGGACATTTCATGGTTGAGAAAACGCAATAACGAAAGTATCTGTCAAACACTTAAAACAGTAAAACTTTCTGCACAAATTACATACAGTGCAGTCCAAATGTCTGAGACTACTAGTGAAAATGCTTCTATTTTGCATTTTTATACTTCAACAAAAATTGCCATTACAAATTATATTATCAGCATAGCAAGTTCAGGCCAAAAGTTGACTTGAAAACATTACATTCATTTTGTGTAAAAGCAGCACATTACTCCAGCACAAAATGAAATGTCACCAATCTTTCAAAATCCTAAAACTTTGTTTATTTTCAGATTACTGAGTCCCAGTTTCTCAATGTTGTCTCAGACTTAGATCCTTTTGTGTGCAGCAGGCATTTGTACACAGAATGGACAGTGAGAGCTCACCAATCTCCACCTTTAAATGTATCATAGTTACCACAGCATGAACTGAAGCATCTTTCCCATTGTGGTTACCAATGACAGATCTGTACATAGGAGTATGATGTTAGGGAAAGACATTCTGATGTGGTGATAGAGAATGAACCCTGGTGCGGATTATGATGATGGGGGGTTGGGCATTATTCACTCTCCATCAGCAGCCTCTAAAGCCCTCTAACAATCCCCCCACCCTTGCTCTAATAAACCGTTATTACTCATATTAATTGAAATGGGACAAATTTTTTCAAAGAGCTAAGAGCTTATACCGCACTACATGATTTACAAGGAATATTTACAGAACGTAAAAGGGGACAAACTTGCATGATAAATGCTAAAAATAAGCCTAGCTATAAATTAACTGAATTACTGAGAGCAGCTCAACTTGAAGCTGATTTCGCTTTAGAGGTATATCAGACATATGAACCAGACCAGAATGGCATTTCTCAGCCTTTCATCTCTCTCCCTCTCTCGCTCTCGCTCTCTCTTCATTTTAAATGCACACCCTCCATGTTATGTTCACTGTAACTCTTCAGCTTGCCCATAATGAAGAGAAATCAGTGAAAAGAACAGAACTAGCAGGTCAGACATGTTTATTATTCGAGCAAAATGTCATATTTCACCCTGAAATTAAAAGAAACAAATAAGTAGTTTGCTTAATGAAATAATTTTTTTGCACATTACAACCCTCTCTAAATTCTGTATCGCAAAAAAAAGAAAAAGAAAGAATCTACAGCAAAAAGCAATACAACCATTTCTAAAATGTGTTTTTTAAACTAGTAATATTGTGAAATATTATTACAATTTAAAATAACTTTTCTATTTTAATATAATTGAAGCTGTATTAATGTGATGGCAAAGCTGAATTTACAGTGTCGTGATCCTTTAGAAATCATTATAATATGCTGATTTGGTGCTCAGGAAAACTTTTCTTTTTTTATTAGCGTGGAAAATATTTTAGTGGAAACATTTTTCAGTATTCTTTGATGAATAGAAAGGATGGATGGATGGATGGATGGACGGATGGACAGACGGGAATAAAGAGTTAGTAATTTTCAGGTGAACTATTCCTCTAATTGTAATGAAAATATTGCATGGTGCATTCATATTTTCTTTTGATTATGGAGTGAAATGTGATGTGGACGTGTTTCACAGATTCAGCCATTTCCCTCACAGTTTTGGTATGCTTGATCTGAACGTAAACACTTGAACTATTGTCTTGCACGCCCCTCTTTTATTCCGTCCCTGTTTCTCTCCTCCATCCGGCTGAGTTAATTTCTCCCTGGACTGTAATTACTCTCCTCCACAGAAGCTGTCAGTTTCCACCCTCTCCTCCAGAACTCCCTCTTTTATTTCTCTCGTTTGTTTAAATTTGCCCCCCGGCCGACAGGCAGCCTACCTCTATGCGCTTACCCTGTCAGGGATGGTTAGGCAGACGAGAGAAAAAAACGAAGAAGGGAGAAAGCGGGAAGATTAAAGGGCCAGAGCTGTAAGCTGAAGGCCTGCTGGCTGCAATTTATTTACAGTTTAATACACATAAAAGTAGAGTCAAAGATGGCAGAGCTCAAACAGAGCTTACAAGAGCACGTGTAGACACATGCACAAACACACGACTGCGTGTTTCACGGACATATGGTGCTGCTTTGCTTGATTGAGACTCATTACACCTCATATTTAGTTCATTACAGCTTTCTTCAGAAGGCAAGATCACTCTGGAGGCCAGGTTGACTTGCACTGGCAGAAGAAAATGTCTCATTTATTATCATCATGATGGGCAAGGGACCGTAATGACATCATTACAGCTGTAATTAGCTTGTTAGTTATGAATGTGCTTTACAAATCAGAGCAGAGGTAAGCCTGTGTGAACTTTGGGCTAAATGACAGTCCCTATGTGGTGGAGAAAAAAAACAAAAAACCTTTAGAGAAACATCACATCTCTGTGAACAAGAGGGATAAAAAGATGTGGTAAAATATATAAAATCAGATGTTCGTTCTGAACATTCAACTCCTGCAGAAGACGACAGAATTTGAAATGGTCAAAGCTGTGGAAGCTGTGTTTTTTTAATAGGCCAACCCGAAAGTTGGCATCACACTTGTTCCCTCAACAAAAACACAATAAAGGCCCGTTCACACCAAGCACGATAACTATAAAGATAACGATAAAGATAACTATATATGCATCCACACCAACGACCGATAACGGTCTTTTTATTCTAAGCACGCGCGCGCCCGCGCTGTCAATGATGGGATAAAAACATCGCCTAGTCAACACCTTTATGTATACAACGCCTTTTTCACTGCAACTTCAGCAATGTTGTCAAAACTAGCGCTGGATAGCCTACCTGAGGTCATTTTGTTACACTATGCTAAACTGCATAATATCTCATCGTTAATAGCCTACTTCTCACCATTTATTCCCAGGATACGACCGATTGCTTTCCATATATCCATCTTTTTTAACGTATCCTTGAAAAGGGGGTTTGACTTGTCAAACAGTGGAGGATTTTTTTGTACCTCGACGATTAACTTCTCTGCAATGTCATCTGCCATTTTAAATGCGCGAGACCTTTAAATTAGAATGGATTCTGATTGGCTGTCAGTGTTTTATCGTTGGACAGCTGGAAAAAAAATCGTTCTGAAAGTGATCCCAACGATATCGTTCCTCATATCTTTATCGTTATAGTTGTGGTGTGAACTCTGTTATTCTTTAATATGGAGAACGATTTTTAGAATTATATCTTTATCTTTATCTTTATAGTTATCGTGCTTGGTGTGAACGGGCCTTAAGACTTTTCCATTGGCTTTTGGATTATTGCAGAAAAAAACCTCTGTAACCAGCACAGTTTATGATTCATTCATCATGATAATCTTCACAAATGAACACAACTTTTATGAATTTCAAAGCTTAAATACATTTGCCAGAAGTAAAAAGCTTAACAGGTTATAAATTAGCTATACCACAGTCACACGACTTCAGCATCACTACCAATAAGCTTCGACAACTTTTTCAGTAACCATCTTTTTTGAGACAAGTAAATGCTTTAAAAACATCACAAGGGTATTTCTGGTGTATTTTATGTTGTAGAACAACACGTGAATGAAACCATCTTGAGCTTGTGTTAACCACATACCTTATTTCAGGCATTTAACCAAAAAAACATGGACTTCAGGACGATGTAACCGGATGTGCTAAAAAATCCAAACTGGTTCCTGTTTTTGGTCTACAAAAATCATTCCTGCAGCACTCTATGTTCTTCAGGGTTCCCACTCTTTTTAACCAATAATTTCGCATGGCTTTGTCCAGTTTTTCATGATTTACTGGATAAATATTAAAAGGGATAGTTCACACAAAAATGAAATCGATGCTGAAAACGAGAGGTCTAAAAGCTTACCTGTCCCAGAATGGGGCCCAGGGGAGGCCCAGGAGCCGCCTGTCCAGACCTTACAATCGCTCTGATGATGCCTCCAGTATCCAACTTTTTCACTGCCTTGGCCGCTTTAGATATCTTAGACATGTTGTCTATGTGTCTGGCCTGCCACTCGTCTGTCCGTCCCCTTTGCCTGTTGGGAAAGGTAATTATTGAGGTCTCCCTAATCCATTAAAAATTTAACACAAAAAAATCAATACATGTCCAGAGGTTGAAAAGTGAGTTGCACAAAAGCTCTATGATCCATAAAAGCTCTCCCAGGAGTGCACAGTGGCCTTATCTCGAGATGCTGTGTGTGAAGACAGTCGTGAGACGAAGTGCTATGAAACATCAGGACCTTCAAAGATAAGGGATAAAAGCACATGTGTGTCGTGCACTCGAGGAGCTTCTGTGCTTGGCTGCCTTCAACAATTCCCTGCACTCTGCTGATCCATTACAGTTAGCTAGCGCTCTGTGGGTCTACATCAGGAAGGGTCGATGGAGAAGATTGGACGGCAGCCACCAAGAACCAAAACGCACAGATTTAGTGTCTCACGCAAAGGGCGAAAGGGTAATACCTGTTTTTTCCATTCAAGACTAAATTCAATTACATGATTCAATCAATTAGTGGAGTGATGGAAAGGCCGGAAATGTATGCACATGGGGAAGCATGACTCATAAAAAACACGCCCTATAATCTGATATAAATCAAATGGAATAAAAGCCACTACGTGTTCGACGCCATTCGCCAGACCACAGCACAGCCAATTACAAATATGAAGTTATAACTTGAACCATTTTGTGACTGTTCAACCCAGGTGAAAACGAGATCTCTATATTATTCACAGTGCCCTGTTCCCAGGTTAACCTCACTATTTAAATATTCATAAATGCAAGGGAGATGAGGACAGAGGTGAAATAAACACACCTCGCTAGCCACATGTTGGAACGCGCCATTGGTTTTAATGCCAAGTTAATCCTCGCATCTGTGCGCGCAAGGAGACAAGCAAAAAGAGTATTTCACAAGCACTGAAACGTCTTGGATCTCAGAATACGCAGGTTATCTAAGGAGTGCAGAACCAGCAGATTTAGGCTCAGCAATCACCAGTTGTGGGAATGCATTGCGTTAAAAATTACTTTCTGTGTTTTCTTTAAAACGCCAATCACATCCTGCCCTTATTTTCGCTGTTCTATTTCATGCTGTTCTCCAAATATATTTTTGCTGTTTTAAAAAGCATGTTGAATCAATTTAAGAGGCAGTCAGGGACGGTTGGGCTGCTGATAAACCTCTACTTCTTGGCAGGGGGTCCAAGTATCTTAACATATTCAGAAGCAAAAGAGGACAATCAACAATCCTGAGTTGAATTGAAGCAATTTATTTGTGTTTGGCACCAATTTACTTTTTTTGGGGTGGGTTTCTTGGTGCCGAAAATAACAGAGTGTCTGACTGTTTTGAAGAAACATGCATGAAATTTCTTTTCCATTTGAAAGCAACTCTGTTGACGTGATGGGGATATAAAATACATGAAAGAAAAGAAATTCAGTGAATATGGACTGCAGGCATGTTCTGTCAAACTTCACTGTGCTTCCTGTGTTTACTGCTTTGAAGCACTGATCAGCTTTCCAAATTAGATTAAACGGCTTGAGAATAATATTTGATATTTTCAGGGGGGGGAAAAAACATGTTTTGTTTAAAATCATTGCAATTAGGAAATAAGTAATGCCAGAAATACAGTCCCTTTGGGGTTGGTAAGATTTTAATGTTTTGAAAGACGTCTCTTATGCTCACAGAAGCTGCCTTTATTTGACCAAAACTACAGTAATATTAATATTGTGAATAATTATTATAATTTAAACTAGCTGTTGGTTTTCTATTGTGTGCATTTTATAAAATGTAATTTATTTCCTTTATGACAAAGCTGAATTTTCAGCATCATTACTCTAGTCTTCAGTGTCACATGATCCTTCAGAAATCAGATTTGGTGCTTAAGAAACATTTCTTATTGTTATAGTAATAGTTTTGCTGCTTAATATTTTTGCAGAAACTGCTTTTTTCTTTCTATTTTGTTTCCTACCCTTTGCTGAATAGAAAGTAATAAAAAAAACAGCATTTATTTGAAATAGAACATTTTTGTAACATTACACGTCTGTACTGTCACTTTTAATTAATTAAATTCTTGAATAAAAATGTATTCCTTGCAAGCAAAAAACATTAAAAATTGCGTTTGATTAAAAATAAACAATTCCCTATTTTCATTTGACTGATATTTTAATAACATATTTTCATATATATGTGTATATGTATATGTATATGTATATATGTATATATATATATATATATATATATATATATATATATATATATATGTGTATATGTATATATGTATGTATGTATGTATATGTATGTATGTATATGTATGTATGTATGTATATGTATATATGTATGTATGTATGTATGTATGTGTATATATGTATGTATGCATATGTATATATGTATGCATGCATGCATGTATGTATGCATGTATGTATGTATGTATGTATGTATGTATGTATGTATGTATGTATGCATGCATGCATGCATGTATGTATGTATGTATGTGTATATATATATATATATATATATATATATATATATATATAAAAAAATCAAACATCTTAAAAATATATTTATTTATGGAGTCATGAAAATGTACTGACTCAGCTGCTGTGCCTTCATCTGTGAAAATTAAGCTTTGTTTGCCTTATATGATTAAATGATTTCAGATTTTAGGATAATTTAATTTCCTGAAAACACTGAAACATCATTGCATAGTACATTCACATTTGTTTGTTTACTATCCAACTCAATCTATAGCCAATGTGATATTAGATTTTTTTTTGCATTGTTTTTACAGAGAATAATGAAGTAGGTGTACAAACAATTGGTGCCTGAAAATGAATAGTTGCAGTGTTTTACACTTAAGTATCTTGGCCATAACAATGATAAAAAGTAATGCCAACTTCTGGGATTTTAAATTGCACTGGAAAATAGGGCAATATACCATTAGCAATAGATGAATGTGGGCCAGGTTTGTTTATTTATTTTTTGGAGCATTTTGTCCATTAGCCAAAAAAAACAAATCCCTAGACTCTGTAAAGAGAATTAATATGCAGATTCAGAGAAAGCTACAGTACTAGAAAAACCTCATACCTACCGCTGTTCTGTTCAAACTTAACATCAAAGGGATAAAACCTGGTTTATGGAAAATGAAACACTCAAGGGAGTCAATGGCATTAGCAGGGCTACATCATTCCTGATTTAAGATCACAAAGAGAGACAGGACTCTCTTTATGAAGTGATTTAAGAACCTCAAAATCATTCCCTCTGCAGTTTCACATTTACATATATAGATTTACAGCCCGACTTTTGAAAGCCAGCCAGTTCATTTGGATTCTAACTCTCTTGATATATCTGTTTTTGGTTTGAGACAAATTGAACTTGCAGACATGGGAAAACATGTTTGTTGAGGCAAGAATAGCCATTTAGAATACTGCTGAACAAGCAATTGTTGTTTTCGCAAAGTAGACAAAAGCTGGAAAATAAATGAGGAGGAAAGTATATAAAACATTTATGCATAACAGAAATGACTGGTAAAGTGGTTTAGTTTCTTCGACCAGCTTGCGTTTTGCACAAAATGGGAAGATATGGGAAAATTGGCTTTCGCAAAAAGGTTACAACAGTGAATGAAAACATGTGCTCTGCACACTATAAGCAATTAAATGATTTGAGAACAAGATTCTGTTATTCTCTTCTCAATAACAAACAATGGTGCAACAGACGTCGCAATTCAGTGAGCAGGCTGGCGTTTCAGAATTCTGCTCAATTCCTCTGATACCCTCCAGGTGCATATTGATTTCTGACAACACCGCAGAGTGCAATTTGTGATAACCTCAGCAAAGAGCTAAACTACCTCCTAATTTACAACAGCAAACTAGAAAAAAGCAGAAACACTCAAATGACATTGAAGTATCACCGTGTCAAACATAATGCCATTATCACACTCATCAGCACTTGATTCAACAAAATGATCAACATGTGGGAATGTTATGGTTCAAATTAGCACTAATTTCAGAGAATTTAGTTTAGGTCAGGTTTCTGATTAGTATCACAATTTTTCCTCTTTTTACCCTGAGGTAAACTGTAGAATGTTAGTGTTCTAAAAAATAGTTCCGTTTTAGTTTTGAATGATAATATTCCATTCTCTCTCTGACCACATTTTTTTGCTGTTTTTAAGAAAGGCCTCTCTTTGCATGTAAAATGAGCAACAGCACTGAGCACTTTCTCAGGCTATTTCACAAAACAGGTATGGTGTCAAAATCTGGTCTTTTACAACAAAGCAGCTCTAAAACGTGGCACACAAACTGTTAAGATCGAACTTAAATGATCCTAAATAAACTTTAGTCACTTTTTTTTCAAACAGATCCATCAGAAGAATTTCCAGAACGACAGGTACAAGATTCTCTTTCTCTTTTCACTCAATCGTTTAGTCATTGGTGGCAGAAATAGCATCTAATCTGGGGACAAGGGCTTATAATGACCCCAATCAGAAGCTGTTCAGTTCCTGTGTGATGTCATGCATGCTATCTCTGAACTAAACCTACAGCAAAGACCCTTAAAGTCATCATGGAATAAAAATTGACAATTCTTTTTATTTTATGGAATATTGCAGTATTTATTAAATGATTTATCCATGCACATTTTATTCATGTGCCCTCGTAATCTTTAACCGACATCTATTCTCTGATGATGCGTTAACTGGTGTGGAGGCGGGACAACCTGTCACTCATCATGACATCACAGCAATAACAAAACAACAACAATCCAATCAATTCCTAATGGACAAAATCAAGACGTGCCCTAAATTTTTTCTTGTTTTAAAAACTGTTCCACGCCACAATAAGAAAGAAGACTATCGCAACTTGCATTTAATGACGACTATTATGCTACCACTCCTGCACAAAACAATCTGTCACTCTGACTCACCTCATAAAATGTTATCTACATAAGAATCTGACTTTTCAGATTTATGTATTCTTGATTAACATTACATTACTACGACACAGAAGTACACTATCATAAAACCTAACATATAAAAAACACAGTGAAATGGGTCTATATGGGTCATTCCGTGTCAGATCAACCAAATTTTGGAAACTTCCCCAGCTCTAATTTTTTATTTTTTTAATATTTAAAAAATGTACAAGTTTCACCTGAGATTTGGAAACATACAGTGACCAGGAGGGGACAGGGAACACTTAGTTTTGTCGTGGCCACAACATATAAACTTCTGGGAACGTGATAATATGTTGTTGCCACGAGATATCAAGTCGTGGGAACGTGATAATAAATCGGGGCCACGAGAACATTTTGTTGAGGCAACGACATCATTATGTTGTGGCCACACGATGTAAAGTCGTGGCCTCGAGATCATATGTCGAGGGAACGATACATTTTTCTGGTGGCCACGAGATATGTTGAGGGAACCACAGCGGTCAATACTGTAACCATACAGCAGTCGGAGATGGAGATGACTGATGAAATAACTTTTTTTCTTTGAATTAGGAATGTCATATAAAGATATAGTTCGGTCTCTGGCATTATGACATGGGTACGTTATAAGGGAAAGACACCCGAAGCACATTCTTAAGTTGAATGGGCTTTTTCGTCAGAAATTTGCTGGCTTGAATGAAATACTCGGGTCACGAATAAAGTCCCGTTTAAGGCAATAAATAAAAACAAATTATGAGAAACTTAAATGAACAAATAACAAAGTAAATTATGACCGGGGTAAAAGGAGGAGCCCGTGTCGCGTGTGAATATTCGGTTCCCACGTTATAAAACTCGTAGCCACGAAAAAAACGGATGTCGTACCCTCAACATATTAAGACGTGGCCACGAGAAACAGATGTCGTACCCTCAACATATTAAGACGTGGCCACGAGAAACGGATGTCGTACCCTCAACATATTAAGACGTGGCCACGAGAAACGGATGTTGTTCCCTCAACATACGATCTCGTGCCCACGAGATATTATGAAGTTCCCACGACTTAATATCACGTTCCCACGAGTTTATATGTTGTGGCCACGACAAAACTAAGTGAACCGAACATGTCCCCTTCCGATCACCATAGGAAACAAATTACAGTGGGGTAAAAATTACTTTAGAAAGATGGCAGCATCATTACCTATTTTATTTTTGCACAGAGATTGGTTGGTTCATTAGTTAAATCTGTTGACTTTAGCAATCTTTGTTTCATTATGCCAAAGGTGACAGTTAAAAAATAAATAAAAAGAAGGTAAAAATCACTTCTTGTGTTTTTTTGCTTAAAGTTTGCATGCCTGTGTAACTCAAGAAGTTTCTTTAAGGTTCTGGTTCTTAAACTTTTCTTTTGGTATCTCCATTTTAAAGGCCCTCAATGGTTCAATCCCAGAGATATGGAGATCTTAATGTGGCTCCATGAGTAAATTCTACACATTTTTCAGTGGTCAAAAAACAAATGTGGG
The DNA here is from genome assembly GCF_965113295.1 of Leuciscus leuciscus. NCBI lineage: Eukaryota > Metazoa > Chordata > Actinopteri > Cypriniformes > Leuciscidae > Leuciscus > Leuciscus leuciscus. The sequence continues at coordinate 20,965,826 of NC_138732.1, forward strand.
TCACTTTGCATACAGCTGATAACTTTTTTTTCTTTTAAAGAGGAATATCTGAAGAACAAATAATGTTGAAACTAGAAATGCATCTCGTGTTTTTCAATCAACACAGTTGCATAGAACACCTGTCTGAGTGCCATAAATATTCCTTTTCCAAAGTTTGCATGCCTGTAACTCTAAAACTATTCAAGATATCTTAATATCTTTTTAGATTCTCATTCTTAATTAGGCTAACTTTTCTTTTGAAATCTTCATTTTCAAGGCCCTATAGTTCAGTCCCATAGATATGGGGATCCCAAAGCAGCTCCATGTTCAAATTGTTGAATTTTCAGTGATTGAAAACCAAATGTGGTTCACTTTGCACACACAGCTGATATACTTACTGCATTTAAAGTGGAATGTCTGAAGAATAAGAAATGTATCTTGTTTCCCTCCATCAAAAGAATTGCATAAAACATAACTCTGAGAAAATCTACCGAAAATGGTTGATTAACTTGCTCTCAATAGTTTATTTATAAGAATCTATATTTGAATTAGCTTTAGGGATATTTGGAAGATGGGGTTTTTGTTAATTTTTTTAGAAAATCCCCTGAAAATGGTTGATTAACTTGCTCTCAAAAGTTTATTTATAAGAATCTTTATTTGAATCAGTTTTAGGGATATTTGGAAGATCTTTGTTCATTTTAACAGCTTCTGAAGCTACCAAGAGTTAAAATACGCAGTATCGTAACTACACGTTACTGCATTGACATCCCTATATCTATGAGAATGAACCACATAGGGCCTTAAAAATGAAGATTCCTTAAGGAATTGTTTTGATAGACGGAAATGAGATTTCTAGTTTCAGTTTTTGTTTTTCAGACATTTTTCTTTAAACACAATAACTATCAGCTGTTTAAAAAGTTCTATCTACATCTACATTTGTTTCTTGACCATTGAAAATGGGTAAAATTCAACAATTTGAACATGGAGCTGCTTTGAGATCCCCATATCTATGGGACTGAACTATATAGGGCCCTGAAATTGAAGATTTCAAAAGAAAAGTTTATTAAGGATGAGAATCTAGAAGGGTATAAGATATCTTGAATATGTTTAGAGTTACAGGCACGCAAACTTTAGAAAAATAATATTTATGGCACTCAGACAGGTATGTTATATGCAAATGAGCTGATAGAAAAACACAAGATTTAAAGGCATTACAGGCATGCAAACTAGTGCTTTTTGCCATTTTTTAGAACTGTCACCGTTGGCATATAATGGAACAAAGTATGTTGCTAAAGTCAACACATTTAACTAATATACCTACCGATCTCTGTGCAAAAATAAAATAATGATGCTGCCATCTTTCTAAAGTCATTTTAACCCCCCTGTAATTTGCTTCCAGATCTCAGATGAAAATTGTCATTTTGACCACCCCTCTACAAAATAGTGGATTACTCACTAAAAATACACCAGATATTTAATATTTTGGCTTACATCACTATTTATGTTTGTCTACAGATTTTTTTGGTTGAGCAGACACGGAATGACCCATATGGTGTTACTGGTTAATGGAAATATTCCAGTTAATATAATAAAAAATAATCCATTTAAAGGGATAGTTCACCCAAAAATGAAAGTTGACAGTAGCCATTGACTTCCATAGCAGAAAAAAAAGAAAAGAAAAAAAACTATGGAAGTCAATGGGTGCAATCAACCATATGGTTACCAACATTCTTCCAAATATCTTCTTTTGTGTTCAAAAGAAGAAAGAAACTCATACAGGTTTGGAACAACTTGAGGGTGACTAAAATGATGAATTTTTGCTTTTCATTTTTGCGTGAATTATCCCTTTAATCCCACCACCAGTAACATTTTTGACCAAAATTTACTTTTGAGTCTGAAAGGACAAAAAAACAAAAACAAAAAAAACAAAAACAAAGAAGAGAGTTTCTAAATGTGCAGAGTGACTTGATTTCATGTTAAGTCGTTTTTTACATGACTGGTGTAGGGCTACATAGTCACATGACCAGAGCTGTTTAAATTCCAGTTTGTCTTTTGAAGGATGCTGACTGTAAAAACTTCACACAAAAAAGAAAGAAAAAAAAGAAAAAAAAAGAAAGAAGAAGAAGAAGAAGAAGAAGAAGAAGAAGGATGTATCATCACATAATACAAATTACACACTGACATATTTAGTACATGCAAACATAAATATAAGTGAAGATATCAGTGGTCACGTTAGTAACGCCCAATTTTGAATAAGTGACTGATATTATGAAACAGTAGAACTCAAGCATTGAGTAGTAGCTTACACCGGTTACAGTAACTTTTTAAAGAAAAGGTAGTTATAATAATAATAATAATAATACATCATAGCATGCATATAGCACATTAATCTAACGATGGTTAATAAGCAGCTTCATGTACATATTTAAAACAAACGATACATTTGATTGTGATACAAAGAATAAAGAAATTCACATTACCAGCAAGTGGGATAGTATGTGTTCACGTCCAAGCGAAAAAGACCTTCACGTTTGTATTTGAACCATGCGCGCTGCCATATTGGCTTTACTGTCACTTCTGGTGGTTTGATAAAAGCAGATAGACTGCCCCTATATGGACAGGAGGGGGACTACGCCTGTAAATATTGGTGGCATCTAGTAGTGTTTATTATGAAAGTTATTTATATTGACCACTACATAACATATTGTAATATATTGGTAAGTAAATGAGGAAAAACGATAATTTCCTGATTAATGGCCATTTCAAGAGGTTTATTTGAGGGGGCGAAAATGAAAAACCGAACAGTATAATTACGCTTCATTTCAACACTAGATGGCGAAGTCACACTGTCAAAACATGAGGAACATTGCGTCATTTCCTCTGCGCCCCAGACAGACTGCATGATCCGTGTGCTGCTGACTGCTTTTGTTGTAAGATATATATTTTTGTTTTTAGTTATCCAGATAAAAAGTGATCTGAAATCAGAATAACTGGTGTGATGGCTGAAGTGATTCAAAAGAAATTACAGTCTGAACTGGAGAAATATCAACAACTGCAAAAAGGTATACATCACAACGCTAGCTATCCATGTTAGCAATCCTTTCAACACTCTCTGCATGTGCATGTATCCATTTTCATAAACTTGTATGTAAGTTATATATATATATTTTTTTACAACGCACTTAGAAGTGACTTTATGTCACTGTCAGTTTCTCAAGTTGGACTTGATTTAGTTATTCATCACCTGTTCAGAGATGTCATAGTGATCTGCTTAACGTACTCAATAAAAAAGAAGCGTTTTTCTCTCTCTCTCTCTCTCTCTCTCTCTCTCTCTCTCTCTCTCTCTCTGTGTGTGTGTGTGTGTGTGTGTGTGTGTGTGTGTGTGTGTGTGTGTGTGTGTATATATATATATGAAGAGTTCAGATGCAAAAGCCTCTAAGTGCCATCTGAAATTTGCTTCTAGAATGATCATTTTGATCAAGCTCGTATATTTAAGTTCAATAATTCCACTTAAATGGCAATGCAAATGACCTATTAATTGTCATTTAAGTGAAATTACTTAACTTAAATATACAAGCTTTATAAACATGATCATTCTAGAAGAAAATTTCAGATGGCACTTAGAGGCTTTTGCATCTGAACTCTTCATATATAAACGTGTTAGATTCAAGTAGTGCACATTTTAAATTGGTTTGCTTTGCAATTTTTGCACACACTAAAATGTCCTTTCTCTCATTTCTTTATTGTGAATATATAGACTATTAACTCTATTTCTGCAGATGTCAGTAAAAGTATGTCAGCACGACAGAAACTGGAGGCACAGTTGACTGAAAATAATATTGTTAAGGAGGTAAGAATACAATTACAATACAAATATCTTCTGCATTTGCATGTTAATTTATTTATGTTTGTCATGGTTTACCACATATGTCATCCCTCTGTAGGAGCTTGCCTTGTTGGATTGCCAAAATACAGTTTACAAACTAATTGGACCAGTTCTGGTCAAACAAGATCTAGATGAAGCCAAAGCAACAGTGGGCAAGAGATTGGAATACATCAATGGTGAAATGTATGTATGAATAGTGACCACTCATATCATATTGCATTTGATTCTGTTGTAAATGAGTGAGTAGTTCACATAGGCCAACCACTAACTGATCTCCTCTTCATCTCAGTCAGCGTTATGAAACTTTACTGAAGGAGATGGAGAAGAAGTCGGATCAGCATCGGGAAGTTCTGTCCAGCCTACAGCAGGAGTACCAGCGGGCTCAGGGTCAAGCTGTTGGGAAGGCCTAAATGGATTATAACTCAGTCGGGACACTAGTCTTATCCAGTGAAACTCAGAGACTGAATGTACCTACTAATAACCCATGCTTGTTCACATGTCTATTAACATAATTCTGTAGTTTTTTTGTTTGTTTGATGCTAATAGGCTGTCAATAAATTTTGTTTATCTATGTTCAGACTCTTTTTTTATTAATTTTTTTACATTGTTTCTATTACAAACAGTAAACAACTTTGAGATAATTTGCTGTGCTGATTTGAGATTTTATCAGTCTGCTGTCCATTGACAGTTTTGAAAGTTGGACATTTTGGGGTTGGGGTGATACAGGGCTGAACTGAATAGAAGAAATTATTTGTTTAGCTTTTGACTATGCTTTCAATTCACACTATATTCAAGAACGTGAATTGTTAACATGAAAACAAGAGTGCACAAACTAAAGACCGCACTACAAACTCGGTAATTCATACTACAAACTTTTATGATAAAGTAAAAAGCACTACTACATGATCTTTATGACATTTTATACATTAAACACAAATGCATGTTGTTCAACAATACATTGAAAACAAAATTACATTTAGAAATGTGTATTACAACAAGTGATTCATTTTAAGGAGGTAAAAACATAAAGTGCTAACACTACAAAGTTTCAAGCATTGTTCGGAATAGTACAAGCTTGAACAGGGAGGGATTAAAAAATGGTGAAAGCATAGAATTTATTTATTTTTTCCAGCCGGATGCAGTTAAGTGTTCACACACGAGATGAGTTTTGATGCTTTGGGGGAAAATGGCAATATTGCATGTAAATAAACACAATATAAAGATGTACAATTTACCAAGTTGAGTGAAAATGTAAAAAAATAAAGTTGAGTAGAGCTTTAATTGTTCTGATTAGATGGTTTTAACTGTAAAATGATGGGGAAAACACTGTTGTGAAAAAGTAAAATCACATTTATTTTTCCAGCCCCATTTCCAGTTCAGTCGCCGCTGCCCGTCACCATGTTGTTCTTAGCCTGCCTCGTTTGCGATTGCCAGGTGGTGTCCAACGCAAAGTCACTTTAGGTACTTCCTGAGACATCCTGAGTACATGTCCGAGCCATCTTAATCGCTGTATCTTGATCTCCTGACATATGCTCTTGGATCTTGTCTTTTCATGTTGATATTAGAGATGGCATTGGGCCAGTAGATGTTGCAGATCTTCCTAAGGCAACTGTTATGGAAGGCGTCTACCTTGCTCATACCTACTTTCACTATTCTCCAACATTCAGAGCCATACAGAAGCACTGATTTAACATTGCTGTTCTAAAGCTTAAGGCTTAGCTTAGACTTCCAGATGGTTCTGCTAAAAGCTCCTCTTGTTTTATTTATTCGGGCCTTGATGTCTTTTTGGGCTCTGTTATCAGTGCGAATGACGCTACCAAGATACATTAAATCATTCATATCCTCAATGGTAACTGGGTCAGAGACAGGAGCATGACCTGTGTCATCTGCTTGTTTATGTGTAAGCCTGTAACCCTAATTATTCTGGGTAGGCCTGCATAATCTTGCTTGTTCTTGCCTCTGATATAAGTAGCAAGGGAACCTGGTAGATCTTGGGATGCCTTATGTACTTCAGGCAATCCAGCGCCGTTAAAAACATATTTTCCCTTCTACCTTCCATGACATGGTCATCAGCTTGAATGAAAACATGAATAGTATTTGTAGTTCTTTTAGAAAATGAATGGCAGCAAGTGTTTTTAGGTCATAGGCTATTTGACTAAAACTTTTTATGAATGTATAGCCTATATATAAAAAGTAAAGCATGTCATATCCTCCTGAGACCCAGAAAAAAAAACCTTGAATTTTATATTTTTTCATGTAATTGTGCTACATTGTTTAGAGAGCAAAAGAAAAAAATATATTTTATTCATATGCTATGTCCTCTGCACTGTAAAAAATGTCTAACCTCTCCAAGTAAAAATTTTCTAGTGACTGGTCACATCTATATTTTTTAATTGGCCCAAGTGCAATCCTTGTTGCAGTAGTCTGTTAACATTGGCTCAATGAGAAATAATATGTCAGACTAATTGAAAAATTTAGATGTTATCAGTCACTAGAAATTTTTGCCTTGGGGGTGTAATTTTTTTTTTACAGTGTGTAGAGGGCACCACTAATAAAATAAAAACACATAAAATTACGTATGATATACAGGCAAAAACAATGGGATTTTTTAAAACCAAACTTTGTAAAGATGATTGTCAACTATGTTATGAAATATATAACGGAATGAATATGGATATACCATTTTAGTTATGCAATATGTGTCATAAATGGCCATAAATTGTATCTAATTTGCATATACTCTTCGGGCAAAATGTAATGAAAATGTGTAATAATGAGAGTTTTCATAATAGTATTAAATATTTCATAGGAATATTGATGTATAATTTCTTTCACTTGTTGTGATACACATGTTTTAAGTCCTGGTGTCCTCTATGACATGTATGAAAGCAATTCCCTGTTTTGTAACAGAAAGTCATATTTTGATTAGAAACCCCATAACATTTTCCTGAGATGTTGATTTATGACAAACAATTAGAAAATTTGTACATTTAAAAGATAATTACAAAATATCATATTTACACAAGAGTGCTAAATTTGATCACTAAATGAATGTCAGTCATTTTTAAAGACCAAGGAGAAGTTGTCATGGTGAAACCTCCAAACATTTGGTATCTCTGAAAAGCCCTGAATGGGCTCTTTACAGGATATCTTAAAACTGCGAGGTGTGGTATCATAGAAATTCACTAAAATATAATGTCCTCTATTCCTGGGTCCCAAGAGGATATATGGCTTTGTATGCATTAAAACTTTCACATTCCTAAAAGCACAAGACCTTGGTCAGGTAATACCTCAGTGGCTGCGCATCACCATTTATCAAGGCCTTGAGAGTTGAGCAGTGAGGCGACTCGTTTTCTAATTAAAGGGGCAGGGGAGTGGTGCATACGACCAGATGTTACTCAGGGTAATTTCATTGAAGAGCTCGGTCAACAGGGTGTGCATCCGCCCCTGCGCAACAGGCCATCAGACGCGCAATGGAGAAGCGCTGAAGCACAGACGTCCGCATTGTGGATGCTTACCTCCAATTAATATCCCGTAGAGGGGGACCTGTCCCCCTTCATTTCCCACCCGCCGGGGATTAACTCGCATGAATAAAAGGCATTAAAAGAACGGCGCTACTTGTAAGGGACCTGTATACGCTTTAAAAGCAGGTTGCCAACACACCCGCATTAAGTCCAAACCGTAAACTCTGGCGAAAAGCTTCTAAAGGGATTAGCTATTTATTGAAGCAATAATATGCAAAGCTAATTAAACAGACCGACTTTAAATGTATTGTTCGCCTTTTTGAAGTAGACTTTCCTGGGCTGAGTAGGGTAAATTATGCAAAAGTTGGACGGTTTTGAGTAGATTCACGTTGGAGTTCTGATATAGGCCCTATTTGAGATTTTTAAATGCCATATACAGGCTACACAAGCCTCCCAAATGTAAATAGGTCTATACAAAAAACAGTTATCTATTTTATGTGTGATAATTACTATATACTTATTCGTACTCTTTATACTCATAGAGCAGTTATATACTGCTTTTCACTTGAACTGTTGTTTGAAGTAAGAGTGACAGTGTTTCACGTTTACGCCAAATATGCGTGCGCGCCTCGATCGTCACCTGAACACGCTCCAGGCTGCGCGTGCTTTCCTTTGTTTTTATAACCAGGTCAGGGCACGCGTCGGCTTTTGACAATTTTTACAGTTTTTGACAAATGGCCAGAAAGACCACATGTTGAACTAGCGAAGAGGGTTGGTGGCCTTGCTATAAACGTTGGTTGTTCGTTCCCATGAGTGAGGTGATAGTGTGAACGTTCGCACCTCGCGCTCGTGCGTAATTGGCAACAGCTGACAGTATGTCGACAGCGAGACCTGTCACGATATGGTGCAAAACTTAACCACATAAGGCTACAACTTGTTTGTTTGAATAGAGAATTTGATTGACCAGATTTAGTGACACGTCTCATAAGAGTGAGGTAGATTTTGAACACGCCACCACAAGCGGTTAGGCCTAAATAGTGGAAAATGTCAAGCTGGGTGTAGCCTGTTTGGCGAAGTTTGCCCTTATGAAAGCAAGATGCTCCAAGACGTGTCTGATTCACACCTACTGAGAAAACAATAATATGACACATCCAAAAGTTTCAAATACAGAAAATGTATACATGGACACTACGCAAAATGTTTGATTCATTTTCAAATGCAATAACATTAAAATGAAAGTAAATTTCAACATTTAGGCCTAATTAATTTAGATAATTGTAGGCCTAATTGAAAAGTAGAAGTTCTTTAGACTTGTGATGAAATCAGTAAGTGCCAAAACAGAAACTATTTAAACAGCCTTTTTAAAAAATAAAAAAATAAAATTAAGTCATGTCTAATTCTAGGTAATAGTTTAATGGTTGTTAAACAACTACATTACATGGAGCTGAGTGAAATGGATGAGAACAGAAAATATTTAAGGCCTAAATTAATTTGTATGGATTCTCTTTAAAAAATATATTTTGCCTGGAAATTAAAAATAAATAAGAGTGTAGCCTATTTAGTTTCAATAGATTTATAGCTATAGCTACTCTCGTAAAGTGAAAAATAATGTTCAAGTAGCCTATATTGTAATGAAGTATAATTACTGAAGTATACGTTTAAATGTCTATAGGCCTATTATTAAAACGAGTAACAATCCTGTAGATCAATACAAATATAATGGCATCAGAACATTCAATAGTCATAATTAAAAATGTATAGAAAATACTTTTCTTCACATCTGCATTTTATATAGGCTATTTATATACTTGGCTGCTTGCATTGCTCTTTGTTGATCAGAACAGACAAAAGCACGCATCCGGTAAGGATAATCTATTTACACCTTTTGTGTTGAATGACATTTGGGAGACTTAGGCTATCTCTCTGTAATAACCGGTTCAGGCATCAGTCGGTGCATGGCATCTCTCAAAGGTCTAATCTCATTTCAGCTGAAACTCGTTTATCTAAGAGCTTATCCGGAGCGACAAAGCGAAACAAAGCTGCACATGAAGGTTGATTTAAGGGAGAGTTTGAGCGTTAAGTAGAACTAAGCCATTCTATCTAGTGGTAAATCTACTTTCCACAGGTCGTTTTGTTTAATGATAACTTTTAGCCTCTAAATATTTGTTTGGTTTCCATTTGATTGTGATATGTTGATGAGGTATTAGTTATGACAACATATGTTTTTACATTGCTTTTACTCATCAGAATAAGTTAAGCAATTTTCAACTTTTTTAAAAGTTATATCAAGTCTATTTTTTAGTCGGTTTAATGTAATGTAATTTGGAATGACGTAAACTACAAAGTTGATTGTACTTATAAATTTAAAGCAGCAATTTTTTTTTTTACAGTGTAGACTTTAACTTTTACTATTTCAAAGTGGCTTATAGGCTGTGAATGATCTCATGACGCAGTCCAAGTTTAAAAAACATATGCGCGCATAAATTCATTTTAACATTGACAATAGTGCTGCACCCAAACAACTGTTGCTTGGATAAAAAAAATTTTTTTTCGTTTATTCAGAAAAAAAATTATGCCAAACATACGTATTTAACTGCATAACAACATAAGGGAAATACAAATGTAGTTTAAATGGATAGGCCTACTGGGCGTATTCTTCATTTTGGACCCTTACAGTTGGGGTTATTTATTTCTTATAGCCTATTATAGAATTAACCAAACCATATAACCAAAAATGACTTGAAGTATATTTTCAAATTCTGAACTTTATTTTTTTATTTAAATACGCGTGCGAGTCAGTCGTGGCTAAAACTTGAACTTTTTGTTGTCAAGGGCAGGCTATTTACCATCTTTGATCAAGTCTAAATTGCTACAGATTTTTTTACGGGGTGGCTCATTAATAGACAGAGTAGGCTACTATCAAATTCCAACAACATGAACATCTGAAATCAAACCATTTAACGCGTGTTAAACAAAAGCCCGTAAAGACCACGCCCACGTTTCTAGCAGAAGAGCGGTTAAGCAATCTGCACCTCAATACTTTATATCTTCCATAGATTAAGTGCAACATCATTGAGATGACCAAATGATTGCCCAATGAAAATCTGCAAATGCCAGGTCTGTTATCAAGTTTTCAACTGCTATCACATTGGAACGCTGAACATTCACACTGAAGAACAATGCTTATAATGCTGAATATCTCTCAGGTAATGAATTAAAGACATGCAAATATTAGGAACGGGAGCAGACCAAAGATAAAAGAATATATCCTCAAAGAGATTTAATTCTTTGTTCAAAGTAAAATACTTTACGAACAACATTTCACATTCTGCTGACAAGAAAAATAACAGCAAACAAAAAGCTTGCTATATTGTTCTAAAAAAAAAAAAGACAATCTCAAACTCTAAGACAAAAAGACAAACTCAAAGTAATGAAATTAATATGTTCAACGGTTCATAGAAGAACACAAATTTATGGCAATTACAACAATTACCAAAAATAAAATAAAAAATAAAAACGACTTTAACTTGTGCTCTAGAGTTTCCACAAGTTTCCAACAGTTTCTTGGCACTAAAGAACAAAACTCTTGAAACATTCACCTCATTAAGTACAATTCCTCAGTCAAAAATGGATTTCATAAAAGTTTTGAAAGAAAATTCGTTGATATAAAAGTATTAAAAGGCATCAACGTTTCAACTAAGAAATATATACATCTCAAAACAAGTGTGTGTATCTTCTTTGTTTGTCTGTAATATCACCAAACACACTATACAGGCACAGATTTGTCAGTGCCTTTTTGTAACAAAATAAATCTTTGGCATCTACTGTACAAAATCCACATATTTACACATGCTGAAAGTTTACACAATTCACATAGTCTATTGTCCCAGAGTTGTTCCCACACTGCTGAATCATCAGAGACGAATCGCTCTAGGCCGTTCCAGTCTTTGGGGAGCTACGCAGGAACTTAGGACATGACATCTTCTACCAAGGTCTCCAGATGGAGTCACAGAGCATAACAGGTTGCTTGGGACTTGAAGTCATGGTGGGAGCAGACAGGACAGTTCTTTGTGCAAGCTTTGCACAGCCAGATGGTGTGCAAGAATTGCTCAGTTGGGCATGAGTGAGATGTTGCTGTGCTGGCAGTGATGGATCCTCTTGGAGATGCACCTGAGTCTCTTTGTGGGGTGGTGCAGAAAGTAGCATTGCATGTGATTTGTGAAGGTTTCCGCATGTTTTTTCCACTTCCTGCCCATACTCATGGCTTTTGCTAGCAATAAAATGACTGACTCGTAAGAGACATGTCCTCATTCCATCACTGTAGCTCTGACGTTTGCAAGGTGAGCTCAGGTCCTCATCATACTCCTCTGTGCGTGCCCTTTTTCCTCTAGTGATTTGAAAAGGGTCATTCCCTGATCCTTGTTCAGCTTTTAGGAAGTGCACAACACTTTCCAGGATTTCAGCCTTTTCCACTTTAGGGTTTTTTAGCTTCTATTAAAAGTTAGACAAAACGTGGTCAGATAAAGACATAAGGGCAGGATACAATAAACAGAGTCTTTAAAAAATATAATAACTTACCTCATTTTGTGTATTCTCAAATAATAGCATTCTCAAAGTTTCTAGGCTTTGATTAATGCGATCTCTCCTCCTTTTCTCCATGAGAGGTTTTGGGACCTGTAACAATCATAGTAGTTTGAATATTATGTTAAAATATAATTCTTAGCAGCATTAACATGAACAAGTCTCCATATCAAACAATCTAAAGTATTTTGCCACATTGCACACAAAACAGAAACACAGAATAGCCCAATATGTAAGGTATAGTCCCTATATATGTGAATTAGAATTACTTTTAAAAAGAGGTCTGAAAAATTTCTGGTAAAACAAATAGGCCTATATTAAATTAGGTTTTTACCCGTCTCGAGTCTTTTTGTTCCGATATGTCAACAGCTTGTTTGCTCATTCTGGCGATTCACCAAATTCCCTCTAAACTGAGATTATGAGCATCATTTTGGAGTTCACATGACTTATGGTACAGTCCAGGCTACTACACGCCTACTCTCCTCATAATGAATAACAAAAGAAGACGGACCAATCGCGTGCGTCCCTCAGCAAGCCCCCTCATTAATATTCACATGTGCTCTGACGAAAGAGACAATGCCTGTAGATAATGTCGATTGTGAAGTAAGAGCCAATAATGACCCATTTAGACCCCCACTGGGATGTTTAAACGATGGCTATTCAGTTAAGGTATTGCCAAAGATTATCAAAGAAGGTTTGAGCCATTCATATGCGTTATATTTAAAAGAACCACTAAAAGGCGACTATTATACCTGTTGGAATTTCAAATAGTTTGATTATCGATAGATAATAAAAAGTGCAGTTTAGCCATTTGGAAATGTATATATAACACTACAAATTGTACTGTTTCTATTGCTTGTGGCCTACTTAACTATAAATGTGTGAACGCCTATAGCCTATATAAACAAACTTCTCTACCTCACATCATTTTCTACCCTTATGAATGTTGGATAGGCATATTGCCTTGCAAAATCCAATCTTTTTTTAGGTTTAATCTCACAATGAAAATGAAGTAACGAGGCTGCTTTTTCGTGTGTGCGCAGTCTTCCTCTCTATGCACCGATGCGTAACAAAGGAAGACGTGATTTTGGTTTGGTTGAGGCGCTCGAATGTGGCTTCAATTGAAAGTGGTTTTTTGCTGTTCTTTTGATGTGTGTGAGGTCTTCTCGTGTGTGCTCAAATAATTATCCTGCTTGACGAATGCAAGCTAATTGGAAGTGCCTGTATTATAAAAAAAAAATCTAAATTCTATAGGCTAAATTGTAGACGTGCCGATTACCAAGCTAAAACAACAACAACAACAACTAAAAAACAAACAAAACTGCAACAACAAAACACGTCAAAATTACAATTAAATAACCATTGTATTCTCTGAAATTAGGCCGTTACATAAATCTCAGAAAGTTTCAAAAACAACCGCGCCATTAGGCTACTGGTGATCCATTCCAAAGTAGGGCTAAGTGTGGGACAATAATGGTTGGCCTAATCGCTCACACTCCTATCAAAACACTCCCATACAACACACTTAACAGATTTGCTCTAAAAGCCAGGGCATCACACCTCCTCACATCCCCCATTTCAACATAAAGCAGGATGCGCGTGTACTTTTCACTGACGGCCACGAGCTAATCTCGCTTTGGCGCGCGACTCCAAAATGCATCGTATTTTCTTATTTTTGAGTATTTTCTTAACTAAAACCATTTGTCGAAACACGATTAAAATGTTTTAATAAGGACATATGCCTGAATCTTTGTTTTCAGCCAATTTTTCAACAATTATATAGGCTAATTTCTGTAAGATTCAACTCAATTTTCTTTATCAGTAGTTCAATTCAAAATGGTTAAAAAAAAAAGTTAAGGTGCTCTTACCCCTGCAGGTTTTCATATTGGCATCACTTTGAAATTAAAAATGTTGTAGCCTATGCCTACTGACAAAAATGTTGTTATGGTGCTTTAATCACCTAAATCTCAGGACAGATCTATGCCATTTGTCCATATGTTATCCTTTAGCACTTTACCTCAAGCATTGAGCTCAGCTGCTTATTCAAAACCATTTGCTGACATTTGCATATTGCAGTAGACAGTCAAATGGCAAACGCTTATTTTTTTACCAGAAAAATTAAGCCATCAAAATGTGGATAGTTAGACTTTTTAAATATGCGTCAATATAACACTTTAATCTATTTATTAATGACTGTTTTAAATATACTATTAGGCTTTTATATTTAGAAATACTATTGAATGCAGTTTTACTTTGCCATAATACCTCTGTTTACTGATTGTTTAGCAAAGGCCATAGAATGGGGGGGAAAGCTCGCTCACGCGACCTACGTCACGACCAATTCTCCGCCAATCAAATGCCATTCCATTGGCTTGAAATTCCCGTTTGGTTAGATTTCAGCAGTTTCCCCACATCCTCGTTAGCGTGAACAGCAGGCTGTTTAACTCTCAACATGGCGAAGACAGAAGGCATCAAAAGAGTAAGATCTTTAAAAACAACCATTTCTTTTAAAGGAACATTTATTTATTTTGTACTTTTAGCCTAGATATTTAATATAATCTGCATATTTTTATTTGATTCCACAAATCTTAAAAGTTGTTTAATGAAAGCATTGGGAAATTGAAAACATTCTAACAATTAAAAAAAAATGTGTTTTACTTTTAAGAAGTTAAAACCTGTGATAGAGAAGAAGAGAAGAGATCGAATCAACCATAATCTGGACGCGTTAAGAGATCTGCTTTTCAAGAACACCGCAGATTCGGTGAGTAGACTACCTCGGTTCAACTCAGTTTATAATCAATTGCTTCACTTTATTTCTTTGACAAAACCCTAAAATGACAATGACAAAACCCTCTCCCTCCATTCCATCCCTCCACAGCGTTTACACAATCCTAAACTGGAAAAAGCAGAGATTTTAGACCTTGCAGTTCAATACATCAAGAAGACCACAAGAAAGATTGAGACAAAAGGTACGTTTTTACTATTTTTACCTTTTACTTCACCCCTCTGAATGAAGTATTAAAGGTGCACGATGTAACTTTTTTGTTCAAAATGTACAATTTAAATAATGAGTCAATACACTATCAATCCTTCCAAACATGTTTTTGCCTTACCCTGATTCACTAAGTGTTAGATGAGTTTAGTGAATGTTTTATGAGCAGTAGGACAACCAAAATAATGTTCTTCCGCAATATGCATGCTGTTTTTTTTTTTTTAACCGATAGAGGGCCAAAAGTATATAGTGTAGCCTACCTTTTAATAGCTATTATTTATTGTAGAAATATTTTGGCTAATTTGTGTCTAATTTTCTTCTCTCTTTTTGCAGTGACGTCTAATCAAACGGATTCTAAGACCACTCGGAATCAGTCTGATAGGCCTATATCTGTTTCTGCAGGCCCCATCCATGCCAATGACTTTTATTGGAAGCAGAAGGAGGTTCTTCTGAAAGTAGGAATCAGTCTTGATGATAACCTAACTGATGCTTCCAAAGCAGGAAATCAAGCAGTGGTCCAGACAGGCTTTCTTCTATCACCATCAACCCAGAACTACCACCAGGAACTTCTTTTACACCCTGAATCGTCTTTGTATGGCTCTAAACTTTTGTGTCAGTCGTCTTCTCCCTCCAGTTCTTCATCACAATATAGTTCCCCGCCATCATCTCCCACTTTTACCAGCGTATCCTCCTCCTCTCCCAATAATTCTCCTGCACATCCTTTCACATCTTGTTCTCTGCCTCCTCCTCCTGACCCATTGTCTCGCCTCATAACACCACTTTCACTCCATAGACCTGTTATTGTGCCTCAGCCCATTCTGCCCCACATGGCTAGAGATTTCACCCCACCTCAGTCACCTGTCCTGGCTCTTAGACAGGAACCGTTTCCTCTTCCAACCCAGTCCACATGGAGGCCATGGAGCTGAACTCTTACCATTTTGGGGGTTTTTCCCTTTATTTAGGCACTGCTCCAATGGAGAAAGGATCATGGTCTCTCAGAGGGACCTACTGGACATGTGACTTGTGCACAGGGTTGTCACTTGACACAAGATGGTTTGCCGCCAGATACTTTTGTCATGTTTTCCATGACATGTGTACTTTAACTTGACTATTTATTGTTTTATCTAATGTTTGTCTTCATTGGTACCTGTAAATCTAGCAGTGAAATAAAACAATTTCATCAGTTCTTGTTGTATTACGTTTGTTTATTTAAATATATAAAAATAGTTTTATAGTAAAGTACAGTCCATTCACACTATAAGGTCAACAACATGATACTATCAGTTTCTGGACCATATAGGAGGAGCTATTCAGCCAAACCATTTGGATCCTAAATGAAGATATAACATCAGTATACTTTAATAACAACCCATGAATCAGAAAGTAATAAAATAAATACATAAATGAACACATAATTTAACCCATTAACAGGCAATGTACATTGAGGAGAACGTTTTTTTTCACCTAAAACTGTTATTAGTTTAGTTGATTCTGTTTTGAGTATGTGGGTCACATTACTTGGTTCACATTTTCTGTGCTCCTTTTGTCAGCCTAACCTAAATCCAAAACATATTGGCTCATGGTGCTGGGCATTCTGACTTTTTGGAAAGTAGTTGAAATTTAATCGTACTTTTCTTCAGTAAAAAAGCAATATTAATTGTGAACATTGTCTTAAGATGCTGAAAAAATAAGGCATATGTTTTTCTTGCTGTTATTTAGCACATTTTGAAACATCCGCATCCCCTAAGATACGCTGAGATAAACTTTTGAGTTTAAAAATTGCACAAATGTTAATATTCACGTTAAACTAATATTATCTTTTCATAAATAGATAATTTTTTTTGCAGGGTTGAACAAGGGTAGCCAACCTTGCTCCTGGAGGACAGAGTTTAGCTCCAATCCCAATCAAACACACCAAAACCTGCTAAAAGTCTTCAGATTTTCTTGGAAATTACAGCGATGCGTGTTTGATTAGGATTGGATCTAAACTCTGCAAGACAGTGACCATCAAGCCAGAGCTAAGGTTGAAGATGACATAGTTCAGCGGTGTAAAAACACAAGAAATGTATATGCCTCAATTTTAGGACACTTAGACATGTCATACACGTTGTATATTTTGCATATTACATATTTTTGCATCACAAAACACATAAATATTGATGAAAGGGATAGTTGATGGACCCAATTGACTTCCATATTATGGAAAAATATAAGTATGGAAATCAATGGGGCATATCAACTGTTTGGTTACAGGCATTCTTCAAAATATCTTCTATATTCAGAGAAGAAAGAAACTCATACAGGTTTGAAACAACTTGAAGGTGAATAAATAATAAATAATTTATAATTTTTGGGTGAACTGTCCCTTTAATAGGGCAAAGTATCCTGGGAGATACAATTCATAAAATCCAAAATATATATATTATATATTTAAAAAAATCCTTTGAATATGATACTTAAAGGGATAGGTCACCCAAAAATGAAAATTAGCCCATGATATAATCACCCTGAAGTTCCGGCCGTCTGCCGGAAGCTAGTTATTTTAGTCGATAAAGTTTTAAATATGGATATTTTTCTTACACAAAAGCATCGCTTCGCTTCAGAAAGCCTTTATTAACCCCCGGAGACGCGTGGAACACTTTAATCATGAATGGATGCGCATTGATGGACTTTCAAAGACATACACCCATTCAATCCCATTATAAAGCTTGGAAGAGCCAGGACATTTTTTTATATAACTCGATTGTATTCGTCTGAAAGAAGAATGTAATTTACGACTAAGTCTACTGACGTTCTTTAAAAGTGAACTTCTTTTAACTTCTTTTTTCTTTTAACTAAGTGCAGTATTTTTAGAACGCCATGTAGTGTGACGCTACAGAAGACGCAATTAGCGCAACGCGTCCGTAAACACCTCAGTAGTGCATGTTTGCATAGAAAACAAACGAAAAGCGTGATGCTCCGAAAATAATCATGATGCACACAAGACATTCAATGGAACGAGCCACATTGAGGATCATTTATAAAGGTAAAAGTTTCCAGACTTCACTGGCATAGTTAAACAGTATATTGATATATTATAAACTGGATACTCTGGCTAGCGTGGCTGGTACTAACTTATCATCAACCATATTAGCCAACCGTGCCAAAATGTAATGGAACCTTTCGCCCCGATGGTGGATTATTGTCTTTTAAATCTCAGTTAAACTTTTAAACTTTACATCAGTCAATATGCACAAAGCTCTGTTATAAGACAGTTATATCATAACAATAGAAAATAAAAATAAAAGCGTCATTATTATCAGGGCCGGCCCTGACCAATTTGCTGCCCTAGGCAAGATTTTACCTGGCGCCCCATGCATCACAGCCCATTTCACCCCGTCATTGTGTTCATGATTTAGCATATATATATATATATATATATATATATATATATATATATATATATATATATATATATATATATATATATATATATATATATATATATATAGGCCTATATACACACACACACACACACACATTACAGCCTAAACACAAATACCAAGAGCATTACATAGCATTCAAGTCAAGTCCCCATTATCTTTTATAGCACGATTTACAATAAAGATTTAATGTGAACTTTCCAAAAGTTTGGAAACATTACTATTTTTAATGTTTTTGAAAGAAATTTCTTCTGCTCATCAAGCCTGCATTTATTTGATAAAAAATACAGAAAAAAAATTAATATTGTGATATATTATTACAATTTAAAATAATTGGTTTTCAATTTATTATACTTTAAATTATCATTTATTTCTGTGATGCAAAGCTGAATTTTCAGCATCATTACTCCAGTCTTCAGTGTCACATGTGACATCCGGTCTATCACATGATCCTTTAGAAATCTTTCTAATATGATGATTCATTATCAAAGTTGGAAACAGTTCTGCTGCTTAATATTTTTTCATAACCTGTGATACTTTTTTAGGATACTTTGATAAATAAATAGTAAAAAAAATTTTTTTTTTATGTTTTAAAAATAGAAATCTTTTGTAACAACAATATACACTACAAAATCAATACTTTTATTCAGCAAAGATGTGTTAAATTGATAAAAAGTGATCGTAAAGATGATTTATATAATTAGAAAATATTTTTATTTTATTTTAAATAAATGCAGTTCTTTTTAACATTTTATTCATCAAATATATTAGGCAGCAGAACTGTTTCCAACACTCATAATAAATCAGAATATTAAAATGATTTCTAAAGGATCATGCGATAGACTGGATGTCACATGTGACACTGAAGACTGGAGTAATGATGCTGAAAATTCAGCTTTGCATCACAGAAATAAATGATAATTTAAAGTATAATAAATTGAAAACCAATTCTTTTAAATTGTAATAATATATCACAATATTTATAATTTTTTCTGTATTTTTGATCAAATAAATGCAGGCTTGATGAGCAGAAGAAACTTTTTTCAAAAACATTAAAAATAGTAATGTTTCCAAACTTTTGGCCTGTACTGTATCCCCACAACTGCACAACTGTAGAGTAAAACATTAATAAAAAAGTGATAATAAAAAATGCGTCTTAAAACTGACATGATTGTTACAAAACCACACAGTCTGGGGACTCTGGAGAACTCAGAACAACTGCTAACATTAAGTTTAAGGTAAAAATAACTGCCATGAAATTATAGTATCTTACTCCTATGCCATAAATTGTTCATTCACTTCATCACTTTACCTCTGTCTTTATCCCCTTTTATCCTCTTCTCTTCTTTTTGGCACTGTATCTATCGCAGACTATGCTCATTTATAATGTGTCATGTAAATTCGGCCTTCCGTCACAATCAGGAAACTTTCACCGCGTCTAGAACTGGCGCGAGCTGCCAGGCCCGTTTCTACGAGCTGTGTGTTAACAAAAGCAGTGCTGTCTACATTGGATGCGGAGTCGCGCACGCTACACAACAAATTACCAACAACTGATCGCGCGCGCGCTCTGTTTCTGACGCACTTCAAGCACTCGATGGGCGGGGGACGATTGGTGAGCCGGACTTTTTTTTTTTTTGGTAGTATTTCGAATTAATGGTTTTAAAATAGTATTATATATAAAAAAATAATAATGTAAAAAAAAAAAAAAAATTCACTCGTTCACTCATTCTGGCGCCCCTATGGATGAGTGGCGCCCCTAGCATTTGCCTATACCGCCTATGCCGCGGGCCGGCCCTGATTATTATTGAACAATATGTCCTTTTTCTGCACAAACACTTACTCTTTACAGTACTCTGCTGCCATCTTGTGCTGTCGTCAAGGACTGCAAGAAAATATTTTCTTGCAAGATTCTATATAGCATTTAATGTTGATACATAAAAAAAAAAACCACAAAAAAAAAAAAAACACATTCATTAATACCCATTTTGCTGTAGCTAATCCACAAACAACATTATTCATCTCAGTGTCTTGCCAAACATATTCATTGTGTTGAATTTCCATATATAGTTCCTTTTATAATGTTGAGACATGTGACATAAAATATCTGCCATGTTCAAACCAATACTGACAAAATATGAAGTGGTTTTACATGGGCAAGAGTGAATTATTCTCTCCAAAGATTTGCAGAGAGTTGTCAGTAGAGGGCAACATAAGATAGTACTAAAAGATTCAGTCCATAATTGAGCTCTGGCTTGTGGACACAGAGAGCCTGGTGTTGTTACCGGTGTTCCTGGGCGGTAAGCCGAAGATGCATGACTTGTCTGTCTCTCATAAATGTCAGAATTTTTCTCTCACTCCTTCAGTCTTGGATAAATCCGTAACCTCTTCCCTATCTGCCATTCACATCTCCATTACGAAGCCTGAATATTTTCTGAGCAAGGCACCAAGGGATTTGGCTGGAGAAAACAGAGTTTCTGACATGATAGAACATGACTTTGGATAATGGTTATTTTCTCTCTCTCTCTCTCTCTCTCTCTCTCTCTCTCTCTCTCTCTCTGCTTCTGCCATCTTTACATTCAGAAGCTTCTCTCTGTACCAGTGCCATTATGAGATGGCCATTGTTCATTGTGAGGTAAAAGAAGCTAGCACATAATGGCAAGTCGGTGTCGTTCTACATGTTTTGATCATTATGACGACCAGCAATAAAGGACTGAAGTGCAAATTAAAGAGGACGTCCTGCCTGGACGGAGGAATGCTGCCTCAGTATTCACGATTAAACGTGTTGGGGAAGAAATCACCTGGCAAATTTCAGTACAAAAGCCTGAAATCCCCTCACAAGCTTTCTCTGGTCACACTGATTAGAGCTGATCCTGTTACCTGTGTAGTCTTAGTCTTGTTAATAGTGAATGCAACACATGCATTCCTGATCTGGCACAAAGCAGGGAGGGAGAGACTTAAAGAAAACATTGACAAGGATCCAGCACAGAGATGTCACTGCTCTTGCCACGGTTTATTGGACTCAGAGTTAAATACATTTGTGTTGGCACATCTCAAAAGCAATTTGTCGAGGCAGGGCTGCTGTCAAACACTTTCATCACACGTGCACACACTTGTACATGCCCCGTCCTTCAAAGCACAGGCATCCTCGTCGGCACGCACACGCACAAATGGTGTAGTTTCATTGAAAACCGATCCCTACTTTTGTGCAAAATGTCTTTGTGTTAGGGCTATCCAGTGAGTGGTGTCCCATTAATGTTATTTTAGTCAGAATCCACTGTTCTAACTTGGAAAAAGAGATTATTTCATTTCTAAACCTTACGTCATTTTACCGTGCTGTAGATTTCAATCTTAATGTTTAGCTGTAAGGTCAATGAGTCTTCATTAATGATTCCAGCTTCCTTGTAATGTTGACAGGTCTGGTTAATACGGCAAAGGGGTCTATTTCATTTCCTCATTCCACAGATCGAGAAAAAACTTTTGTTAGATTATGTCAGATCTGTAAGGAATTATGTTTAAATTGTGTTGTTAGAGAAGCGACTCAATAAATAAAATAAATAAAAAAAGAGGTAATTTTTTTTGGCTTTAAGCCATGATTATGATCACTGCCCTCAGTCTATTCAAAACATTTACATGGATAGTTGAATAGAGGAGTTAATATTGATATTAATGGTTGTAAAAACATTTTATAAAAGAGAAATTTGCTGAACATTGAAGATAACAACTGCCCTCATATAAAGACATTAAAATGTAATTTGTCCAGTGATTTTTGGGTCAATGATAACGGTGTCCATGAAAAAGAAATGTGGTATAATGTCAAGGCAGAAATAATAATGTAAATTTATTACACTTTGTGTACACATCTTAATCATAATTTTTATTTAATAGATTTTCTAACAAAACAAATTACCCACCAGATTGGTCCCAGAAAAATGTTTTTTTAAGGTAATAATAATAATAATAATTATTATTATTATTTACAAATAACAGAAGTGATTAATTAATTAATTAAATTATAATCTATATTTATGAATTACATAATTTATAAATGTCTTTACATTTTTATTGAGTTGCACCACATGGCATTTTATAACCTGAATGAACTTTACCACATGATATCTTAATTATCTGATATTTTAAAGTCACCATGAAATCAAAATTGACATCTTTTTTTTTTATGGAATATTGCAGTATTTATTTTAAATGATTTATCCTTGCACAACATTATTACATGTGCAATATACCTTCTCAGATGGTGTGTTTACTGTTGCAAAGGTGGGACAACCTCTCACTCAGATGACATCACAGTAAAAGCTCAACAATGCATGTAGACATGCAGAAGATCTGCTGAAGCAGATGGGCTACTACAGCAGAAGAAGACCACACCGGGTGCCACTCCTGTCAGCTAAAAACAGGAAACTAAGGCTACAATTCACACAATCACAAAGATCTCTGAGGACTGTTTCCAGCACTTTGTTGAATCTGTGCCACTAAGAATTATGGCAGTTCTGAAGGCGCAAGGTGTACCTAATAAAGTGTCCAGTAAAGACTATTGCAACTTCCGCTTCATGCTGATTTATTGACCTTGACACACAGTCATGAGGGTCTGCAGGGGTCCTCACTATGATATCGTTTCCTGTTGTATGCTTTTTTTTCCCTGCATGTTGGTTGGACTACAAAACTTTGATTTTGTGGACAAAAGTTGTTCAAATGTTAATAAGCAATGGCACAGTTTTGTTATATTGATATAAATATATATATACAGTATATATATACAGTATATATATATATATATATATATATATATATATATATGTGTGTGTATATACACTCACCTAAGGGATTATTAGGAACACCTGTTCAATATCTCATTAATGCAATTATCTAATCAACCAATCACATGGCAGTTGCTTCAATGCATTTAGGGGTGTGGTCCTGTTCAAGACAATCTCCTGAACTCCAAACTGAATGTCAGAATGGGAAAGAAAGGTGATTTAAGCAATTTTGAGCGTGGCATGGTTGTTGGTGCCAGACGGGCCGGTCTGAGTATTTCACAATCTGCTCAGTTACTGGGATTTTCACGCACAACCATTTCTAGGGTTTACAAAGAATGGTGTGAAAAGGGAAAAACATCCAGTATGCGGCAGTCCTGTGGGCGAAAATGCCTTGTTGATGCTAGAGGTCAGAGGAGAATGGGCCGACTGATTCAAGCTGATAGAAGAGCAACTTTGACTGAAATAACCACTCGTTACAACCGAGGTATGCAGCAAAGCATTTGTGAAGCCACAACACGCACAACCTTGAGGCGGATGGGCTACAACAGCAGAAGACCCCACCGGGTACCACTCATCTCCACTACAAATAAGAAAAAGAGGCTACAATTTGCACGAGCTCACCAAAATTGGACAGTTGAAGACTGGAAAAATGTTGCCTGGTCTGATGAGTCTTGATTTCTGTTTAGACATTCAGATGGTAGAGTCAGAATTTGGCGTAAACAGAATGAGAACATGGATCCATCATGCTTGTTACCACTGTGCAGGCTGGTGGTGGTGGTGTAATAGTGTGGGGGATGTTTTCTTGGCACACTTTAGGCCCCTTAGTGCCAATTGGGCATCGTTTAAATGCCATGGCCTACCTGAGCATTGTTTCTGACCATGTCCATCCCTTTATGACCACCATGTACCCATCCTCTGATGGCTACTTCCAGCAGGATAATGCACCATGTCACAAAGCTCGAATCATTTCCAATTGGTTTCTTGAACATGACAATGAGTTCACTGTACTAAAATGGCCCCCACAGTCACCAGATCTCAACCCAATAGAGCATCTTTGGGATGTGGTGGAACAGGAGTTTCGTGCCCTGGATGTGCATCCCACAAATCTCCATCAACTGCAAGATGCTATCCTATCAATATTGGCCAACATTTCTAAAGAATGCTTTCAGCACCTTGTTGAATCAATGCCACGTAGAATTAAGGCAGTTCTGAAGGCGAAAGGGGGTCAAACACAGTATTAGGATGGTGTTCCTAATTATCCTTTAGGTGAGTGCATGTATGTATATATATATATGTATGTGTGTGTATATATATATATATATAATCTAAGTCATTGCAAGTATTAATTACATTTTTAATGTATGTTTGAATAAATGATTGAGATAGGATAAATACATTTGTGTCATATCATTGAATTTATTGGTTTAAAGGATAAGTTTACTTTAAAATGAAAATTACCCCATGATTTACTCACCCTGAAGTCATCCTAGGTTAATATGGCTTTCATCTTTCAGACGAATACAAGAGTTATATTAAAAAAATGTCCTGGCTCTTCCAAGCTTTATGTACACAACTCCAATTGTATTAGTCTGAAAGAATAAAGTCATATACACCTAGGATGGCTTGAGGGGTGAGTAAATCATGGGCTAATTTTCATTTGAAAGTGAACTACTCCTTTAAAGTTTCATTAGAACTGATTGCAAGGGCATCATTGAGATTTGGCTTGGTGTACCTGGAGGAAGACACTTCTTCCTGAGATCTTCCCAGACCTCAAGAATTCAATCTTTCGCTACTCACAACTAAATACCATTTTCCCCTCTTTCATTTGTCTGTTTTTCCTTCACAGGAGCTTTTGAAGTTACCAGAGAAAGGAGCGCTGACTGTAGCAAATTACCTGGGCTGAAACATTTTTGACATAAGTCCTAAGATGCGAGTGAGCCACTTCTCCTGGAGGCCCCATCGGGAGCGTTTAATCTCGGGCCATGAGAGGCAGCATCGCTGACAGAGTGACAGGACAGCTGGACACGCTTCCAGGACATGGCAGTCTTCGGAGCAGGGCCCGTGCATCACCCCAAAGGTACGCACCGGACAGGGTGTGGAGACTAAGACTACTGTAGCAGTGATCACACCAAATATTGTTCTGTTTCAGCATATTGCAGTTTAAATACTGGTTTAGGGTTTATATTTACTCCATTTAGAAAGCTCTAGGTCATGGCAGCCTCCTAAGAACTTGCAACAGAGGCCCATTTAGCCATTGTTCATTATCATATTTCAGCCAGGAAGTCTTGCTAAATATTGTCCTTATCACAGATCCCAAGTCCTTAATAGCTGTTCTGTGGGCAAAAACTGTTTTTATAAGCCACTGTAGTGGAGAGCACCGCCCCGGTTCTGTAACAGAGAGTAAATAGATGCGATATACTCCTCTATTCCCAGATAGTCAAAACAAAAACGCGTTAACAATAGCTTTGGAGACTAGCAATTGTGCTGCTGAGACACTATTTGACATTTTCATTCTGCTGAATAATGTCTTTCATCGGGGAGCCATACAAATGCTCTATTAATTTAGAGAGTCAATTGTTGTATAATTTGTGTCTGAATGCCTAAAAAATAAACTCTTTCACAATGTTCAGCACAATTAGTCCCCCGTACTGTATAAATAGCTCTTTTGAAACCAACAATGTGCAATTGTGTCCATTTTGAGTGGTGAACTCTTTTCATGTTTATCGCTTCAAGCTGCATTGTTAAAGCATGTGGCATGAGCAGAAGTTGTGGTAGACGTTGAGTTTATCATGCCCTGAGGTTGTGTGTTAACTGAGGAGTCTCTCTGGTGGCTGGCTCCTCTGACCTGGCACCCCCTGCAGTGGGTGGGCCATGACCCAGGTAGCCTAAAGCCATGCTGGGTAACAACTTCTGCTCTGGAGCTCTTGTAATCCGTCAGGATGTACTTCAGCTCAATAAGGAGGTTGCACTCTTCTACGGTCACTAACACCCTTTTTAAAAACCAGGAACAACTTAACAGTTCAGAGGTCAGCGCTGGAAAAAGCTGGCGGCAGTTAAAAATAGTGTGTGATTTCTATTTTAGCTAAAAATACTGAGATAGATGGTTTTGATCAGGTCTGAAAAGCAATGTGAGGTGAAGTAGATAGTTTCATTGAAAAATTAGTTTTCTCCTATAATGGGATTTAACTATGCTATTGTTTTTCTAGTCATCTTGCAAGTGTGTTTGAAATCATCTCCCAGTGTTCTGACAGGAAATGTTCGAATGTACAAATTTTAACATACAAAGTTAAATCACATTATTATTATTATTATGTTGTGTGCAAACTTGTGTTTGTCATCCACGGGAAACGCGCAGTAGAAACTGGTATTTAAAAACAATCAGTTAACACCTGGCATCTTTGCTGTGCAGACTGTATACTTTGAGAAAACAACCTTTGGCCTGGATGCGGGGTTTCCCAAAGCAGCACTAGTGAATCCAATCTGGAAAGTGCCATAGTTACATTTGGAAAGTACAGGCTGGCTTTGAGCCAAGAACAAATGCCTTTCATTGTATTGTAAGTGCATACCGCTCATCATAACCACATTACAATTCAAATTGTTTGTGCAGAGATTCAGCTGCTATATGGGGAATGGTTGCAGAGGCATGTAGTTTTTTATATATTTTTTTATAGAGGGACAGTTCACCCCAAAATAAAAATTCTGTCATAATTTACTCACTCTCATTCCAAATCTGTATGACTTTCTTTCTTCTGTGATATTTTGAAGAATGTTGGTAACCAAACTATTTTGGTGACTTCCTTTGTATAGACAAAAAACATTTGTATTTGTACTTTGTATAGACATTCTTCAAAATATCTTCTTTTTTTCCCCCTAGAAGACAGAAAGTCATACAGTTTTGGTAATGTATGAGGGTGAGTAAATGATGACAGAATTTTAAGTTTTTTGGGGGGTGAACTAGTCCTTTAAAAAGAATTCACCTGTGATTTAGTTACTTTTATTATTAAAAACACATTTTTTTTGTGAAAACTTAAGAAAGCAAAAAAACAAAACAAAAAAGCTTTTTCAAATAACCCTTAAATGCATACCTCGGTTCTTTAGTGACCCGGGACATCAATCACTACCCTCCTCTTCATTCATTTTTAAAAGTTAGACATCAACCTTCTTAGTATTCCTCAATTAATTAATTATAAACCATATAACAAAAAAACAAACAATACAATTAACAAAGAATGCATGTTTTCGCCAACGACCCGAGGTGTGTAACAGTGCAAGTATATTTAACTGCACAACAATTATTTAATCTTTGATGACTGAATAAGTTCAATTTACATTTATTCCACAAGGTGTCAATGTCTGATACACAATGATAAAGTGACGTTTCACTCATAGATACCGCAGGCAGAAAACAAAAGAATAGGAAGTATCATCAGCAAAACTTGAAATGGCTCAGAGATTTACTGCAGAGAAAGTACTGAACGCAATCAAATAGTGTCACTGTCACTGGATGGTGGATCTGGTGAAGAAGCTGTCAGTGATCAAAATATTAATTTTGAATATGTTGAAAATGATAGCTTTGAGAATATGTTTGAGATGGCGAATATGAGCCAGATGCTGAATGTACTGGGAAATGAGCTCTGACGAGGACAGTGATGATAGTAAAAAACATCTACTCAAACTGAACCCTTCCAAGCTTCAAAAGGTAAGAAAATATCCTTTATTTTATACTTCTGTAATTGTTACTCTCATGTCAGGAGAGTTGTATATTATCGCGACAAGTAGAGATCCATCCGTGTTAGATATAGATTTGGGTCGTTAAAGACCCTAACATGTCATTATGATTGGCGAAACACTGCATTTAACGGTTAATGAAGTATACTTACTTCTGATGTCCAAAACATGGCCTATTAATAATGTCAATCAGATGCATGGAGATCATTCTAAGAAATTATTTAAAGACTTAAGAGGAAAGAAATTTAAAGAGGAGTTTAAATTTTGTGACAATTATTAAACAAAGTAATATGCGAGTTATTTATTTAAAATCTCTGACAGTGTCATGGCTTCAGAATGCAGAGTGATTTTCTCTCTCTCCTTGCGCTCCATTTGAAGAGAGCTTTACATATGAACTTGAAACAGCACCTCCAGGCAGATCCACATTAAAACTGACAGGAAAACACCTTCTAAGAGGAGCTTTTAAACTCATGGGGTGGCTTTGTGATCCATCTCAACCCCAGTCACCTTCATCTTGCCCTCTGTGTTTACGATACACATCTTCTAACAGCCCGCAGAGATCAATGGTCAATGCTGGATGATTGTGCTTCGGAGAAGGCTTTACAGACACGGATACTTGTCCGTGAGTATGAGCGTCACAAAGATCTCAAAGCCTGTTTAACAATATCAAATCATCCTCCAGGTGGTCCAGATGGAACCCACTCAGATTGCTAGTCATGAAACTGAAGGTGCGGCTGGGTCTTAAGAGTGTGAATGGAGCTTCACTCGTCTTTTGAAACGGCTCATGCCCACTGTTTTTGCGGTCCTGTCTCCTTTGATGTTTGAGGTTGAGATGTTTCACCAAAGAAAAGCTTTGTGGGAAGTTTTCCATGTGCTGGTATGTCAGCTGAAATAATGGCTGTTTTGACATGACTGGTGCAGAAACTTTAATCTTGGCATCATTCATGTGTCATTCATTGGAATGAAAAAATGATGAAATTGGATTTCATGTCAATTTACAAAAAAAAAGAGCACATGCCGGGTGCTCAGTTGTTCTGACTGCGGCCCGCATTTCTGTGACATCGTATGTGCCGATGAAACATATGCCTTTATTGTCCTATCTTGAAACCAACACCACAATGTATCCATCAGCGACGTAAGAGGAGCGTGCAAGTGTGTGTGTCTCTGAGGATCTGCGGCAAGACTTTGTTCTATTTGTTAAACCAAGGTTAAAAACACCAAGATATCTCTTTGGGACAAAGACAAGCATCATCATGCGGCATTCAGGCTAGATGTGTGGACCACCAGGCGGAGATCCTCACTTACAGGAATAAAGGTAGTGTGATATGAGCCTAACTCCTTATGCTGAGATTGATTACGCTCTGATTTGTGGTAGAGGGACTGGTGGTGCTTTGTCTGGCTCATCTAGATTTTAGATAGAATGCAACGATAAGTGTCATGAAAGGAGCTTGTCATCAGTTTTTTTGTGTTATTTTTCCCCCACAGCACCATGATGATGGCAGCAGGGGGCAGCTGAAAGGGCTTGGATTTGGCAGAGATGCAGCATGGGCTGACAGGCAGGCACTCGCTGGTGACAGAGCACCGGAGCTTCTGTCTCTTTGAAGTGTGTTTTCTGTGAGCATTTCTATTTTTTCAGTTACACTACCGTTCAAAAGGTTGGAGTCAGTATTTCTTTCTTTCTTGTTTTATTCTGCAATAGTACATTCATTTGATCAAAAGTGACAGTAAAGCCATTTGTGATGTTCAAATAAATGTTGTTCTTTTGAACTTTCATCAAAGAATCCAGAACAAATTTATCACGGTTTCCTCAAAAAGTTTAAGCAGCACAACAGTTTTCAACATTGATAATAATCAGAAATGTTTCTTGATCAGTGTTACAAATTTGATTAGATAGAAATTAGATATTGGTTGTTCAACTACTGTTGTTTATTTGTTTTAAATGCAGTGTATTCACTGAGACCAGCTCATTCGAGTCCAGTCAAGACCAAGATTAAAAGAGGGTTGAGTCCGAGTCAAGACCGAGACTAAAAGAGGGTCGAGTCCGAGTCAAAACCGAGACTAAAAGAGGGTAGAGTCAAGGCCGAGACTAAAAGAGGGTTGAGTCCCGAGTTAAGACCGAGACTAAAAGAGGGTCGAGTCCGAGTCAAGACCGAGACTAAAAGAGGGTAGAATCCAAGTCAAGACCAAGACTAAAAGAGGGTTGAGTTTGAGTCAAGACTGAGACTAAAAGAGGGATGAGTCCGAGTCCAGACCGAGACTAATAGAGTGTTGAGAACAAGTCAAGACCGAGATTAAAAGAGGGTTGAGTTCGAGTCAAGACTGAGACTAAAAGAGGGATGAGTCCGAGTCCAGACCGAGATTAAAAGAGTGTTGAGAACAAGTCAAGACCGAGACTAAAAAGGGATGAGAACAAGTCCAGACCAAGATTAAAAGAGGGTTGAGTCCCGAGTTAAGACCGACGCTAAAAGAGGGTCGAGTCCGAGTCAAGACCGAGACTAAAAGAGGGTAGAATCCAAGTCAAGACTAAAAGAGGGTTGAGTTTGAGTCAAGACTGAGACTAAAAGAGGGATGAGTCCGAGTCCAGACCGAGACTAATAGAGTGTTGAGAACAAGTCAAGACCGAGATTAAAAGAGGGTTGAGTTCGAGTCAAGACTGAGACTAAAAGAGGGATGAGTCCGAGTCCAGACCGAGATTAAAAGAGTGTTGAGAACAAGTCAAGACCGAGACTAAAAAGGGATGAGAACAAGTCCAGACCAAGATTAAAAGAGGGTTGAGTCCGAGTCTAGATCGAGACTAAAAGAGGGTAGAGTCCGAGTCAAGACAGAATAAAAGAGGGTTGAGTCCGAGACTAGACAGAATAAAAGAGTTTCGAGTCCAAGTCAAGACGTAGACTAAAAGATGGTCGAGTCCGAGTTCAGACTGAGGCTAAAAGAGGGTCGAGAACAAGTCAAGACCACAAGCTCCCGAGTCCATGACAGAAAGTCATGGCCATAAAAATATGGTTTTGGACTTTGACTCATTTTCAATGTCTTGGTTATGTCTTGGGCTCAAAAGCATGTAAATTAGACCAGTAAATAAAGCAAGTATTCAATGTATAAAAACTTTTCCCCTTAGATTTTAAATAAAAAATAAAGAATAAACAAATGTTTTAAAATTAAATGAATTCTAAAAGATAAATAACAAAAACAATACTAGAGCACATATTATTGTAACGGTCCTTAAAAATGTGCACTCTTAAAAATAAAGGTTCTTTATTTACATTGATGGTTCCATTAAAAACCTTTAACATGCATGGGACCTTTCCATTGCAAAAAAGGTTTTCTATATGTTTAAAAAACAAAAATGGTTATTTTAAGAACTGTTCAGTAAAAAGGTTTTGTGGAACCCACTGCACCCACGGAACCTTTATTTTTGAGAGTGAAAATGATTTTATTCAGGACCCCTTTAATGGTCTAAACTAAAGCAACCAATTGGAGTGTACACTTTCACAAAATAAGATGTTTGCTGGTCTTCTTCTTATCTACGCTGCATAGCACAGCATTAATGTCATCTAATGTTTCCCCCTGCATATATCCCACAACACACACTAACCCTATGTTATCAGTTCTGCATGTCAATGTCAAGCTTAAAAAGGCTATTTCCTCTTACCTAGAATGTTACCTGTATGTACTGAGGCCAATATTATAGCTGTCATCTCTGCCCAGTGCTCCCTGCATAAAAGAATCTTTTGTTCCAGTTGTAATTTAGACATTATTCAGCTCTCAGGTGCACACAGCAGACTGCAGGGTGGAACACTATATCTGCTCTTGAACATGGTGTAACTGTTTCTTGTTGACAGAGTGGGATTTCTCAGCAAGACATCACTACATGTTTAATTCCCTGCTTGTTTTTCTTGTAAACGCTTCATGGTCACCACATACACAGAACTGCACACACATGTACATGACTAATGCTGGTAAGGAATGCATTCCCATGATCGCCAATGCTTTCAGAGAACATTTACAGCAAATACAAATTTCTCGCCGCTTTCTTTTTTGACAAGTGCTCAAGAATGTAAGCAGAAACACTAAGAAGAAAAACATATGATGTCTTGAAAGTGACAACATAAACCTTACTGTTTCTTGCCTCGGGCGATGGATTGTGTACACTGTTGTGATTGGTCACCATGGCTGAAGCTCATCTTGGAGCTCACACCCCTTCCTCAAGAGAGAGAGATGCTTTTGTTTGATGGTGACAGGGGGAATGTCAGACTAAGCAGCGCTTCAGCTCTTGAAAACCTCTGAAAAGCCTTAATGTGCACACAGATCTACTTTGATCTGCTGATTCTTACACATCTGCATCAAGCTTGGAATACATCTGAATAGCTGCCACTCTTCTTCATGTTAGTGTGGCCCATGTGAAGTCAGAGCCCTAGATTTTCTGGAATTATTGGCTGTGAGAGAACATTCCTGTAGTCTTTTTGGACTGATAAAAGACTTTTTTTTCTTTGAAACAGCTCAAAATCAGTGTAGTTTGGTACTATTTATGGCACCAAGCAATCTCATGGGACCAGTGCTCGTAGAATAAAATCCTATATTTTTATATTTTGTTGATGCTACACAAATTATCAGCTTTTTTGTGCAAAATATGGTGTCATATTTGAAGTCACTCATTCCCTGAATCTAATTTTAGGGATGTAGTTGTCCGACCTTTATTTGTTTTTTATTCAACGCAAAGACTGTTCTGTCTCTCATGCTAAAAACATTTGTATTGCAGACCTGTAAATGGGTGAAGATGCCCAGGCTGTAACAATGCCTGCATTAAAATTCATTTTATTTTCACACACCTCTGAGCTGAATTTTACTCCTTTTTAGTGCTGTAATAAATGTGAATGAATATAAAAACAAAGCTATAAAAATATATTTTAGAGAGCTTGGATAATTCATCTGCCTGTTTTTTTTACTACATTCACACACTGCAAGTTTTTTTGTTTTTTTTTTGACAGGGAATAGCAGGGCAGAGGGCAGAGGGGGGTGTGCATATATTACTGTGGGATAATTAACATCTAAAGCACTGGGTCATTCTGAGCCCTGCCGTGTAAGGAAACGCTGGCACATGCATTCTTCAGCTGCTCACTCGTCTTTAATCAATCGCGATATCTCCACTGGATCTATATAGGAAAGGGTATTAAAAGATTAACTGAAACTTAACCAGTATAATGACTTTTGATTTAAAATCTCTATTTGGAGGAAGAGGATGTCATTTTACCACTTATCTCTTACGCGGGACCGCTATTTGTTGGTGGGAACTCCATCTATACCTGCCTGCCTAACAATTTCCCCTCCAGATAATTACGGCTGGGGTCAGATTGGTCTCAGGAGCCAAACTTCAATTCAGATGACAGGAAGTTTTTCTAAGCACTTCACAGAAATAACATTTTAACCCCCAATTAAAGCAATCCAGTTCAAAGGAAGAAAAACCCAATAAATCTAAATAATCTTTTTTTTGAATAACTGAGTAATAATCTATACCTATACATTCTATAGCTAGTGTTGGTGCACTGTAAAAAAAAAGTTGCTGCATTAAATTTTTAAGTACAATCAACTTGGATGTTTAAGTCATTTCAACTTAAATTACATTAAACTGACAAAAAATGTGTTGAATCTTTTATAACTTATAAATGCCAAAACTTTTTTTTTAAGTGAAAATATAGAAATATGCTAATTAGAGCTGCCATATGATATACTACTGCTCAAAAGTTTTGGGTCTGTAAGAGTTTTTAATGATTTTGAAAGAAGTCTCGCTTACCCAGGCTGCATTTATTTGATCAAAATATAATAATATTGTCAAGTAGTATTACAATTTAAAATAACTGTTTTCTATTTTATTTAAAATGTATTCCTGTGATGGCAAAACTGAATTTTCAGCATCATTACTCCAGCCATCAGTCTCACATGATCCTTCAGAAATCATTTGAATATGCTGATTTCATGCTCAAGAAACATTTCTTATTATCAATGTTGAAAACATTGCTGCTTAATTTTTGTTGTTGTTGTGGAAACCGTGATACATTTTTTTTTTCAGGATTCTTTGAAAGTTCAAAAGAACAGCATTTATTTGAAAAATGCAGTAAATCTTTGTACCTTATAACATTATGTCTTTTCTGTCACTTTTGATCAATTGAATGCCTCCTTGCTGAATAAAAATATGAAATTGTTTAAAAAAAAAATCTTACTTTTTAATTTACTTTTTGTGAAGTTAATCATATTTTAATTACTTGAAATTCAAACCCCAAATGTAGATATTAGACTGGGAAATACCCTTAGAGAGACCTGAACCTGACTTGAACTATATCTAATGAGTGACCTTTCCATATCAGAATCTCACATTTCTAATTCACCAGGTACCCTTCAGAAATTTTTCTGCATGTCAGATGGTATACATCTTATCACCTTGTGCAGCATCTTGTTGTGGTAGCTTGTGTTGCCTTTGATATCGGAGAGCATGGAGGTTCCACCAAAATAAAGGCCTCCTTTGTACTCTGCTGATTAACTTCTGTACCTGAGCTCTCTGATAAGGCCTGAAAAAAAATCCATCCCCAAGAAGCCGACAACCGTGAATCCTGTTGGTTTTATTTATTGAGTTCTCTGTGACAGCTTTGGATTTTGTTCAGCGCGTGAAAATGCCACACTGTGTTAGTCTGTTCTTTCTCATTGGAAAAAAAACATTTATGCATCTTTCAGCCAATGTTAAATCTTGTTATTTTCTTCTTTAAGTATGCATGTGGTCTTCTGAGCTCTTTAAGAGACTTTAATGTGTGTTATGAACTACATTCAACAGATAAAAACTACAAAGCACATGTAAAAAGAGCTCCTTTGAGAACCTGCCTGTGCACATTTATTCTCAAGCCATTTGAATTTGTCTCTGTTATTCGTTCCAATGAAATTTACAGGCCTGAGGGTGTGTGTACTCCAGCAGCACAACACAGAAGGGAAATCATGTTGGTTTGTCAAAAAAAGCCAATGATTTGGTTTGACTCGATATTCTATTTTATAAATAATATGTGTCTTGACAAAATGAGTATAAATATGGATGTCAGCGATGTCAAATTGGTCTGCATCATCTTTGCAGTATAGTGTGATGGCACAAGAAATTTTTGTTGAAGTCAAAATTGACAATTCTTATTTTTTTTATGGAATATCGCAGTATTTATTATAAATGATTTGTCTGTGCACATCATTTAAAAAAATTTTTTATTCAAGTGTCCTCGTAATATTTAATCAAAATATCTTCCCCTCCCTCTTGCAATGACATCTTTCTCTGATGACGTGTCTATGGTGTGAGGGCGTAACACCATTCTTTTCTTCATTAAGCCGTTTCACTTGGATATACATCACAGTAGGGAAAGACTATTTCAACTTATCTATCTATCTATCTATCTATCTATCTATCTATCTATCTATCTATCTATCTATCTATCTATCTATCTATCTATCTATCTATCTATCTATCTATCTATCTATCTATCTATCTATCTATCTATCTATCTATCTATCTGTCTGTCTGTCTGTCTGTCTGTCTGTCTGTCTCCTCCCCTCAGTCCGTCCATTAAGTATTATTTTCAAATATTACAGCAAATCTTTAGTAAAATATTCAATGAGCTACATATTAAACATATCAAAGGACTAAAAACTCTGATAATATCATCAGGATATTATAATTTAACCTCTGACCCCCTCAGTCATCTTCCCATGCTGGCTCTGATAGTGTTTTCATACACGTCTGATGTCTTGTCAGAACCTGCGGTGCTCAGCCCTATGATTTATAGAGTGTCTTGATGGGAGCGTTTTAATTGCATATGTACACATTGACAGGTGGCCACTCTTTTTGATATTTACACTTTGATCTCTGTATATATGATCACTGCAGGGCATGTCAAAGAAACACATGGGATTTCACCAAGTAAAAACATCCTTTGAAATTCAGGTGCCAATACAGCTGATGATGCTGTAGACGGAAAAGACAGCAACACAACATCTTGTGTTTTGGTTTAATTAAATGGAACTGAGCCATAAAAATCACTGTCATCACAAAGGCATGAGCCTTATTTGCTTTTTGTACATACATTCTAAAAATGGCTTGGTTAAAAGCATCCCAATTGGCAACCCAGTGCTGGGTAAATATTGCACCGAACACATGCTGGCTTACAAATTTTTAACAAAGGGTTGCACACCTAATCCAATATCAGCTCGTATTGACTTAAAGCTGCGCTAATTTTATCTCATAAATTATTATCATTCATATTTTTCTTGCAGCAAAATCTGTCAAATGTTATAGATAGATAGATAGATAGACTATTTCCTTTGAAATTCTTTCAAATACTAAAAAACGTAATCACGTTTTTTTCTTTCTTAGAATAGTAAGAGAATAAGTGCTTGAAGGAGTGACTGATTTCTCACTGAACAATAAAATCAACCACCGGCCCAATAAAGGAGGAGACTATTGATTTAGGCAACTGGAATCCAGACAAGTGCTTGACAAGCGGAAATAATTTCTCCTCAAGAGACGTCAATAGGTTCTGATGGGGTTATTAAGGGGAATCAAAGATATTTGCATTTAGACAACGAGCAATTTGTCATGTAAACTGAAATCCGTTCTCACCCTTGAATGCAAAGGAACTCTAGCAGGAACCAAATGAAAGTTAATCAGGAATGTATGGCACAAAACACATGATGAAGTGCAATAATGCTGAGCCAGGAAAACAAAGTAAACTCTCAACATCCTCATCAATGTAACAAACAAGTACAAGTAATTCTTGAAAATTACCCTTGGGGTTTAAGGCCAAAGCGTTTATGTAGTATAGGCATAGTATAATGTGTGCATGCTAATAGTACATACTGGTAGGAAAAGATTTTATGACAAAATCACAAAGGTTTCCTCTGCCATGCACTCTATTCATTGCAAACTGAACATAGAGGTACCTAGATGCATGACAAATTCCTCTCACCTATCAGTTTTCCTTGGCCTACAAGGCAGTCCTCTGCTAAACCCTCTTTTATTTTGCACTCTTCTTGTTTTGTTATTTTACCTGGCAGTCCAGGTGTGAAGGGGTGAGGCCGTGGAAAAACATTCAATTCTGCAGGCTTGTCATGAAAGAATCCATTGATTGACCTCTACATCAAGGAGCACAATGACAAATGGGTTAGCAATTTTCCGCCTCACTTATGGCCAACAATGCACATTTCCACTTTTACTTGCTAGCATTGAGTGTACAGTGCACATGCCTTTCGTGGGCTTTTCAAACTCTGCAGCACCGTCTTTACAAGCTTTCACCAATAAATCTAAACTATAGTCAGATTTTAGTCATCTCTCATTTTTCAGTGACCTCCTCAAATAGTGACTCAGGTTTGCGAAGTGTTAATCTCACAGTCATTTTAGTCTTAGCATGTAAAACAAACACTAATGATTTTCTATTTCACTCAAGGATGTTATTGCATGTTCTAGCTGCTGATTGAATTACTCGGAGTGCTTTAAGAATGTTTTGGGTGGAAAGTATGGAAATTAACCAATTGACCTTTGTTTTGACCTTTAGGTTAAGGGAGCTTTGTGGGAAAAGCCTGCTATGGAGAATCAAAGACATCTATGATGCCATTTCAACACCCCAAAACAGTCCTTCTTCATGTGGAAATGAATACATATTTGTATAGCACATGATTGTATTGTATAGCACATGATTGTATAGAACATGATTATTTTATTATCTGTTCATGGCTGGTTTATCATATTAAGGTGAGAAAAACCCACACATTTTTTTTAAGTCAGTGAATATCATGTGATCCTTCTCAGTGCAGCAGTTTGCTTATGAACATGGATCTGGGTGTCTTTGTCCAGACCAGTCAGGCCGTGAGCAGCTTCTGTCCTCAGATCAGACATGTCCTATAGGGATAAGCTGTCACACTGCTGGGAGCCTAATTGATGCCTCATGCTTTTGAGGAGCAATTATGGTGCCCAAATGTCAAGAGCTAATTTGTGGCTTTATAATGTGGACACATGGGCCAAGGAGAGGGCCAGATCTGGGCCCCTTGGGAGAACTGGAAAAGTTTGCTCAGCAGATGTGAGAAGGTCTCTGTAAAAAGTCTGGGGGTGGGGAAGAGCCTTCTGAAGATGTGAAGTATACTGCCATAGGTCTTGCATGACTGCAGAGATGCTCAAAATGACAATTTTTTGAGATGAGTGAAAATATTGTCATGATAATATTCATGAAACTGATCTGAGCTATTTTGCTCATTGGAGTTAAAATACAATCTGATCATTTTCACACTCTCAAATAGCCATATTGTTTATCTGTTTGTTAAAGACCTGTTTATACATTGCTCATTCCTAAATACATGATAGAAAAAGACGTGCAACGTTATAAGAGGTGTTTAAAAGAGCTTTAAAATGCGTAACTACTGGTTGGATCGTGCAAGTCGTTCCCGATGTCTCCATAGTAATGCAAACACCAGAACAACAGTTTAACTATAGTTGACAGCTTGAAAGTCAAAAGTCAATATAAAAACATCACATTCATTGCCTACTTGCAGAGTGGTAAGACATACACCAAAAAATGAAGCAAGATGACGTGCCAGAAAGGTGTGAAAGGATATTATTAACTCCTCTACACCTTCAACGTGTTACTCTACACTGAAGAATCCTCAGGAAGATAGTTGATTCAGTGTTATTTCTTCCTTTTATAGTTTTATTTATTATTATTTTCAGGGTCTGACATAATAAAATATTACTTTATCTCAAATCATATTAAAGGAATAGTTGTAATTCTGTAATTTCATTTAAATTTATGAACCATTCATTTACAAATTTAACATATTTCTAGTCTCATGAAATCTTGCGAATACATCAAGGAGAGCTAGAATCACACTTTTATGACACTTTCATGTTGCTTTTTTTAAATTTACCATTTTAACAGTCCCTGTAATCATTCACTCTCATTGTATTAAATAATTCACCAAAAGAAAGAAAGTCATACAGGTTTGGAAAGACAGAGTGACAGGATTTTTGTGGTGAACTGTCCCTTTAAGATTCCAAATGTCAAAATAACATTGCATTTATTATTATTGATTATTATTGGTGCTCAATTATTAATAATGGTTATCAGTGTTGAAAATGTTTAGAGATCATGATACATTTACAGATTCTCTGATGAATAGAAAGTTCAAACAACAGCATTTATTTGAAATAGAAATCTTTTGTAACAGTATAAATGTGTTTACTGTCACTTTTGATCAATTTATTGCAGAATAAAAGTATTAAGTATTTTTTAAATCTTACTCAAAAATATTAAGCAACAAAACTTGGGTTTAATGTTGATAATGAGAAATGTTTCTTGAGCAGCAAATAATCATATTAGAATGATTTCTGAAGGATTATGTGACACTGAAGACTGGAGTAATGATGCTGAAATGCAGCTTTGCCATTAAAGGAATAAATTACATTTTAAATTATATTAAAATAGAAAACTGTTCTTTTAAATTGTAATAATATTTCATAATATTACTGTTTTTACAGTATTTTTGGTCAAATAAATGCAGCCTTGCGGAGCATAATTAATTGTTTTGTTACAGTATTATTCAGCTGATCTGAACTGACAGCCGAAATGCATCATATTCCTTTTATCACTGTAAAGCTGAAACAATCTGTATAAAGCGCTATAATAAATAAAGGTGACTTGACTTATCTTGACTGATCGTTTAGCGTTGTCCATTTATGCAAAAGAGCTCAAGATAAACAGTTGCTGAGGATATTGTCAGACACCACCCTTGTGCAAACACAAATCTACCCTGAGACTACAACTTAAAACACCAGGTGAGACTTCGCTACTTCCCCCAGTCTGTAAAGATATGAATTATGCACTATTGTAATCCACACGGGACTACAAAGCTGTATTTCTACAGGGTTGTGTGAACTCCCGCCCCATATTCGCAGCTGACAAACACAGGGCCTTGAAGATCAGAGACCCAGGACATGCTGACAAGTGCTGTGGGAACACCTGCAATGTCTGATTGGGCTACAGAGACAGATCCCTCACTTACACACCTGTCTCTCTCTCTCTCTCTCTCTCTCTCTCTCTCTCACACACACACACACACCTATCTGATAGGGTTTCTTTGAGTGCTCTTTGAGGCCAGTCTGAGGTGATGAAAATAAGGGTGCATCCATTAAGTGCATGAGGCAGGGCTGAGAGAGGGCATGGATGAAGGATTTAAGTGTTGCCTGTAAAGTGCTTCAGACCACCTGCTAGAAGGACAGACAGAGGCATCTATTTCAGCTCAGACAGATGGAAAAATACATTGGTTCTTCGTGTGCCAGGGAGTATTTCGTGACACGAACTCTCTTACATTAAAGCGGTGACCTAATAGCTATGGTGACATTTGCACAAAACAAACAAAATGATTACATGAAACTTGGGGAAACATTGACTTTTTTTATTTGTTAAACCATACAAATGTTTTACAAAATTAATCAAACTATATATGATGATAGAAATCAGAGCACTTGTGATTTAATTACACAGTTGTTTATCTTCACAGAGTGAAGATCATATACTCAGACTCAACCTCCACTCTCATATATCTGTTGTTAACAGTCACTCAATAGTTTTAAGATGGGGAAAATCCCACATTGTAAAATGTTGCAAGTACACTCCCCTGTTAAGACAGACCCTGGCTCACCATCACAGAGATACTGAGATCACAGACCGTATCTTCATGCTTCAACATAAAATGTCCTCTCATCCGTTTAGAAACTGTGTATAGATGTGCCTCTTTAGTCATTGTTGTGGAAATGTCTCATTCAGCCGTTAAACAACATTCGGGAAGGTTTAGCCCGTGGTGTCTAAATCTCATATCATTTTCCCCAGAGCGTTTTGCTTGGATTCATGTGAAAATGCAGGTACTATCTATCAAAGAAAACACAAAACCTTGTGTGGTTTATATGTATGATGAATTAAAATAGCATTTGATACGTGTTTTTCTATTTTTTTTTACCAATTATCTCATTCTTACAGACCGCACAGCAGACACATTTTCTCTTTATAGCTTTGCCTGATGTGTTTAGTAGGCATCATGAATAGCATCAGCAGAGATTACTCTAACTTTGGGTTTGACCCAAAAGAAAAGGTCAGTTTTTATTTCACTCAGATTCAGTCATTGTGTAGTTGTTACTTGAGAAGGTCTCGCAAAAGAACTTTGATGCTGATGAGTGCAGGACAACTCTGGGTCTAGGCTAAACAGCAACTTAAAGGGATAGTTCAGCCAAAAATAAAAACCGTCATCATTTACTCACCCTTGTGTCGTTCCAAAGCTGTGTGATTTATTTTTTTATGCAGAACATAAAAGAAGGTATTTTGAAGAATGTTAATAACCAAACTATATTGTTGACCCCTGACTTCCATTGTATGGGCAAAAAACTTTCTTGAAAATATATATTTTTTATGTTCCACAGAAGAAAGAGATTTATACCATTTTGGAACGACATTAATGTGAGAATGATGACAGATTATTTTTTTTTTTTTTTTTTTTTTTTGAGGGGTGGAGGACTATACCTTTAAGACAGCTTTGGTTTGTTTCCTTGTTTTGTACACAACACATTAATTCATAGTTTCAGAATCTATGATAACCATAACAGTTAGAAAGGATCTTTAATGTTTCCCAGAAAATAATCATTTCAGAATTGAGTTATATCAAACAACTAGCTTTTTTTTTTGGTTGATAATACTTGATTTAATGGCCTGTAAAATGTACTGTGCAGCATGCCATCTTGGGAAATCGTGCTTGAAACAAATCTAATAAAATCACAGAGTCTCATGGCGTTCTTCATACATTTGTAATAGTAAATCACTTTCTCGCCCTCCGTAATAGCATAGCAGTGATAATAAGTAACTTTTACAGTTTCCGTCATATAAAAGAACAGCTTTGCCACTATTTCAAAGCACCTTCTACTGTTTGGTATAATATAAAAAAAATCTACTTTTAGATGTAAAAATATATATATTTATATTTCCAAATAAATAAATACATACAATAAATATGTGAATCAAGAACTGTATAAATAACATCGTGTGAGATGGCATCTCCTGTTCTCTACTGTCCCAGTTCTGTCATCTCTGAGCATCACGTAAGCATTGTTCCTTCAAGTCCTTCTTAACCCATATTGAATATTTCCAGAGCAAAGCAGCACCATGTCTAAAACCTCCAAAACCCTCAGATTCGGTTTTCATGGTTATGCTACTCGTCAGCAACAAAGACACCAAATGCAGCTTGACTTTCACACTTTGGGAGTCTTTCGAGACTGTTGTCTTCACCATCAGTACTGGCCAGTGCATTTCCAGAGCAGATCTCATGTTTGGATGCTGTGGCCAAACATTATCATCTCCTCCTCACGTAGAGAAGAAACTGGGCATCTCTCTCCCCCGATAACGGTGACAGAGGGTCTCAACTGTGTCCAAGCACCTCTTTGTACAGTTCTGGAACTTTTTCAGGGTCCACCGGTCTTGGAAGAAAGTGAGTGAACTTTTGATGCCTCCTTGATTTTGTCCCATCGCGGGGCGTGCCGTCCTTGTTGAGAGCCACGAAATACCGTGCTCCTCTCTCCCCGTGCTTGTAGAGATTAGAAGAGTATGTGTTGTACCAGTTCTCCTCAAACTGCTCACGGAAGACACATTCTGCTGTGAGTTTCTCCTAAGAAACAAAAAACATGTTGGTGAACTAATTCATGCAGTTTCCTCAAAACTCATAACATGGAGAGAAAGAGAGGTGGTCAATATGATAAAACATACATGACATCTACTGGGCTTTAATAAGAACAACAATTGTGAAGGATCATTCTTGGTGGTAAGACAAGATCTGAAAAAGTCAAAACTGGGTAAAAGTCTGCTTACAGAGCCATAAAGTTCTCCCCTGTCGTTCATCCCGAGGTAGAGACCACTGTCCACTCCACGGATGCTTATTAATCCAACTGCAAGGCTTATGAATTCCAAAATACCTGGAGAAGAATAAATCAATTGTTCAGGAGATGTTCTTTGAAGTCTAAACCCTCATCACATATTGTGAAAAAGTTGAACTGCAATGCATTATTCATCTCTATACTTCAAAGACTATTATATAGTTATTGTAAAGTAAATATATAAATACATGAATATATATATATATATATATATATATATATATATATATATATATATATATATATATATTACTGCATTAATAATAATACATTTATTTTTGCTTTTTTATTTTTTTTATTACACTTTAGGTTCTTCATTCAAGTTATTGAATGTTTGGGTTCTTTAATAGATATACCAGTTATATGTTCTATTTAAATTGCTCAATAAGAACTATAAAAACTGGTGAACCTGTACTATAGAAGTGTACAGTCACAGTGCTATTGAGTTCATACTGTGATTCAGTTTCTGTTTAAACAAATCTAACAAGCTGGAAACGAAGAGGGAAATTACCAAAACGACTGTGGTCCTTTCTCGTGCCCTGCACACTGCCATCCGGGAGTATTTCAAGGTGAAATCCAGTCCTGCAGTACAACTGTCTTCTCCGCAGGATCCCTTTCAAGTGCGTTAAATCTGCGGAGGTGCTCCGTGACAGTCTCTCTGCTGGAACTAAGTGATCATTCAACAGCCCGAGGTTTTCTCCTAGAGGTGGCAAAAAGAACTGTGATCCGACCTGTCCGAAACCCTCCAGGCTCTGTAAAAACGTCCCGATCTCTCCCATAGCTGCAGTTACAAACCTCCAATCCAGCAAGAGCGCTCAGGGAAACTTGATCTAGATGAATACGGTGAAGCAATCGTCCAAAGCTATTCGTTACGACGAATAATATCCATGCGAGCACGTCATTTGTAGTGGATCCATGCTGAGCGCATATGGAATATCACTTGACTCCAGTGGATTATACAGACATATCCAGTGGGGAAGAAACAGTAACTGCAAATAACTGACTTCAGACAAGTCCTTTAATTTCTGCTCTCATGCCTCGTCCACATGGTGGCCGGTGGTGCTTTCTGACATGAATAAATGTGCAGCAGGTATTGAGGCAGCAGGTATGTGTTGTTGTGGGAAGTGCTTTGCGCAGTGAGTGGCTGCTACGCGCGCGGGGCAGGTGCAGAGCTCGGGCTTCTGTGGGCGGGACATCGGGTTGGTCCAGCCTTGAGTTTTTGCGCACAATCACAGTTGTCTGTGTTTTCGTTTATGCCTGTGTTTGTGAGGGCAAGGTTTTGCATTCATTGTGGGCACCGAATGTAGGCTATCTCACAAGCAGGAGGAAAGCAGCAGTTGTCACGATTATAATATGGGGTATGTTTTAGGTTAAATA
Source organism: Leuciscus leuciscus (assembly GCF_965113295.1). NCBI lineage: Eukaryota > Metazoa > Chordata > Actinopteri > Cypriniformes > Leuciscidae > Leuciscus > Leuciscus leuciscus. The sequence continues at coordinate 21,010,007 of NC_138732.1, forward strand.
TCATTAGCTCAGTATTAAAACAATAGGCTATATGTCAACGTGTGTGTGTGTGTGTGTGTGTGTGTGTGTGTGTGTGTGTGTGTGTGTGTGTGTGTGTGTGTGTGTGTGTGAACTGTGAGGTGTAGGTCATTTTACAAAAATGAGCTACGGGGTGAAATTATAATTAGGCTGTAAATAATCTATAGGCTACTTCTGTTCTGATATCACAAATAGGCCCAAATGCCGTGGAAAGTGAACAGCCACATTTGACACCATTATGAAAGTACAAACACTGTCTGTTGATCTTTTGTTAACCCACGTTTTATGTAGTTCTATATATTTTTATTTACTTTTTGAATTTTTAATGTTTCCTATTTGTTTCCTATTTTTAATAAAAAATAATCAGTTTGTGGGTGCAATGTAAAAAAAATATATGATCAATAATTTTGTTTTAACTCATCAAAATAAGTAAAGCAATTTTCGACTTTTTAAAATAGGTTTTACAAGATTCAAATAATTTTTAAGTCTAGTTGAATTGAAGTAGAAATTACTTATACATCCAAGTTGATTGTACTTAAAATTTAAGGCAACTTTTTTTGTGCGTTGAGATAGTGTAATGATGGGAAAGACCATAATTGTTTTGTTTTTTTAAACAGGTTAATATGACTTGACATTAATTTGTTTCTACAATTTAGTTTTTTAAAGTTAGAATCTACATTAATATATATTTTTGTGAGACAAATGTGGGAATTTGCCTATCAAAGTTTGAGAAACACGGGCACAAAAAAACAATTATAGAAACTGAAGATCAAATCTACAACTCTTACAGTATTTTAGCTAGAACTGGTTAACTGGTCAAATTTTAAGAATGAAAAAGCGACGATGAAATGAAATAACTAGCCTACTTTGATGGACGTCTTCTCAAAACGCTATTTTAAAATATAACATTTTGAGGTCTGAGGGCTTTAACTATGAATTCTAACCATGACCCGAATGGAAAGGACAAATGACTGCAAATACAGCTGCCTAATGTGTTTCTGTGATGTAGCGAGGTCGCATCTCGCGATGAGTGAGCGCAGTCTCCTCTCCTCTCCTCTCCCCGAGCCGGTGACACAGTCATGATGGCCGCCGTACGTCGGGTTCTGGCTCTTCGAAACAAGTTCACCAGCTTAACTAACGGGTTAAACCTTTATTTTAACAGCCGACAATCGTTGAGGGAAAGAACAGCTCTGAGACACGTAGGGACAGGGGTGTGTATCACTCTCGGTGGATTCGCTGTTGTTTACTACCAGCACATTTCGAGTCCGGATCGGGGACACGCAGCGAGTCTGCGCGCATTGATTTCTCCGCTCCCAGCAGTGGCTGCAAAAGAGCAGGTAGGCTATATCTACATTTTAGTTGCTACATTTTGCAGTGTTTACGTCTGTGGTGTTCACGTGGTATATTTCTATAGCATCTCGGTTTTTATTATTCCTTAACATTTAAAATCGGTGGATTTCATGTGTCTTCAAAACAGTCGCTCTCCACCAGAGAGGTGCTGAATTCAGTGTCTCAGTTCATTAGTCAGGTGATGATGCACTATGATTCTATGAAACTGCTTATAACAGAAATATTGGAACTTTATAGATCGCCTACGATTGGACATTTTTATGGATTTGTTTTGCATGCTTAGTAGGCTACTGACTTAGGCTCTGAAAGGATCATTTTACTAGGGATGCAAATTCAATCAACAACCTTTTCTCCTGTCAAAATCTTGTTTGCATTTCTCCTTCAGCCAGATTTGTTGTACAGTGAATTAGATCAGTGTTTCCTAAACCACAATAGACTCATGTTGTGCTTGATGTGATTTAAAAAAAAATTACTATAATTAAAGTCACTTTTAGACAGAAAAACAACCAATGAAAAACAAACTATATTCAGCTACAAGTGTCATCCACACAAGTGCATGACTTGCACACATTAAATAAAAAATTTGAAAAAGGAAACAAGTTCAAAGTCCTTTGTAATATCCATATTTGCACAGGACTTTTCCCATATTATTTGCACACATTACACACATATATATTTTTTCTTTCCTTAAAAAGGAGCTATACGAGATTAATCACAATTAGTTAAATTCATTTATTATTTTTGTCTATTTTATATGTTTAACAAAGCAAAAGGGGAACACATACTCTTGGTATGACTGTTGTTGAAAAGCATTTATCAGACTGTTATCAGATTGATCATTAAACCATACAGGATTGAATCAGTCTTGTGTGAATCTCTCTGCAATGTTCCCTTTTGTACCCTTATCTGCTTTGGTTGGACATAACCTTGACTTGTGGATTGAGACACAGGAATCCAGGGTTAAGGTAACTGGACACGGCAGCTTGGCAGCCGGGTGGACGTTTGATGGGGGTAATAAGTAGCTGGGCACACATTCCCAGGGTGTTTGCACAGTGCCCAGTGGGCCTGGCCGCCGGCCACCGTAGAGTGAGAAGAACACAGTCCTAGTGAGTTTAGCCAGTGATATTTCTGCTTGTGGATGTTTGTCTCCATGTTTTTGTACTGGAACGGTATTGATATTAAAAACAGGGAGGAAAGGAAAAAGATGGGTAGCACTTTCTGCAATGTCACGCTTGTCTTATCTTGTATTTATGTGTATTTGTTTGATTGTAGGCCAGTGCATCTGCTGAAGATGAAGAGGTGTTTATGTCAGCCCATGAGCACAGGTTCAGGCTCTTCAGCTCAATGGAGTATGATGGACAGCTTTACATGACACCCCTCGACTTCATTGAGTCTGTCACTATGAGCGAACCAAAGAGTGAGTTACACAAACAGTTCATCTTCTTTAGCAGAATATATGAACTCAACATATGATTGTGTAACTGTAGCCTAAGGACGTCCTCCTATTGACTTAATCTTAGTTTAAAGGATTAATTCACCCAAAAGTAAAAATTCTCTCATCATTTGCTCACCAAACCTGTCTTCAATGGAGCATTCAAGCTTCAAAAGAATGCGAAAGCATCATAAAAGAAAAGTAGCGATGGCTATGAACCACACATTTGTGAGTGAATCATTTACAGATGCCAAACTGATTCATTAAAAAATCAGACTCAAAAGCAAATGTGAGTAGCATATTCTTCGAAATTTCTTCTTTTATTTCTCCTTTTGTGGATTTTTTTCTTACAACATGACTTCAGCATGAGACAATAGCGACAGAATTTTGGGTGAACTATCCATTTTATTACAGATCTTTGCCTTAAGGTATAACCTTTTTATCTTAAAAGCAAGCAAGTAACGATGCAGGCATAAAATCAACACATGTAGCCGTAACACCTGCATGAAGATAGTCATCTCTCTCTGCCAGCATCACATTTACAACCTATTTCTGTAACCAAAATCTGAAAGCAGCAAGACAGACAACTTTTAAACGTGCGTGTCAGATACAGTGGATCTCTGCTAAACCGAAGACATTAAGTTTTCGTCTCAAATAAACGGGAACGGCGCTGAGATCGGTCCAGATGGTAGAGTTGATATGCTCTATAGCTGTATTTTCACGACCCAGCTATACTTGTATGGGGGTTGAGTTTCAAACAGTCATGTTTGCTGCTATCTGAAACTTGGACTTCCTGGAATGTGCAGACGGGTATAAAATGTGAACTCTAATATGGCAGGCAAACATTGCGTCACCATCTTTAATGGCATGCATGACGGAACGAATAGTGGTATTTATGGCTTTATGCTGTGGCAGTAAAATTTCCAGTGCATTATATAAACAGAAGCTACAGTTCATATTTAAACCATACAGTTATTTGGATGTTTTTTTCCAACACTCTTCTAAATTTGGATTTTTTTTCCTTTAAAATGAATTTTAATTTTAATTTCTATATGCATTAAATTGTATTAAAAACAAAATGGAGTATAAAATGTTATCCCTTTTATTTAATAAATAAGTCATGCATTGTAGGCATATAGTCAAACTGCTGAGAAAGGTGAAACAGATTCAAGCAGTCAAAACATTTCAGAGTGTCTGCTTCACTGTAACAGTATCTTTTCAAGCTGAACGTGGCAGGCCTACTCTACAAAAAGACAGCAACAGATTTTCTGTATTTTGTCAGTGTTTGAACTTATATTTTTTGAAGTACAAATTTGTCAATCATACAGAATTTTTGCACACAAAGGAGAGTGTAACGCTTTTGACCCATTTTTTTGTCAACTTTTATTTAGAAATAGTTTTGAAAATACCACTTATTCTTATAAATCTCTCTTTTTTATTTTTTAGAAAAGAGGTTTTGGAGATCCCTCACAAAACAGGTTTGATCATGTTTTTCTTTTGTTTGATGAATATTTATCTACTTTTGAGTTTTGAAAATCTGAATGATCCTCAGTATATGCGCTTTTTTGAAAGGATCTAGACAAGATTCTGTCAGATACGCCACCAGTTTGGAAAGGATCGTCCCGTCTGTTCCGAAACCAGCGTGAAAGAGGTGAGACCTGATAATCATGTTATGTATATCAATTTGTATTGTATAATGCAGTGTTGTTTGCTTTGTCATTTGATCATTGTTAATAGTAAATCCCTCCAGGCAACTTGATTTTGAGAGGATCTGCTTTCAAAGTGCCACTTGTGTGGCTAGCATTCTAAATACTGAGCTAATGAATGATTATGAATGATGTGCATAAAGCCGAAACATCTCTAATTAACAGATATTGTGATAGGTACAATTAGGATACAGTTGTTAGAGTGTGCAGATGCTTAGACCACCCACATGCATGGTGTTATGAAACAATCCGGATCCTGAAACTTGTTCTCATGCGGAAGGAGAGTGCACAGGCTGTAAATGGTCTTATCTCTCAATCAGTCTGACATTACTGTGACTTTGCTCTGGGATAATCACAGATAGGAAGGTGACAAATAACACCCAGTGCATAACATGTGGTATGCTGTTTTGAATCGAAAATAATCATGCACTCACCTTAATCCATAAATTATCCAGCTTTTCAGGTCTTACTTTTTAGACGTGATTTAAGAAAAAGCAATGTTTGCTTGTAGTACTTGACATATTAACAATAATTTATACTATTGCAAGAATTCTAAAAATGACATAAAAAAAATATTTATTCATCAAGGATGTATTAAATTGAGCAAAACATCAATCTAAATAGACTAAATACATTTATAATATTACAAAACATTTCTATTTTAAATAAATGCTGTTCTTTTGAACTTTCTATTCATCAAAAGAATCATGAAAATATAATAATACGAAATGTTTCTTGAGCTCCAAATCAGCATATTAGAATGATTTCTGAAGGATCATGTGACACTGAAGACAAGAGAAATGATGCTGAAAATTCAGCTTTGCATCAGGAATAAATAACATTTTAAAATATTTTCACACTGAAATAGGGGTTTAGAAAAAGAAGAAGAATATTCATTTAATTTATGAGACAAATATCTTTTAATGTGCGGGGCTTTCCCAGATGCTAACAATACTTTCCTTGTAGTGTTCTTTCTTACACTTAAAACACTAAAACACTCCACACAGTGCATGATATTCCATTGCTTTCCTTGAGTGCCAGTGCCTGGGTTTGGGCTTTTAATCCGGCTGTTAAATGTTAAAGCTGCACTTAGGTAAAAAAAAAAAAAAAGAAGATAGGCTTGATCTGTGAACAAAGCCTTACTTCAGAAAATGAAAAGAGCTGTTTGAACTTTGCAATGTTGAGAGTTGTCCTAGTGGCAGCCCTGTATCACTCTGGACAGTATGAATTCTAAGAATGGCGTTGGATTACATCTCCATCACTGACACTCTATATCAATTGTTTCTGTGGAATTCTTTGTGTTCTGACAACTGTTTGAGCTCTTGGGCTGGATTTCTTTCTGCAAGACTGAAGGTGTGTAGCTCGAATGAAACTGAGATCCTAAAAGACTAAATGCACAAGCAGCCACAAGCGGATGTCTTGACTCAGCTTTGTATGGTGTAGATATACATAAGGCAATCAATTGAAAAACATAAGTTAATTAATTGCATGAAATGAATCACACATATGAATATGTTGAATTGCTGAGTAAAGCCCCCGAATAAAGATAATCCAAAGATGTTGTAGCAGATAAGTAAAGCACTAAATAGACTGGAGTTGCAAGATTCTGGATAAATTGTGAATCACGGTTTATTTGTTTTTTTAAAACAGAGGTCACGATTCTCCCACGATTCTGAACACAACTAAACAAAATAACATGTAATTTACTAGAGATTCTGATCAAATGTTTAATCCTGCAGTCTGTTTAAAATGTTATTAATTATAATTAATCTGAATGAATAATAATAAAAAATCGGGTTTGAATGAATGATTCAATGACTCAATTGTTTCATTACTGGAAGAATCAGCGTTTTTTGACCGAATCTCTGGAATGAATGATTGAATGACAAATACATTTTTGAACAGTCACCTGTCGCCACCTACTGGCGTAATGATGAAATACCTATACATGTCTTCCGCTTTCTCTAGATCCTGCCGACGCAGATCTGAATCGTTCTGAATAGGTTTATTAGACATGCATTAATGTATTATTGTCATTTAGGAATAAGATTGCATGGGTGTTTGAACCGAGATCTTGATCTTTTAACGATTAATGTGTTAATGCGTAGTTCTGGCTTTAATTGCTCAATGGCATTGACTTACAATTATGATTAAATGCATTTGTTAATCATTTTATTTTATAATTAAAGTTCAAAAATCTATTTTTAAAATATAAATAATACGAAAAAAGGTCAAATGTATCTATAAAAATAAGTAATATAATTTAATTTTTAAATAATTGTATAATACAGAACAAAAAAATATAAAGAATACCATTAATATGTTATATTGTTTTATTTTTATGTAAACAATTATAATAATAAATTCACTGCCCCATATATGTGTAGGCCTACTACCGTTTAAAAAAAAAAGGTAGGGGATTTAGATTTTTTTTTTATCTTATGGTCACTGAGGGTTCATTTAATTGAATATATATAATTTTAATATATATTTAAATATGTATTTTAAAATGTAATATTCCTGTGATGCAAAGCTGAATTTTCAGCATCATTACTCCAGTCCTCAGAGTCACATGATCCTTCAGAAATCATTCTAATATCCCGATTTGCTGCTCATTATATATACAATTAATTATATTAAATGAACACATTAAATGCCCAGGATTAGTTAAATACAAATATAAACTAGTGTTGAATCAATCAACCAAATAAATCAAGGATCAGGGTGGCCTGTGAAAATTCTCTATTATGTTTTACACACACCTTTCTTTATCCTTTTCCTTAAACATTCCAAAGTCCTTTTCCCACAGCACTCAAAGAAGCCCTTCTGAACTATCTGTGTCCAAGTCACTATCATCTCCTTAAACAAAAGCTTGGGAATGCTTTCAGTGGCAGGAACAATTCTCCTTAAGTCTCTCCTAGACAGAGACCTGACAGTTGCTCTTCCTTTCTTCTCCTCTCACACAACAAAGGACTAACAGACCTCAAAAAGGAAAACAAACCCACATCAGGCATCTGCAATCAGTTACAGATCACTTGAGAATGTTTTACACCTAGGAAAATAAACAGAGGGGAACTCAGGAGCCAGTGGCCTGGTCTAATTTTGTTTGGGTTTGTGTCCAGCCTTGTTACTTTACGTTTTAACGTCTCTGTTTGTGCAAAGAGAACACCAAACAAGAGTAAAGAACAGGATCCTCTTAGATCTTATCAATGTAAAAGAAGAAAGGACGTCTAGTTTAAAATGACATTTGATAGTAAAATATATTTTGAAGGCAGGTTCTGGGATGTTGGAACACAAGCTTAAAAAGAAATGTTTATGTACTGTTTTTCAGGTGTCATCGCTTACACAGAGTATCTGTTTCTGCTTTGCATTTTGACAAGTAAGTTTGTCTTCAGGTAATTCTCCACGCTTGTTTAGCACAAAAAGTATAGACGCACGAGGATGTATTGATGTCCCTCATATTATGTCTTTCTTTTGTCTTCTAGAGCCACATGCAGGTTTTAAAATAGCTTTCAACATGTTTGATGCAGATGGCAATGAAATGGTGGATAGGAGAGAATTCATGGTGGTATGGTTGTTGTTGTTGTTGTTTTTTATTAATTTGAACGTCAGCATGCGCAAAGATAAAGTTCTGCTTTTTTACATTTAGTTAGAGGACATATTCCGCAAGAAAAATGAAAAGAAAAAGGAGCGAGGAGGAGATCCTGACAGTTTATCTCAACTGGTAAGAAAAACAGACTTTTTTTTCAATTTTACAGTCCTCCGTCGCATGAGCATATTCTGTTGCCACTTGAATCGATGTGCAGTTTATTTGAAAGTGATTTAAGGAAATAGTTCACCCAGAAATAAAAATTCTGTAAACCCATAGTTCTTTCTTATCTGTGCAACACCAAAGGAGAAGTTTTGAAGAATGTCCACACTGCTCTCTTCCATACAATAAAGTGAATGGTGCTCCGTAAAAGCAGTCCGTCCCCCGGATTCACAGGCAAGGCTTAAGCCTAGTCCCAGACTAAAATGCATGTTTGAGCTGATATAACTGAAAGCAACTTGCACTGATATATCTTAAAGAGTCCTAATTGAACTAAAGTCTAATCCTGGCTTAATCTATACCCTGTTTTGTATTAAATGTCAAGATTTCTGATTGATTTGTTTGGGGAAGAGACCGAAATTGCTTGGCAGCCATTGCCACAATTCACTTTTATTGCATTGGCTTTCATTTAATATTTAATCATTTACAGTTTATTATAATAAAGTATAATTATAAATGATCTGCTCTATCTATCGATAATTTGCTATACAGTTCTCCTTTTGTGTTTTATGGAAGACATTTTAGATTAATTATTCCTGTAATATTTGAACACCTATGTTGGAATAGAATTCCATGAATAGCCATTGATTTGATTTACTCTGAGATTTTATTGTTGCATGTTTTCAATCGCATTTAAAATAGCGAGATGACTGATTCATGGCTAATGTTCATTTGAACGAATGTACAGTACATGGATATTTTTCTGCATAGTACAAAACAACAATGAGTCTCTTATCTCTCATGCTGGGGAAATGCTGATTGTTACAGATTGTGTTTTGAAAACGCTTTGAGAGTTCATTGTCTTTCACAATCCCTAGTGAAATATGACAAATGCTGAATGGTGATTTGATTTGATCTTATCCTGTTTTGCACGCTATCATAATCTTGGCTGTGTGAGAGTGTGGAACTGTATGGATATCAAGGATCTGCCAACAGCAATGTATGTATACTGTATACTAAATAATCCTTATGGGCATGACTTCGACGTGTGTTCTTAGCATGGCGGTTAATGTGGTTGGTGCTTGATTGAACTTGTACAGTCATAGTCAACAACAACTGTGCATGTCCGTCCTAACCACTGATGTTTATGCAGCTACACCCTATATAGTGCTCAAAAACCAGAAGGGTTACATCCACATTCAGTGGCTTCTTTCAGACAGTCAGGGAGCAATATTATTTTACATACTGAAATGTTTGGATAGGGCGTAACAGAGTGACCCTCACGCATGGCTCACCTCCAGAGAAGAGGGACAATGGGGCTAATGGGGCTCAGTCAGACGCAGTCTGAAATGCAGCTCTATTGTCTAGGAGAGCAGAAAAATCATCCAGAGACTACGACAGATGATTTATGTTGCTTGTCTACTGTCAGGAGCTTTTTTTTTTTGCCAAAGAATGGTCTCACAGAATCACGTTAAAAGGCCCTCACCTGAAGAATGGCAGCTCTCCCTGGACCCCCATGTTTTATTTTTACAGTTACTTGAAGAGTGGTATTTGGGTTTGGGTTACTTCTTGTGATGGCTTGACCATGAAGTTTTGTGCCACTAAAGAGTTAGTTTCCACACCAAACAAGAGAGATGTGGAGCTTTTTAAGCTTAGTGTCAAAGTTTTAACCACAATAAACTATCGTACTGATTTAAAAAAAATATACTGATCACAATCTGAATTTCATTCAGTAAATCAAACCGTTATCAGAGTGCACTATAAAATGACTGAAGCACCAATGTCACGTTGGAATAATTATCCAAGGCTCACCAAAGCTGCATTTATTTGATTTAAAATACAGTTTTATTTTGAATATTATGAATACAGGAATATTATTATTATTACAATTTAACAGAACTGTTTTCTATTTTAATATATTTTAATTATTCCATTGATGGCAAAGCTGAATTTTCAGCATCATAACTCCAGTCTTCAGTTTCACAGAGATTATTCTAATATGCTGATTTACTGCTCAATTATTATCTCTTATTATTGGAACTCAATTATTAATAATTACTACTATCACTGTGGAAATTATTCTTATTTTTCTTTGTGCTGCTTAACTTTTCCTTAACATTGCGTTGCATTACTTCAGATGGTTTTGCATGTGTATTAGTCTTTCACTGCATTGTCTGAATTTTTGGCGATTATTGTTAAGCCTTTAATATTTTCACCTCTAATATGCAGGTACTTAAAAAAGAGCAGCCTCAGTCTGAACCCAGAAGTTTCTGGGATGTTCTAAGGCATGGTGCGAGAATAGTTCTCTTTTCAGATCTGATGGAGGTACAAGTATCCTCGAGCTCACTTGCTTTCTCGTTCGAATCCCATAATTCCCTTGACCATTCCCTGTCCGCCATCCCATGTGAGGTTCTTCCCATTGTTTGTTCTGTTGTTGTTTTTTCTTTTTGTTTATTGTCATTTTGATTCATTAATGTCAGTACACTTCATGTTGTAACAGTTAAGTATTAATATTTTTTTTTAAATCTTAAGATTTATATAATTGTAACTGAGCCATACAAGAATACATCATGTTTGGCCTTATTCATGCATCTCATTAAAATTATTATTATTCGATGTTGGTGCTTAATAAATGGATTTGACATTGTTTTTGAGTCATTTACCAAGCTCGGATATTGAGATCTAGTATATTATGATAGTACAAGTTTCAAAACTACCATCAGATACAGTATGCCTCTTGTTTTTGTAAAGATACGTTGCTGCAAAAGTACATTGAGGTATATCTGGTATGCAGATTTCTGCATGAGCAACCTGTTGTTTGCGTGGCATGGGATGATGTCGGCTGCTTCATGATGTGTCAGTGTGACAGTTATAAAGCTTTTTCTCCACCATACAATATTTAAAAATGAATTGCATGCCATTTAGCAGCACAAGTCATCCAGCTTTTATTATATTCATTGTAGCTTACCGCAGTGCACAAGTGTCTCACACCAGCCACAGAGCGAACGCATAGAGTAACGTTATGACATAACTTTCAACACACTCAAATGTATTTTTAATATGATTGTTTTGACCAAGTAAAACAGCACTGCGTTACCCCACAATTGTAATTCGTCCAATAAAGTGATCTGTGTGAGTAAAGGAGCGGCAGCGTGGCATATAAGCATAATAAAAACATACATACATGCATCAAATTTGATGTAAATGAATCATTTGCTTTTAATCAATCAATTAAATGCCAATTAAATGTACATTTTACATTTATTTGTGTTTGTGTCTGTTTTTTTATTTTAAATGTTGTTATATGTTTATGGCTGCACTTCCTCATCACACTATTTTAGTGTACACTTATCCAAACAAATTTTGCTCTCTTGTTCAGTTTCTTACAGCTGAATAATGTGTTTTCATAATTTGCTTTCACAGCACGCAGCAGAAAATGTCACCGACACAACTCTGCTGGTTCATTTCTTTGGAAGAAAGGGCAAAAGTGAACTTACATTTGATGACTTCTACAGGTGAGAGACAGATTTGATGACCATGATCTTGAAGGCTTCTAGTCTTAAGTGAAGATTTAACTCTATCATGATCCTAAATTAAGTTTCTATTGTATGTATGCTAAAATAAAAAGGCAAAGAACATGGACCCATGTTATAATGCATGACCCTTGAAGGGGAATTAAAATGAATCACTAAGGATGCTGTATTGTTATCAAAGCATGTTGGGATGGTCCAGTCACTTTTTCTAGTGTCCTACTGAGCGAGTGATGGCATCTCCTCTTAACACCGTGTCTGTGTCACTCACGTTCTGTCGGCAGATTCATGGACAACCTGCAGACAGAAGTCCTTGAGATTGAGTTCCTCAGCTTTTCCAAGGGAATGACCACCATCAGTGAGGAAGACTTCGCTAGTATCCTGCTGCGCTACACCACAGTGGAGAACATTACAGGCTACCTTGAGAATGTGCGTCAAAGCATACCCGATGAAAAGGTAGTACTTGCTCTACACACACACACACACACACACACACACACACACACACACACACACACACACACACACACACACACACACACACACACACACATAGCTGATGTTCCCTTTAAGTTATGAAAACTTTATTTCTGAAAGTTCAAAACATCCACTATTTTGAATGTTCAATTTTTGGCGGGGTTATGTGAATGTTAGGGAAAACAAGGGAATTTTCAATTTTCAATTTGATCATTTTATCAACATCATCTGAACTTTCAAGTAGTTAGTAATGTTTAAACAGAATGTTAGGCGAACGTCCAACTAAACCGTTCCATGAACAATGTATAAAGGCTGATAGGTCCTTTACATGCAGTCACATCATTACCGCATGACACAAGCTGTTTGGCCTCTGCTGATCCTGCAGCCAATGAGATTGCTTGCTCAACATTCAAATATTCTGATTCAGTGTTTGCTGTAAGCTAGTCCTGCAGCACGCTATTAGATTTACTCTGAAACCCTCCACCTCCACCAGCTCCACCTGCCGAGATCTGCAATATGATTTATGTATGTCTATTCATGCAGCAGCAGCATTTATTACATGCTCACAGCAGCGTGTCTGTGTATCTATTGGCAGTAGCAAGTCCATACATGCTCTTCAGCAGCAGCAACAATAATCAACAGAAGCAGCATAGCAGATCTAGGCCACCGAGACCATTCAATAACATGCAAAAAACGATTCCGAGAGTTGTCAAATAACATTTTTGTGCTAATGTTTTGAGAAAGTTATTAAAAGCCCAGATAACTTTGAGCATTCTATTAACGTTACTGCAAGAATGTTTGTTCACCTTGAACCTTGGTTGAACGTTAACCAAAGTTCTGAGAACGTTCCCTGTTAGCTTGGGAAGTACAGAAACACAATTGGAGGTATTCTAATATTTCTGCTCCTTTATCATGTTTTCATGCATTATAAATGAGTCGATTCAAATCATTGCATTGCAAAACAAATATCACCACAAACGTGGAGAGAGGAGGATATTTATAATCTGAACGATGTTAGTGCCTTTTTTTCTTTAGGATGTTTCCCTTTTTGCACATTGACCCTCACATTATAAGGTTAGAGTCTTTTCAGTTGCTCGAGGAGGCTGTTGGTGGATGGCCATTGATAGACAAGTGGTTCTTATTCTTAAGTTAAGAGATATTGCAATACGGCTTAACTTGTAAAACCACCTAAGCGTCACATATTACTCATTAGATCATTTGTAAAACAGTTGTTGTTTGTTGCAAGAGCGGCTTCAGAAAAAGACGTGGGTCTAGTGCCTGGAAATGGATGAGTGGAAATCAAAAGGACCGCTGTTTGGGTAATCTGCTAGCGGTGAGATATTTTGGACACATCCCCTTTTGTTTTTATGTATGCAAGTATCAGGTTAATCTTCTTTAGAAGAGTCGACAAGCTACCCGACCTCTCCTTTAACAAAACAATCTAAAGGTGTTGACAGCTCCAGTTGTGTATATCGGGTGCGGGAGCAGGAGAGATGTGCGCTGGGATTGTTTGACTTTGCTATTTTCTGTCTTGGCTCTTGGGATCTGTTATCGCTCTCCAAGTTCCCACAAACACTTAAGGTGCCCTCGTTTTTGAGAAAGTGAGGCGTAATGCAGTTTTGCCTTGTTTAGGGAGAGTTATTCTGAGACTAACTTTTGAAATTCATCATTTTATGTACTAGCTCGCTGCACAAGTGCTATCCTATTATAAAGACTCTGACTTAATGATCTCTTTCTATTGCCCAAAGCTTTCTGTTTAAAGGAACATTGACCATTTCATCTGTAAGTCACTGATTTAACACTGATCTTTTCTTTTAGGGCATCACTTTTGAAGAGTTTAGGTCCTTCTTTCAGTTCCTCAACAACTTAGAGGATTTTGCCATTGCCATGCAAATGTACAACTATGCAAATCGCCCAATTGGACAAGGTAAACATGCTCATTTAATCCAGTTACTCCTCAAATCTGTGGCTAATGATGTTTGGCTTTCGGCTCACAGATGAGTTTGCCCGTGCGGTCTATGTGGCCACTGGCCTGAAGCTGTCAAGACACCTTGTGAACACTATTTTCAAGATCTTTGATGTGGACCATGATGACCATCTAAGCTACAAGGAGTTCATTGGGATAATGAAAGATCGGCTGCATCGTGGCTCTTCTTGGGTAAATATGCTGGGAAATTCAGTTTCCCGAAAAATTTTATGCCATTTTTTTTTTTACTTTGTTTTATTATGCAAATCAGCTGTCAGTCACCTTGCTTGTGACAGGATAGATATTCCTGTAAAATGTAAGCACAATTTTAGCTTCAAATTCACATTAGTCATTATCACTGTACTGTTGCTATTAGTTTCACTGTTAGTATTATACACTTCCATTCAAAAGTTTGGGGTCAGTAAGATAAATTTTTTTTTTTTTTTTGAAATTTATTTGGCAAGGATGCGTTAAATTAATCGAAAGTGACAGTAAATATGTTTGCATTGTAAAAACAAAACAAAAAAACATTTGAAATAAATGCCAATCTTTTGAACTTTCTATTGGTTTCTGAAAAAAGTATTCAATGTTTCTGCAAATAGAATGATTTCTGAAGGGTCATGTGACACTGAAGACTGGAGTAATGATGCTGGAAATTCAGCTTTGTCAACACATGAATAAATTACATTTTAAAATATATTAAAATAGAAAACAGTTATTTTAAAGTGTAACAATATTTCACAATATTACTGTTTTACAGTATTTTAATATAATAAAAAAAATGCAGCCTTGGTGACCATAAGATTTTTTTATTTATTTTTTACATTTAAAAAAACAAACATCTAACTGACCCCAAACTTTTGTATATTCAAATCCAATATTGTTGCCTTGTATTTCAACAAAAGAAAAGTTGGTTTTCTTGTTGGTGCAATTTTGCTGACATCTAGTGGCCATGTATTGCCAATTCACTCATTGACCAGCACAATTAATTTCAATTTAATTTATTTTTAAAGATAATGTTGAAATGTGATATATGTTGATGACATAAAACCAATATGTTGATGAGAAATATTTTCTGTTCATGTTATCATTGTAAACTCAGGGATATAAGGGTGAAGAGAGATTCACATCCTTTAAAGCCTGTATGAAGAAGGAACTCACTGCTAAATAGGTAAGTTTATGTCTAAACAGAAAAAAAATGTTGTAGATAGTTAGATATTGCCCTGGAGAATTTAGAATTAATGATTCTGAACTACAGCGCTAGCACTGCTCAGCGTTCAGCCAAAGCTCTTTTTCTAGCATCAGATTACTCTGTAAAATTAATGTCTTCTATCCAGAGATACAAGATACCAGCCTAACATAGTGTATTAAGACTTAACACAGTAATAGAATACAGCCCAACCCACACCATGAAACACCTAGAAACAGGAAACAATTCGACTTACTCTGGGTGTATGAATAGAGTAAATGCAGTTTACATAAAATGAAATAAACAGCTGTTACATTTCTATTCTCTTGTCTTGTTCTATCACTTGTTAGATTCAGTTATTTAGTTTGATATATGCTGTTCTCCTGTTATGTCTTTGATTTGTGCAGGTGATAGTCCCGCTGTTCCTCTTCACCCTCACGTCTCAGTAAAGATATCTCAAATTGGATTAAAGTTCTCAGTGACTCAATGCAATTACCTGACCTGTGTCAAACTCTAAGATACAAATACTGCCATAATTAGATTAACACATGCTACCTCTCCGGACTATAGTTACTGCTTTGTTACTCGGCAGGCACTTTATTAACTTTATAAAAGCCATTAACTAGAAGGGATAACACTTTAATGAAATAGCCATATAGCCATGATACTTTTATTAATCAAAAAGTTAT
Organism: Leuciscus leuciscus; assembly: GCF_965113295.1. NCBI lineage: Eukaryota > Metazoa > Chordata > Actinopteri > Cypriniformes > Leuciscidae > Leuciscus > Leuciscus leuciscus. Next base: position 21,026,112 of record NC_138732.1, read on the forward strand.
TTATTAAAGGTCTAATACATTTAAATGGGTCCAGTGCCCACATTTTGAGATACATTTTGTTAATGAATTGCAAAGTGTCTTTATTTATGATGATATATCACTTCATACGTTGAATGGAAAATGCTGAATTCTGGTGGAATATACAGTTATTTATTCTATTTATTGATCTGTTTTGTGTAAAGAAAATGTCCTCTTGGGATTTTCCTGCTGTATTGGAAATGCATTGTTCTAATTGCTTCTCTAGGAGTTATAAGCCAGATAATCTTTCCTTACAATGAGCACATTGCTAACATAGTTTCTCTGAGCTTGTCCACTGCCCACCAGCCAGATCAGCTTACACAGAGTCTGACAGTGCTGAGTGCACAAAGCAATAATGAGACCTCAGTTATCTCACAATGTGCTACACATACAGATCCCTTTCTCCACCTCTTTTATGGGTTTCTTACACTGCCACTCCTTTAAGAAATATCCTGCGAAGACAAAACAACAAACAAGCAGAAACTGAATCCACTCGTTTTACTCCAGTGAATATTTCTCATGGTATGTTTATTTTTTAAAGTTAACGTTTGTGCAGATACATATAAAGCCTTGCCCTACAAAAAAGCTGTTGGACATTTTTCAATTTATTACCCAGGAAAAAAGATACAGGTCATTAAACACACATTGACCTGTGGGGCATGTCGTCACATGTGGGTTTTTTATAATGGAACCATTTTCTCTAATTGAAACATTATAATATAGCTTGTGACAACTGTGTGACAGCTAGCTCCGGTCTCACCCACTGTGCTTTTTACAGAATATAGACCATGTTTTAGATCCGTATATTGCATATTACAGTTTGTGTGTATAGCCTAATTTGTATGCATTAGTATTCAGATTGCTTAGGATGTTTGAATAAATTAAAACCACAATCAAAATAATACCTTGTGTCATTCCTTCTGTTGTGTGCTTCCTTTAAAAAAATTAAAAAATAAAAGTGTTTATAGTGACCATTTTAGATTAGACCTATAGGGTTAATGTTTATGTTTGTTTAGTCAAGCACAATGTAACAATGAAGATTTTGGGGTTCCTTAGACGATAATAGCCTACTAACCAGTCAAAGCTGGCTTTAACTGGTCTCACAGCCTGGTCAGGCAGGTTTTCAGCTAGTTTGGCTGGGCTGCAGGCTAATTTTCTCTATAACTGATGAAAAGTCAGCAGACCAGACTGGATAACCATCTAAAACCAGCTTAGACTGGTTTAAAATGTTTATCAGCAGAGAATGAACTACTTAACTGGTCGGTTTCACAGACAAGGTTTAAGCCTAGACCCAGACTAAAATGCATGTTCGAGCTGTTTTAACTGAAAGCAACTTGCACTGATATATCTTAAAATATGTCAGTGCCATTGTTTTGTCAGATGCACACGTTTTTTTCTCTCTAAGGAACATTTATAAAAACTTCTTAAATATCCTAATTGGACTAAAGTCTAATCCTGGTTTAATCTAAGCCCTGTCTGTGAAACCGGGCCATTTTAGTGACAACATGTTTCAACATGGTACAATGACTGGTAGCCACTGTTTTTATTATTGTTTGATTTCAAATTTACAAATTTCATGATTTCAATTCAATTAAATTCTTGTGATTTGATTCCGATCTTGATTCAATATCGATTAATTTAGATAAATATTAGGTAGCCTATACATGTTAATAGATAAAGGTTAAAAATGACAAGTCAAATATATCTGTTATCAGAAGTAACTGTATTTCAGAAATGTAGGCTTACATATATAAGTCACAGTTAGCTAAACATTTATTAATTTAAACAATGTAATAATTTAATGCAGAAACAACAAGCTCATTGAAGTAGGCTAATGAATATGTGTTTGTTAACAAATGATTATGACATTTAGAAAATATAGCATTGGTGCAAAACTTAGCAAAATACTCCTCTCTATAGCATTTTTTTCCTAGCCAACTAACGTGCTATGGTCACTAAATGGCTTAAAGGAGGTAAATGTAACGTTATGTGGCGTTCTCCAGCTGTTTTATTGACCATTTCCACGGGTGAAAAACACTGATTGATCGATATTATGTATGAGGCATATACATTTTGGTAAGTTGTACTGTATCTTTCAACATACCTATTGTTCATGCGTGTTTATTTACAATTAACTAGTACTAGTAGTAAGAGTAAGAGATGATTGGTTCACGTGCTGCTTGAACTGAGGCGCCAACGATCTATCACGTCACATTTACAAGCGCCAAAACGGCATTTATTGTTTGAATTTCGTAATAAAATTGACAGAATTTGAGAGGTTCAAATTTGTTTCATATGAAAAGTAACCTGCTCTGTCTTGTCTGTCGGTGTCAGTGTCCTCTTCGTCGCGATTTTTCTCTGCGTGAGAAAATGGATGTGTGTGAAAAGTGTCAATTGCGTGAGTCTCACGCTGAATGCGTGAGAGTTGGCGACATTATAAATAGGCTATAGCAAATAGATTTATAAATAGGCTAATAGATATAGCAAATCTCAACAGGCTTGCTAAATAAAACCCAGCAGACTTGATAGTCGGCGGTAGTCGAGCTTTAGTGTAGTAACACCACCGCATCGCGTGAGCATCATGTAAGTTTGTAGAAAGGGGCGGTACCGATGTGCTACTGCAAACAAGAGCGAGCGAAGAACCGGAGGATGCAGGAGCAGACGAACCGCATCTGCACACGGAAGAAGACATGATGCTGCTGTTTTAACAGCAGTGCGGGATCGCTGAGGCGTTTTGCCTCAACTTGTCGTTTTGACCACTTTTGGTCTTCTAATAGAAAGATGGCGCCGTCGGGCTCGCGCAGCGATGACTGCTGGAGAGTTTTATACTGGATCCCTGTGCTGTTCATCAGTCTGATCGTGGCATGGTCCTACTACGCGTATGTAGTGCAGCTCTGCATTGGTAAGACTGGAAGCAGCTCTCTGAATGAAGTTGGTGTGAATGAATAAATAATACCTGGTTTATATCGACCATGTGCATATGTCTGCTTCTGTTAGCCTACTAGTGCAATATATCTCTGATATTGATCGGGTCTATTTGCTTATAAACAGATTGACTAAGAGTGGGTCATAATTAGTGTCAAGTTGTTTGAGATTAATTTAACCCCTTTCTTATGCGCATGTGTGTCTGGAGCCAAGAGCCCCATAATATTATATTATGCATGTCTCTGTATGTTAATTATAAAACTGAAAAACAACATATATGGGTCAGTACCTAATAAGCATGTGAGATGATAAAAAGATTGCAAATCTCAATGGCAAAATGTGTCCCAATCAACCTGAATTCACACACACACATAATTATAATGATTTTTTAAAGTCATACATGTTTTTGCTAAATTCGACCTATACAAAATGTAGGCTACCTTTTCAAAGTCAAAATATGAGGGTCATTAGGGGTCCATTCTCAAAATATTTACTAGGCCTATGTTAAAAAACTAAACAGTTTTATTGCTTTTTTATATGACATTATGACATTTTTCATTTTTGAATTTTTAACAATCTTAGGACAGTTAACACCACCTAGACATTTTGGACTTTAAGTCCCAGTCCCACACATTTTAATAATAGAAAAACTAACAATAATAATCCAGAAAATGCATATATGTTCCTAGAAAAGATATATTCAAGTATTTTAATGAATTTTAATTTGAATGTATTTTGGAGTAACTTAATACCGTAGATCCACAAAAAATAGCATCATGTCATTGACCCCTATCCAATACTGTATGGAGAAATTTTGGCATCACTCTATAACTACCCATTAAGACCCTCATCCAAAACTTGATTTCTCCCCCTTCTTTTGTTGCTGTAAATATGAGCTCTGAGCACTGAAAAAAACATCCTCGAGCTTTATTATTACTGTGTCATTTGTATATGCGCAACAAGCAAAGGTTTGTGTTCACATTAACATCATTCATTCCTTTGATTACATCTGCTATCATGTTCCCATAAAAACATCATGAAGAGGCTTTATTGTTCTCTTGAATGGTGGATGATCATGAGGATGCCCTGTTATTCTCTGAAGACTAATTGTGTGTGTGTTTGCACTCCTTTAATAGAATCAAATGACGTTTAAATATCTGTGCAGAAAACAGCTGCTTTGTGATGTTCCTTGGAGACTTCACTGAGTGAAGGCCAGGCCACATTTCTAATGGTTGTTCCCACTGGCAGTTTATACTGGTTTATGCTGAACTGCAGTCAGTGGGTCTCCAGGCACCCCACCCCTTGCTTTGTACTTGAACTGACAGAATAAAAACCATGAAGTGCTTTAAAGGGATAGTTCACCCAAAAATGAAAAATCTGTCAGTAATTACTCACCCTCATGTCTTTCCAAACCCATAAGGCTTTCGTTCATCTTCGGAACACAAATGAAGATTTTTTAAATGAAATTTGAGACCTTTCTGCCCCTCCATAGACAGCTACACAACTACCACTTTGCCACTTCAAAAAGTTATCATAAAACTAATTAATATGAATTGAGCGGTTTAGTCCACAATTTTCTGAAGAGACACTATCCCTTTATATGATGAACAGATTGAATTTAGGCTTTTATTTACATATAAACATTAATCAACTCACACATCAGTTGTGGTAAACGGAAGCTCAAGTATGTTCGCTTGACGTGCGAGAACCAATGTGGTTCAGTCTTGTACGCAGCACGTTTGAGCTTCCGCAAAAACCAGTGAGGTTCATTCTTGAGTTTCGCAGAATGTTTGAGCTTCCGCAAGAACCAATGAGGTTCATTCTTGTGTTACGCAGCACGTTTGAGCTTCCGCAAGAACCAATGAGGTTCATTCTTGTGTTACGCAGCACGTTTGAGCTTCCGCAAGAACCAATGAGGTTCATTCTTGTGTTACGCAGCACGTTTGAGCTTCCGCAAGAACCAATGAGGTTCATTCTTGTGTTACGCAGCACGTTTGAGCTTCCGCAAGAACCAATGAGGTTCATTCTTGTGTTACGCATCACGTTTGAGCTTCCGCAAGAACCAATGAGGTTCATTCTTGTGTTACGCAGCACGTTTGAGCTTCCGCAAGAACCAATGAGGTTCATTCTTGTTTTACGCAGCACGTTTGAGCTTCACCAAGAATCAATGAGATTTGTTCTCGCAGGTTCGGTTGAGCTTATGTTTATGTTCGCTGATCTATGTTTATATCCGCAAGAACCCACAAGATTTGTTCTCTTGCAGGTTCGTTTGTGCTTCCGCAAGAACCAATGAGGTTCCTTCTCGTGTTTTGCAGCACGTTTGAGCTTCCGCAAGAGGTTTGTTCTTGCGCGTCAAGCATGTCTGGTTGAGCTTCTGTTCATGTTCACTGATCAATGTTTAAATGTGAGTAAAGCCTAAATTAAATCTATTATCTGTTCATCATAAGTGATCGAGTCTCTTCAGAAAATTTGGACTAAACCGCTCAATTAAGATTGGTTTAACCATCTTTTATGGACTTTTTATTGCGTCAAAATGGTAGTTGCATAGCTGTCAATGGATGGACAGAAAGCAAAACAATTTGAGGGAGGGTAATTATTGACAGAATTTTCATTTTTGGCTAAACTATCCCTTTTATGTCTGAACTTGAGCATGAATTGAAGGCTATGAAGTCTGTTTGGGTTCAATGGGAATAACTACCCTGCTGAAAAATGCAGCATTGCTGGTCACCAGCATAAGTATGATTTGCATGCTGGGACCAGCATGGGAAGTGGGAGTGATGGTGGGCCTGCTCTAATCAGCCTAAATCAGCCTAGACCAACACTGAATTCATGCTGGTTTATGATGGATTTTTCAGCAGGGCAGTTTGCTCATTGCAACATTGATGCAAATATCCAAAACTGTAACAGATAATGTTAATTTAAAAGAAGATCTGTTTACTTGTTAATACTACTACTATGCTATAGTTGCATTTATTTTAGCACGCCATGATAATTGGTTGTCAGTGAATCTTTATATTACCCAACCCATGGTTACAAAGGTTGTTATAAACATATTGTCTGCTGATCCTTATGTCTCAAAGGTAATCTCACAGCCAAGCTGTCAAACTCAACCTCACCAATCTCTACTTGACCTATTTCTGCTGTCAAATCACTTGTGCTACACGTTGAGTTTAGCAACAAACACATTTGACATTTCTTAAACAACACTGATGTCATCAGGAGAATAAACAGTTAAATTGCTGAAATTGGTCATAATGTGTCTCGTCATCTGTTGACAGTTTTTATTGCTCGAATTGAGAGGGTTGTATACCAATGATAAGGTGTGATGATAATGGCCTTATTACAGTATATAATGTGATTGCTGCACACTTGCAGTTATTCTTTACATGCCTTTTGTGAATTATTACAAAATCACAAACGTATCACAACTGTTTAAGCACCCCCTGAAACTGTGCATCTATTATACTCAATTAATATTGCAATAATGCATTGTATTCTGGGATTTCATTTCTGTTTTGTGCTTCAGAGGTTTTTTTTATTTGATTTTTTTTTTACTTATGTGCCAGATCTTTCAAAGAGCATAATTTGGATAAAGAGTACAGAGTAGTGCATCCCAAGTCACATTAGATGAGGCTAATCTAATGAGGCTTTTAGGACACTGCATTTTTAGTAAACTTAAAGAACTAGATATTTATTGAAGAGCCTATATGCTTAGAATGTGTCAAACCTCAAAATAATATTTCTTTAAAAACACACTGTGCAAAAACAAAATCCTCCTTCCGTGTCATCTGAGTGCGTGTTGTCCAATCTTGATTTTGAAACCGCTTTTTTTCTGCATGTTCCTGTGTGGTCATAGTTAGTATCTCTAACCTCGTCACCAAAAAATAGCTCATGCTCCTGAAAGAGCACCAGTTGAAGAGATGCAATCATGAGTTAGTGAATTTGGGCATGTGATCAAGAGTCTCTGTACAGCGTGAGTTCCAGCAACTGCGATCAGAACCATCTGCTGCTCGCTGACCTTCTAAATGCACAAGGAGTTTCAGTCCTACTGTTTATACAATAATATCCAGTGCAGAATTTTAAAAAAATACAGCATTAACATAGTTGTAGAGACATTGTTACCTTTTCCTTTCTCTTTCCTCTGCAGAATCTATTGAAAACATGGGAGAGAAAAGTAAGTTAGCTTTTTCCTACAATGTTTTACTTTTTTTTTGAAAAGAGTTCATTTCAATGGCAATGTCTTTCCTTTAATTGGAGCAAATATTTATAATGATTTGTGCATTTTCTGAATGTTTATAAATGGTTGAATGATTTTTGAATGATCATGTGACACTGAAGACTGGCGTAATTATGCTAATGTAAGTCCATCGGACATTTTCACCCGTATTATCATTTGTCTTGGTAAAATTGTTAAAAAAACACATCCCCTGAACCAACCACATGATTTGAGTTAACAGTGCAGAATGAGTTATGCTATGCACCAAAGTTTAATACATTTAATAATCCCTCACCATAGTCATGAGCAATTCCCTTAGGGAGCACCACTAATGATGTAATGATATTTTTTAATCAGCTTTCAATATTTCTTTTGTATCACAGTAGTTTATCTCCTGGTTTATCATGTGCTTTTCATAATGTTCGTGTGGTCATACTGGCAAACCATCTTCACAAAACCCATGAACCCCCTCAAAGAGGTGAGTAAATTAGAGTAAAGAAATAAATTATATATTAATAACTATTAATTTCAAAGTAAACAACAATAATTAATAGCAGACAACTGAAGTCATTAGAATGTGGTGTAAACTGGAGTAAGTAATTTAAATGTTATTTTGCACAGCATACTCAGTATGACTCATGAGGTGTTGGCTTATAATGAATATTATTTGCCTGTTAGCAGTGTAATATTTGTAAATGTATGGTATAACACCCTTTAGGATGAGTTGTTGGTTACGCTTATTGAAAAAACAGCATGTCGGGTTGTAAATTGCATGTGATCGTCAGTGTAACTATAGCACCTCACTGGAAGCTGTTATTATTTCATGCTGAGGGAATGAGAAACCAACTGTAATAGAGAAACCACATATGGCTCAAACTGGCAATCAGTCGTACTCCTCTCACTTCTCTGAGTGCAGACTGTGCTTGCTTGTCACACAGGAAATATCCAAATATTTTGCTTTTTTGTCTGTTCCTTTCAGTTCCACCTGTCACATCCTGACAAGGAACTACTAGAGCGTGAAGATCGGAGAGAATCTCAACAGGAAGTCTTGAGGAGAATTGCTAAGGATTTGCCCATTTACACGCGCACAATGTCAGGAGGTGGGCACTTTTCTTTACGTTCAGCACATCTAATGGTGCCAAAGACATCACTGTTAGCATGCCAAGTCTGTAACAGTCCATTCAGCCTAAATTTAGGCTCAGGAACAAATAATGGCCGCAGACAATTACATTTGTTTCAATCTGTGTTCAGTCTTCAGTGAATCCTATCGATCTGTATTTTAACAAGCTGTCTTGATACAGCCATCCGCTACTGTGATCGCTGTCTGCTGCTGAAGCCTGATCGATGCCATCATTGCTCTGCCTGTGAAATGTATGTCTTTCTCCTTTTTTAAATGACACAACACATATTCGATTTTGCTGTGTTGCATTTCAACAGCTCCTGCCTCTGCTGTTTTACAGGTGCATTTTAAAGATGGATCACCATTGTCCGTGGTATGTACTAGCTCAGTAGATTAAACGCGAAGCAAGACTAAAAAGATTTTTGGTCTTGGAAGGAAGACATGCACCAAACATTTTCTATTAGACCAACAAAACAATCATTATTTTCCTAGCATTCATTATTTGATTTTGCCATTTAAAGCTACACTAGGGTCAAATCCATAAGGTAGCCTAATAAAGTGAAAATTTTTGCTGGTATAATTGTACATTTTGGTGACTAATTTTAGTGAATTTTTACGCTCTGTTTACACCCCACTGATGGTTAGATTTAGGGATGGACCTTCATGCTTAAATTTTTTCAAAAAAATCATATGTTTGATATGTATGAATTAGAAATTTGTTCCCACAACTTACAAATGGCCTACATCAGCACATTTTACTAATCCGTTCCCTCGTTTTAAATCGTGTGCACATATAATAATTCGTTCCCACGTTTTTCTAAATCATGGCCACTTTGTAATAATTCCTTCACTTGTTTTAGTTAAATCAAAACGAGGTAACGATTTAGTTCTACGTGGCCACAATTTACTAAAACAAGAGATCAAATTGGCCATGATTTATATATTTTTGTCCACGTCATGTTCTGGCCTCCGTATATTCTTTCTTTTGTTATTTATGAATCAATTTGCATAAGTGACTTGATCACCTGTAACCATGGCCAGGTTCGGTCACACAAACACATACAGTCAAATTCATAGCTAGTTAGTAATGCGAAACTGTAAAAAAAAAATATTCAAGTCAAAAATATTATTTAAATGAGCTGAATCAATCTGATTACATTTTCACAAACAAAAGTAGCGCCAAGAAGGGTAGAGATGAAATAGCTTTAAGGTAAAAACAGCCCATTTTCCCTTGTTATAATGTATGTTGGGCAGTATTTTGCAATAAAAATAGATATTAATATCCAATTTTATTGAGGCTAATAGGCATTTTGTTTTTTTTTGACAGGGTGAACAATTGCGTGGGCTTCGCAAACTACAAGTTTTTCATGCTCTTCCTAGCATATTCATTGTTGTATTGCCTCTTTGTCACTGCCACAGACTTGCAGTATTTCATTCAGTTCTGGACTGTAAGTATGAATTATTCATTTATTAGGCTTATATTAGGAAACAGATCATTTGAATGTTCAGATAGGCTGTCTTTAATTTAATAACACACCAACTAGAGTACTATCATCTTTTCAATAAAAACAATGTTTTATTTTCATTTTGAAAGGTTGATGGTAAAACACATCAGCGTCTAATCCAGTATTTGGTAGGACTGAGTCAATCACTGACATTATTGATAGTTCCTGTAGATTTTATAGTTTCCCTCAGCATAACACCTTAGTTACACTTTCTGTTAGATCCAGTAGACAAGGAAATGTAGGCTTGTTCAAAATGTTTTTCTAGTCTAGAATAGACTGTCCATAGGGACCATGTATCCCACAAGTTTAATTTCACAACTTTATGTAACTGAGTATTCCAGACATACTATATTCTGTAAAACTGTATATCAACTAGATAATATAGCAGCCAATAGCTTGAAATAGGCCTGAGCTTTTGTTTGTTTGTTTATTTCAGTCTACGCCTGTTTGTGATGTTTTCCCCATGTTTCTCACAGAATGGCCTGCCTGATACCCAAGCCAAATTTCACATCATGTTCCTGTTTTTCGCTGCCTCCACGTTCTCAGTGAGCCTAGCGTTTTTGTTTGCTTATCACTGCTGGCTTGTCTGCAAGAACAGATCCACATTGGGTGAGTGGGTTGTGCTGTAATTACCCTTGGATTTCACTAGTAAACATGGGCTCCTCAGTAGTGTGTATTTTGCATTCTACGATCATCTGTCCGCACTGCCTGATCAAATACATCTCATACAACCGGTGACTCAGATCTGGGGATGGTGGTGTTTAGGTCTTCTGCCGTCTGTCCTTTGTGGCAGATCCTCAAGGGAACATGTACCTGTGGTAACATGCCCAGTCTTCTGGCAAAAGCAAGTGTGTCAAGATGCATTATGGTTGAAAATGTTAAAAAATTAATCTCAGAATCAGACATATATTTTATTCTTAAAGGGATAGTTCACTTTGAAATTAATTTTTGGTATGTTTTAGCTTACCTCAAGGGCATCCAAGATGTTGGTGTCTTTTTTTCCGCAGTAGTTTCAATTTTGATATTTTTAGGTCAAACCGTTCTTGTCTGTCAGTCATATAATGCAGGTCGATGGTCACCACCTCAAAGAGCATGCACAGAGTCCAAATTAAACAATTCCCCGTCGTCCAAATTAAACAATTCCCCATCGTAAGTACACATTGATGGCCTAAGACACGAAACGAGCGGTTTGTGTGAGAAAACGAACAGTATTTATATCGTTTTTACCTCTTATACACAGCCATGTCGAAGTGATCTGATCTGACGTGTACGCAGACTGGTGCATAGATATATACACTAGATTTCGCCTTGTCTACGGCAGTTCATTGGAACGAATGTCTTTAAGGCGACATCTAGTGTATATATCTATGCACCAGTCTGCGTACACGTCAGATATTATATGACTGACAGACAAGAACGGTTTGACCTAAAAATATCAAAATTGCACCTACTGCGGAAAAAAAGACACCTACATCTTGGATGCCCTTGAGGTAAGCTAAAACATACCAAAAATTTATTTCAAAGTGAACTATCCCTTTAACCCTGCTAAGCCTACTGTATCATATTTGATATTCATATTTCTAAGGACAATAAATTATCAACGCGATCAAATCTTTGTTGTACACAATCTACTACATGCCTTCTATTGTCTGATTGATAGTTCATACTTTATTAGCAAGTAAATAGCTTTTTAGTATGATTCTAAAAATGTCCACCTTCAGGTTGTGGCATATGTCTTTTTGCTGTGAAATTTTTACTTATTTTTCATCTGATTTCTTTTTATTACTTTTTAAAATCTTTTGTTATTTTTTTTATTTTTATTTGAGTATCAAATATGAGACGTCAGGCTTTTGAGAAATGTTTATTTGTTCATCTCTCAATTATCATTGCATTGCAGTATATGCTTTACCCCCACAATTAAAACACAGAGTTAGAAGACTAAACATTTAAATATCATCTTACTAAGACATATTTTTGGGAAAAATAGAGTGACAACTGATATTTAAATGCGTTTCATGTAAGTACTCTGCTATACTGTTATAACAATCTCATTGATTTACATTAGAAGCAATCAGATATACATAAATATCAGCAATAGCAATAAAGTTTGGGCCTCTGAATAAAATGTAGGCGTTTTTTTCTTCTTGAGTATGAGCTCCATATTCTCCTATATATCATACTATAATATGAGTCATAAAAGTGTGATAGTCTACAAAAAAAGACACACAGAGGGTTAAACAATTTTTTTTTGTCTAAAGGCTCAATAAACTGTTCCATAAAAATAAAAAAAGGAAGTGACTAGTCGCCATTTTTCTGATTAATATTTATTATGTTAGGATTTAGAGGGTTAAAAGTTAAGAGAAAATTGGAAATTATGTTAGAAGGATTGTAAATGAAGTGTCTTTATGTGTTTATGCGGTTTAAATGTGTCTCCTGTCAGAGGCTTTCAGAGCTCCTGCGTTCCAGCATGGACCAGACAAGAACGGCTTCAGTTTAGGAACAAACAAGAACTTTCGACAAGTGTTTGGAGAAGAAAAGAAATACTGGCTGCTGCCTGTTTTTTCAAGGTATGTCATATTCAGTAGCACTGAAAATATTAGTGTCAGTGTTCGCCGATCTCATTCCCTCTGTATCACGTTGTGTTTCTGCAGTCTGGGTGACGGCTGTTCATTCCCCACATGTCTCGTGAACCAGGACCCCGAACAGCCCTCCTTGCCTCCAGGACGCAACCCTTCTATCAAAAGGTTCATGCCTCAGATGAATTATTCATTCAGGAACATATTGTATAACAATATAATAAATATATATATAAGAAAAAATGTCCCTCCTTTTGACAGTCCAATCAAACTTGAAATTTGCAGTAGATATTACTTCTGGTTCCACTGTCGCTCTAGAAATGCGCATTGCATTGTGGGATAGTGTATTGCTGATATGCAGAGCTTTCCATTCATGCCCTTTTCATTCTTCCAGTGCCGGAGAGTCTCATCAGTTTCCACCTAAACCTCTGAGAGAGTCTCAGAGCCGGCTGCTGAATAACGGACAGTCAGAGGGAAGTGAAGACAGAGACAAGCGAGGTGACAGGACAGTTATGACACATCTGAGATCATTACAAAACCATTACATTGAGAGTTCTGTTTGTCTTGACCATAGATATGACTAATAGATATGAGGTAAACCTGGTGCTGTGAAAGTGTGCACCAGTGTGGATATTACACTTTTCATTCTGTGTTTTCCTGACAGGTACAAGCAACCCAGCCTTGACTATTGAGAAGGAAACTTAGGAACATGTTAATGAAACAGGTTTGTTACTTTTGTGTACATATTACAATAACATTTGACTTATTTTCAGATAATTCAACTTTAAAGTGCTTGGAAATTATAGTACTGTAACACTACCGTTCAGAAGTTTGGAGTCATTTTTTTCCCTCTTATGCTTATCAATGTTGCTGCATTTATTTGATCAAAGTTACAGTAAAAACAGTAAAATTACGAAATATTATTACAATTTAAATGAACTATTTTTTAAAAATAGTCTGGTGATGTGATTATTCCAGTTACATTATCCTTCAGAAATCATTCCAATACATTTTTTTATTATTACCAATGTTAAAAACAGTTGTGCGATGTGCTAATATTTTTGTGAAAACGGCTATATGTTTTTTCAGCATCCTTTGATGAATGGAAAGTTCAAAATAACAGCACGTGTTTGAAATATAAATATTTTGTAACATTATTAATGTCTTTACTTAAGCATTTAATTAATTTAATGGATCCTTCCTGAATAAAAGTATTCATTTCTTTTAAAAAATCTTACTTTCCCCAAACCTTTGAATGGTAGTGTACTGTACATACCACATATACTGATATATTATATTTCTTATATTTATACATTAGGAGTTTTGTCCTAATGATGTCTGTTGTCAGTGGAACAGTGAAGACGTCTCTGCTGCTCTTGCACAGACTTGCACTGCCCTTCCACTCTCTACCTGATGAATTGTGACCCTTCACAAGCGCTAACAGAAGTGAAGGATAATGGAGTGTACATTCATAAAGGGCCACAGTCTCTTCTCTTCCTTGGAAACTGTATGGCTGAGATATCTTAACGTGCCTAAAGATACCCACAGATGTGGTTGAACAAGGTAACATCACAGTGGTTCCTGGACCCACGTTTTAAAAAATGTAGAAGTTTGTTCGGAAATGCCTTGAATATAGCTTGTGTGGTGTAGACTTCGCTTAAGAAGGTGACATTTTTTGTTAGTCTGGGAAACGTGAAGTATTTATGCATGCTGTGTGATGGTGGTACATAGTCGTTTGTCATGTTTGAAATGTAAAAACTGAAAAGCCCACTACACTACAACAGATTTTTTTTAACCAGTTTTGGTCAAATTTGGTTCATTACTATACAGATGCATTTGCACATCGGGTCTATGATCTGTTTCATTTGACAAAGTGTCAGTGAGGATCTTGTCCGTCACCCTTAAGTCTGGATCCCAGCTGTCCTGAGTTTTGCAAAGGTCGTACACAAGCAAAAAGACTGATGTAGCAAAACATTTTTAGCTCTGCATATCCAGACAAAAACACTGTTTATTCAAGTTTTTACCTGACAAGCAGAGGGAAGACAAAAATACTCTGTATGCACTTTGAACAGCGCTTGAAGCTGCACATTATTTCAGTTTTTAAATGCCGTTTTCTGATGATTCTGTCGAATCAGGTATGCAAGGAAAATGTATTCTGATAACTCTTGTCCATATGCATTGTGATACTGCAGATGCAGTGAACATTTCACGTCAGTATATTGATTATTTTTAGAATACGTTGCATAACTCTGTTTGCACACTTAATGCAAAACTCAGATGTGGTTTTGTGTCGCATCTGATTTATCTAAGGGCTCTTCTAAAGTACTTACCATATTTCTATCTGAATTTGATTCCATATATTGCATGTAAATGTACTTGTACTTGATTTTGACTTGAGGTGTGAACAAAACCTCAGAAATGCCAAGAGCTGTGGTGTGTTGTCTGTTTTGTAGTTTTTATGGAAATGTCGTAGGCTATAGGATTTCTGTTACTTTGTGATTACTAGGTTCACACACCACATTAAAAATAAACTGTGATACAAGATTTCTACTGGTTCTTGCTTTGTGTATGTAGACAAGCTGATTGTCGTTGCTGCTTTTGTTCTTTGAGAGTCTGTGAAATTCTGCTGGCTCTAGCTTAATGTTTTCATATACATTCAGACTCCACTCCGTATGACGCCATTGAACGATATGCCTTGATGAATGTTACTGTAAGAGAAATAAAGCGATATTTTATTAAGTGCTACAGTGTTGTTTTGGTATTGCTTCAATCTAACACTAGTATCCTTTAGGAATTGTGCAATCAAGCCTTAATACAGCATATGTCTGAACAGACTTCAGTTAGAAATGTTAGAAAAATCTGGCTTTTATTTCCAAAAGCTCTAAAAACAGTCACTCTATATTGCATAATACCATTGTGGATACTGTACACATCAAGATGACAGACAAACAGGAGGAGGGAGGTTAAGAGCTACCAGAATCTTCACCAAATCACACATTAAAAAAAAAAAAGAGAAAAAAGCTGTGTTCATGCGATTCACATGTCTATATAAGCTCAGATTAGTTAACACAGCATTTATTCAAATATCTTTCAGTACATACAGCAGATCTAGGCAACACAGAATTGTAAAGCAATACGATACAAAAACAGAATAAAGAGGAAAATGAGGAGAAAACCCCAAACAGCACAAAATGTGCACCATTCAAAAAACCAGCACTACAAGTAAAACTAATTCCACTGATACTGAGTACTTGAGTTGGATAAGATTCCCTTTAAGAGTCATTATTTCTTATATTAAATGAATAAAAGGCTTTGAACTTTTTGATACTAAAATACTACAAAACCTTTACATTTCTTTTAAAAATGAAAATGGAAAGACAATTTTGATGCAGAAGTATGAGGTGTCCTCAGTTCACTTAAATAGTGGCAGTTACATCATCACTCTTAATTTACTCGTGTGGTAAAATCTGTGCTAACCCAACATAAAGAGTAAAATCAGTGCGAGGCTTCGCTTTACAATTAAGTGCCTGTATTTACCTGTGTCTGTGAGATCCTCCATCTGTCTAAAGCTATTGCGAAGTGTGAGAAAACAGTACTGTAATCAGGGAATGACAGTTCACGTACAGTAGGTGACTGGTGTACTCGCCAAATCAGTCAATGAATTATGCAACCGTACACGAGAAGAAACGAATCCAATAAATTAACGATAAAAAAGAAGAACATAAAAAGTAGCTTAATATTAAGGCTGAGCTGTGGGAGGGGGAAAAACTCAAACACCAAATGGTTCCTCTTCCTTAACCATAAAAGATGAACATCGTGTGAAAAGATTTAAACCAGAGAAGGCAACAAAGGGAAGAAGTTTTTTTTCTTCTGTTGGATGGGAGCTTTAAAGTGCAAATTCCTATGAAATCGCTCATGGAAAACAAAACAACAACAACTAAAAACCCATGTTTTGAGCCCTGTATATGAGGTTCTTTATGGTGAGGGATTCTTGTGTCATGACTGCTGCTTGTTCGCCTCCTCCTCGTAGGCATTTCCGGTGCCGTTCTGGACATAGGATGAGCCTGAACCCAGTCCATACAAGTGACCACAATACTTGGCATCATCAATGTGATCCTCAAAAAACATCTGCAACGACAATGATGTTACAGTCAGTACAAATGCTGATTCGAGTGCCACTTTTTGTGATATTTGACAAGCGTGGATGAAGGCACACCTCTCTCATCTTGAAGAAAGCCATTCCTGTGAGGAGCGAGTCAGACCCTGCCTGATGCTGAGGTCCAATTCTCTCCAATTCAAGCTGCTCTGCCACCTCCTGCAGACCACCCTGCACATCACATGATGGAAATCAGACACAGATTCCTTCTATTCACACACACTGCTACAAATGAAAGTAACCCCTGGTATACTTCAAGGCAAATGCTGTAGTGATGACAGTGGTGTGATCCTGCAATGGCTATACACACTCATTCACTCACGTTTTATTGTTTTACAATAACACTGAACCATAGAAAATTTTATTTGGCTTTATGTACTGATCAACAAAAAACTAAAATGTCAAAGTGAATGAAAAAAAACGTTTTAGTTTTATTCAATCATTACAATTGTTTAACTATAACTATGCAAGTATTTAGTAGATAACCTTAAACTATATATATATATAAAAAAAAAAAATTAGGCACTGAAATAAAAAACTGAAGCACTACAATTACTAAAACTGAAATAAAAATTAAAATACATTGAAGATAAATAGAAATAACACTAAAAGAAACTAAAATTATAAACAAAAGCCAACTCAAAAATATGAATACCTACTATAATAGGATATAAACAAATACTAAAATAACACTGATCAATACTGAATAGTAATCTATATAAATTAAAATAAATAAATAACTGATTATTGCAGATCACGCCGTCTTTTTGCCAGATATGTTTTTGAGTCTTCTTTCTGTTGATCAATGGACACACACACAAAAGGGGAAAAAAAAGGAAAAGAAAAGAAAACAGCATGATTCAATGCTGTAAAACACTGAGGAAAAAGTCCACAGTCATGAATACTTTTTAGGCCCTGTATTTCTAATGACAACATCCTCATGCACATTTCCAAACGCTAAAATACCTTCAAGTTCTTACAGCTCTTCATGAGGTATTTCACATCATAGATGATGGGAAAAAATAAACGAAGAACCTCGAAGAAGTCAACCTCTTCCTCTGGCAATTTCGAGTTGGACAAAATTTTAATCAGGTACCCAAAGTCATAGCCACTGTTTGGAAGAAACACAAAAATTAGCTTGAAAATAGAGGCGTATAGTTCATGAAGTTTTAGTCACAGTTTTAGACTTCACACATTTTTTTTTTATAGTACTGTACATTTTCTCAAGCTGTCAAGAATCTTTCAATTTTAATGGAGTTGAGTCTCCACTGAAACACTGTATTGATTTCAGTATGTGAATATTATTAATGTAAGATTACCTATGGAATGAGAGCCACTTGACCCCCTCACAAAGCACCACACCTGAGGTCATAAGCAGCTCAGCAAAGTACAGTGTCTCAATACCCTCCTCCTCATGCTTCTTAAACTGGATACCTGACGAAGTGAGCAGCTCAATGGAATCCTGTGCATACATGTCTTCCCTGCAAAAGACAGTATGTCCTGCTTTCATAAAGAATCACACTGATGGCTATGGTTACACCTGAAGACAAGAAAAGTCATCTTGTCATATGTCTTCAACATGCACATATAAGAGAGATCATGGATTGATGCTTTGTTGTTGAATATGAGTGCAATACCTCTTTAATTACAAAGTGCAATGCTTACGTGAGGTTAAATTTGAAGTTGAACTGCCACGTTGACGTTCCTGGTGGGTATTCGCCATCTTCGTTCATAAATGTAAGGCCAAGCTGGATGATCTTCAACAAGTCAACATTACACCGCAGCAGCTGATACTGGTAATCTGCATTGCTTCTAAATTCTCCGATTGGTCTTGCAACAACACCTGGAAACTCTGTGTCCTACAAATGCAACAAAACACATTATGAGTGTTATGGTTACTTGTATATTTATAGTGCATGATAAAAAAAAAAGGACCAGAAAATATCTGACGTTTGGCATATCGGACTATTTTTTTTTAAATAAATACAAATATTTTTTATCACTTCGTTTTTGTGATAAAACATTAGTTTTTTGTAATTTTAGCACTTAGTTTAAGCACTAAGGTTTTTCCATCTAATATTGATATTTTATTTTGTTTAAACTTTTTTTCAATTGCCGAAAATGATTTTGAACCGTTTTAATTTTAGTTAACAATAACAACCCTGGAAGTGTCAGATTGGATTTCAAATTAGTTAAAAAATGTTTAATCATTTATGAAGCGATGTGACTAATGTCATTCCCAAAGAGCAGCTTTATCGGAGTTCACTCATGTTGCTCAAATCGTTCATTGTGTATTGAATAATTAATGAATGAACGAGCGAACAAACAAGCGGTTTTGGCATTTTACCTTTTTTGATGTCTGATGCACCTCATGAGTTAAAATGTCCAGTTTTTGCCATACTGAAAAAAAAATGGTAACCTAAAAATCTAACATAAATTGGTTTTGTTCAAGTCAAAAATATTATTTACTATTGCTGAATCAACCTAAACCAACAAGATACATTTTATTGGTTTAATCAAGTAAAAAACGATGAAAGCTTGTTTCCGCCACTGAATTAACAATAAAAAAGGTAATTGTGGCTTTTCTCTCACAATTCTGACTTTTTGCTCGCAATCGCGAGTTTATATCTTGCAATTCTGACCTCTTTTCTCAGAATTGCGTGATATAAACTTACAATTGTGCCTTTTTCTCAGAATTGCGTGAAATAAACAATTTGGACTTTTTTTCTCAGAATTGCGTGATATAAACTCACAATTTTGAGTAATATAAACTCACAATTGCGTGTTATAAAGTCAGAAATGCGAGATACAAATTTGCAATTCCGATGAGATAAGTCAAAATAGATATAAACACGCAATTGTGAGAAAAAGTCAGAATTGCAAGTTTACATCTCACAATTCTGACTTTATTTCTCGCAATTTTGAGTTAATATCTCACAATTCTGATAAAATGTCAGAACTGTGAGATAAAACGTTGCAATTAACTTTTAAATTTTTTTATTCCGTGGCAAAACAAGCTTCCAAAAAACACAGCTCTTTAAGGTAACAATTGCAGGTTACCACTTTTTACATCCTTTCTTTTCACAATGACATTGACTCTCGCACGTCTCTTGCCACCAGGCTGACACTCAAGTCATTACTATGGCAACTGATGTAGACATACCAGATATTAACTGCACTGTCTCAACATATGGATCTGATTTCATAACTTGCAAACTGACAGGGCAGACGGTCAGCCCTAGATCACATTTGAAAAACGAAACTGGATTGATTTAAATAAAACTTTAATGCTTCAAACTCACCATTGCGACATAGCTGAATTTTCGAGTCACCTGTCGGATCCTCTTCATCTCTTCATCCAGGTTGCTGGCCCAAACCTCACATATTCTTTGGCTATGATCCACAGTGGCTGCGGGCATAGTTCCACTCTCAGGTTCACGGCATCAAAACCAAAAAAACACTCCCCAGGGGATATACTCATGAAATAATAGTCGCTTGTTCCCTCTTTTTACCTGAAAATATATATATATAATCACATCACAATCAGGACATTTTATATCAAATCACTTTATTGTCACTATACCATAAACAAGAAAGTAATAAAAATAAACAATATGCAAATATGCACACACAGTATAAACAGACATAGGGTAACTTGAGACATTTAAATGACATGTGCTACTGAAAACAAATGCACAAAAAATGCAGCTCAAATTGCAGAGTAAATGGTAGAAAATATTTCACACAGCAAATATATATAACATCACCATACAAAACCACTCTAAAAATGAGCATGTTGTAATCAAAGCATGACCTAATTGTATTTTCTACATTTTCAAACTTATATCCACTGTATGTCTGTAGATTATGTCATGCCCTGGCTGATTCACTTTGGTAAATCATTAGCCATGTGTTGTTTACAGACTTCAAACTAGATGTTAGATGAGTGTATCCTTCCATATCCCCAACAGCATTATGAGGACAATAAACAGAGGGAGACTTTCTGCAATACTTCACATGCTTCACTTTAGACTTTACTTAGTAAACATGACTACTCATCTACTATTCTTGCTTCATGACAACACTGGACATATAATGATTCAGACATACTCATATCACTCACAAAAAAAACCTGTTGTAATGTGTCTAAACATTACAACAAGTGCCAGATGAGTCAAAACGGTCGCAGGCTAACAGGAGCAGCATTCACTTCAATATGCCAACAAAACCAGTAGGAAGATTGGTCGTGTGCCAGAAAAATGCTTTTGAACATACATGCACATTAAAGTGCCTTTATAACCTATTATCTGTTGCTTTATGTCCATAAGCTATCAAGTCAGTTGTTGTAAGTTGACAGGTTAGCAGCACAAGCTAGCACAACATCTGCTAAACAACTAAACAACCCCGCAAACGTCCTGAAATCATGTCTACAGTCAGCTTTTGGAGGTTTGTGTAAATCACCTTTCTTTGTAAGATGTGAATGATGCTGTTTGGTGTCGGGGTGAGTGTTTATTTGTGTATGTGGCTAGCATGTTAGCTATTAGCCTAGCCACAAAAGTTTGTCCTGATATTATGATCAAAGTTCACTTTTTCTGTCAGGACTTACCTTTCCTCAAACAAGGTAGTTACACTTAAAGCCTATACTGCTTCAGTAATACACAATCACCTTGTTTAGAAAGGACTGGGACCTTGCTCTATACTTTTATATAGTTTTATTGGGCTAACACCGATATCAACAACCAGCTGCCACCTCTGAAACTACATCACAGCGCTTCGGCGTGACGTCACGACAAGACGACAAGGCGTAACCTTTGAACTCATTGTGGGGTTTATTTTTTACAGTCTATGGGTTTTACATTTGTATTATGTATATGTACATTTTCAAAGAAATAGCTCTTTTAAAGGTTGAATTCTCTAAAGAACTATATCATTTTTTTTTTGTACGAATCTTCAATGGTGAGATACTTAAAGGGGTGGTTGATTATGATTTCACTTTTCTAACTTTAGTTAGTGTTTAATGTTGCTGTTTGAGCATAAACAACATCTGCATAACGCTCAAAGTTCAAAGAAAAGGGAGATATTTTATTTTAAAGAAACTGCTTTTTAAGGACTACAACAAACGGCTGGTAGGGACTACAAAACATTCCTCCAGTAAATAAAAATTTACGTAAACCCCGCCCCCCGGAACACGATTTATAGATTATCAAGACAGAATCGGCCCTATGCTATCAATGACTAGAAGATAACTACACATCAGCTACATAAATTCATCAACTAACCATTCAGAAATGTTGTCTACATGTTGTCACTTCTTCTTGAGTCTTTCCATCTTTGTCTGACTCCGGTTTGAACATAAAAGGCAAAACGTTTTTGAAATTTACAGTGCATGTCTGTGTGAGTGCAAGCTGTTGAAGCTCTGCCCTCTGTGCCGGGAGCAGCAGCTCATTTGCGTTTAAAGGGATAGACACAAAATCGGTGCGTTTTTGCTTACCCTCAAAAAGTGACAATTTTAACATGGGTGAATTCAGGTTGATTGGACACTTTTTGCCATTGAGATGACTGGAAAAAAGTGTCCCAATCAATTTAGATATTTTGAGCTAAAACTTCACATACACACTCTGGGGACATCAAAGACTTATTTTACATCTTGTGAAAAGCGCATTATACCACCCCTTTAAGAATAAACACTTTTATCATATTTTACTCACCCTCAAGTTGTTCCAAACCTGTACGAGTTTCTTTCTTCTGCTGAACACAAAAGAAGATATTTTGAAGAATACTTGTAAACCAGACAGTTAATGTAGCCATTGACTTCCATAGTAATCTTTTTTCTTATTATGGAAGTCAATGGCTACCATCAACTGTTTGGTTACAAACATTCTTCAAAATATCTTCATTTGTGTTCAGCAGAAGAAAGAAACTCATACAGGTTTGGAACAACTTGAGGGTAAGTAATGAGAAAATGTTCATTTTGGGTGAACTAAGGCTTTAATTCTTTTCAGAATTTCATGTAGGCTATTTCTCTTAAAATATTTTAGAATACAATATATCTTAGAAAAAAAAGTTTATATTTTATTTGCTTGTAAATGTTGTGATCTTTCTTGCAATAAAAAAATAACTCTAAGGGATTAACTAACTGGTTTCAGTTAAGTGAAATTTAAGTAAAATAATATTCATTTAGTGGATATATATATATATATGTGTGTGTGTGTGTGTATAAATAAATCACAATCAACTGTTGTTTTGAGACCAAAAAATTAAATAAAATTACACACCTTGTGACAAAGACTTTAAAATAGGTGAGCAAATTTGCAATATAGATCTAAACTGACCAACATATTGTCTCCATCCTTCAAAATTATTGCAATAATATTCATTTCTTAAATTACCAAAAGCATGATGTAATAAATATCACATCGTGTAACAAGTATTTATACATATATATATATATATATATATATATATATATCTTATTTGGTATGGTTTCTTTTGATTCTTTGAATTTGTTTTCAAACATTTGCCAGGCCTAAGCACACTTAAAGATATTAATATCATATTAATTTCACAACAAACTGAAGTTTAATGTATGTATTCACGTTATTCAAGTGCATAAAGTGCAAAAAATTCAAATGAGATCATTTATTTTTCATGCATTTAATGTTTTGAAAGAATTCATGCCAATGAGAAATTAAATATATATATACTAGAATAAAACATCACTCTTTACATAGTACACCCGTAATATGCTTTCAGACAGAAAGACATGCTTCTGTAGTGCCATACACATGAGACACATGTCCACAATGTCCAATATCTTTGCATAATTTGAAATGCTCACACTCTTATCTTGATCACATTCTTAGACGCTAAAGCTTTCTCATTTTGCAAACTGTGGCATTTGTTCATGCTTTGTTGGGGCCAGTCTCATCTGAGTCAGGATCCTTCACACTGTCCTCACTTGGCAAGGACTCTTCACCAGAAGAATGGGAGCTGAAATCTGCCACTCCTGACTCCTGGTCACTATTGTCAGCATCAGAGCATTTTGGTTTGTCTCCAAGCAGGCTAATCTCTGCGCTCTCTCTCTCTCCTTGTTGTAAGGTGAATACATTGGGAGCAGCACCTATAAAGCCACCATTGTAATCCTGAGGAGTATTGACCAGGCTTGCATCTAAAGGTAAAGACCAAAGCGTCTGTTGTTTGCCGTCCAACAAACCCTTCTGCATGTAAAGCGTTTTTGCACGCTCCTTACCCAGAACAGCAAGTTTCTGCAAAGGTAAAATATTTGATCACTAAAGTTAAAATGGCAAATTCTGTATTTGTAGAACATGCATATTAAGTAAACAACGTTTACTTTGCGCAATTTTATTGTAATTCAAAAGAGATTCGAAATAAAATGATAAAAACTACCATGGCAAATATCTGATGTTGTACCTGCTCACAGACAGCCAGTTCTTCCTCAAGTTGCTGTGTTTCCTCTTTTATAGTCATCAAACAATCCAGCTCAGACTGACGTGGGTGCAACTCACGATCAAATCTATTATACAGCCTTCTCCAGTATCTAAACACAGAAAAGACAAACCATTTTTGCTGTTAAACAAACAAATAGCAAATATAATTTAACAATTTCTTCTGTACATTTAAAAATGTATAAATGCTTAAGACTAAAGAAAAAAAGCTTCATGAGAAAGAGAATCAAGAAAGGGAAAATATGTATTGTCAGGTCAAAATAGTGAGACAAAGCCAATACATACAGGGGAAAAAAACTATGTTAACATGTTCTGACATACTTAAAACAGAAGGGGGCAGTACTGGGCCTTAGAAGTCTCTGATTCTGGCTCTGATCGGGTTTATACAGAGGGTTCATGAAGTCCAGTTTGTTCTCCCATAAATGAGGCCATATGGAATGGGTTTTCTCTTTGATGCTACAGAAAAAAACAAACAAAAAAACATGCAGAGATTTTAAAAATCTACTATACCCCAAATGTTAACAACAAAATCAAGTTTTTCATTCATGTCTCAAATACACAGGGCAATTACCACAGATCTTTCCTCTCCTTCTGGCTGTTACAAATGAAGTTGCCATAGTGACAGGAGTAAACGTGGTTGTGGATGCTGATTAGAAACTTCTCATTGTACTCAAAGGAACAGGGAAACTGATCCATAAACTGCCATACACATTCCAGGAACTGGTCTATAACCGGTGACACTTCCTTGTCTTCTCCATCTAGATGACCGCATCTGAAATGCCATGAAGTAAATTACATTTAGAATGAGCAATCGCATCTAGAACATCAGAAAACCTGAGTGAATTTTAAGATGAAGTCCAACCTGTGTGAAAACTTGTGTCCAAATGAAACCCAGTCTTTCTCAATCAGCACCTACACATAAAATAAAACAGGGTTTTACTTACACTATTGTTCAAATAAATGTAAAACTTTGTTTTAAAGAAATTAATACTTATATTGAGCAAGGAAACATTAAACTGATCAAAAGTGACAGTAAACTCATTTATAATGTTACCAAATATGTCAATTTTAAATAAACGCTGTTTATTTGAACTTTCCATACATCAAAGAATATTGAGCCATATAAGGTTTCCACAAAAACATTAAGCAGCAACTGTTTTCAACAGTGATAATAAGAAATGTTTCTTGAGCACCAAATCAGCATAATAAATTGATTTCTGAAGCATCATGTGACACTGAAGACTGGAGTAATGATGCTGAAAATTCAGTTTTGCCATCATGGGAATAAGTTAAATTTTTTATATATATCAAAATAGAAAACAATTATTTTAATTTGTAATAACATTTCAATATTTTACTGTATTTTTGATGCAGTCTTGGTGAGCATAAGATATTTCTTTCAAAAACATTAAGAAATCGTGTAGTGGTAGTGTACTTGAGAACAGTTTAAAGGTAAAATGTCAATTTCCGATGTTAAAAGTCTTTAGGCTATATCCCAGTTTCATAAGCAGAGACAACTATAAGTCATTTGTAAACTGACTTCTTCAAAAAGTGCAAACACTGTAGCGCTAGCAGAACATTGATCCATTTTTTTCAAGCGTTCTGACCATCTTGTTTAGCTGATTAATAAAAGGCAGAGGAACAGCATGGGAAACCTGTTGGGAAACCTGTTGGAAAACATGCAATATTTTTGCAATTCCGTTTGATGGTGCTTGTGCATCTGCACAGACTTACTGCAAGTGTATCAGGAAATGAGATAGTATTCCCAGACAGACTTAATCTGTGCTAGAAATTATGTTTTTCTTTTTAAATTGACCCCATATGAAGGTACATTTCTAAGTAAGAGATGATTCTCTAAACTGAGCTCTGCTATTGAATGAAACCTCTCCAGCAGAGATCTGGCTTGAGTCGATCCTTATGATTAAATGAGCAAGACTCATGGGCAGCCTGTCAGTAATGCATCTTCTTACACTGTGAACTCAGTGACTTGAATGAAAAATGTGCATGCTGCCGTTTACCATGAGTCCCTTGAGGGTCCTGTAGTAGGGGTCCAGAAGCACACTGGCCACAGAGCAAACCTGAGCCGTCCTATCCCAGCCATCAGAGCAATGAACCAGGACACTGACCCCTTCCTCTGCCACGGCCTGTGTGCGTGTCACGTAAGAACATGAAATCAGTACCGGAGCAAGAGCTCATGCATGGGCTGACTCTCAAAGAGATCTTTTACCTTAGATATGAAGATTCCAGCTTCCATGATCGATTTGATGTGTCTTAACCAGTCTGAATTTTCAAGCCCCAAGAGAAATTCTCTCATGGTGGGAGAACGCAGTGCAGAAACTAAAAAAAAGAAGAAGACACTTTGAGAAGATCCAGACAAATTCACCACTAAAGTTTATATACGATCCTGTGAAAAGATGATGATGAAAACCAGGAGCTTTATTGAGAATTTACAGTAGGGAAATGATATGAGGAATTTTTAAGTGGTCAATATTTACTTTGGCTTCGCAAAGAAAGCTAGTGACTAACAAAAGTGTCCTCTTTATTTATGTTACTTGAAATATGCACAGCTGATAAATTGACTTGATGACAGTTCTGTCTTATGGCTCATTAGTTATTATGACAACCAAATAAATTTGTATTTCTATAAGTAGCATTGATTCTTTTTCTCCAAACCAACATAAACATTCCCTGTGAGCACTGTAAGCTTAGATATGTCAACAGTTCAAATGTGATAAGAGTATTTAAGGGCTGGTGACGTCCCATGAGAACACTCCAGATGACAGCCGCTGAAGCCAGTATACTGACAAACCCGCTCACTCTTGGTGGCAGGGACCAAATTGACTGTATTTCTAGGAAGAATCAAGCATGCTGTAATGAAATCTCAAACAGTCTCTGCTGGAAGCCTACAAGATTATTCGAGCAGATGACTCCCTAATGTTTTACGGGTCAAAAAGCTATCACACCCAGTGCCGCTATTATTTCTTCAACACTAGACGATATCATTCTCACGCCCTCCTTTTCTAAATCAGGGGGAAAAAGGTCCCCAATCGTCAAGTCAACAAAACAAAAATAGGCGAGGAATAAAAGCCAGATGGATTCAAAGCACCCCTACTACACTTTCTGCTTTGCCAAGAAACTCTCCTGTGGTACAATCTACGGCTTCATTGCAGAACATCTTTATTATAGATGATAAAACGCTAAGTGGTCTCAAGATCTCCCATAAAATTGAAGGGGAGCTGTTATATACTGGTTCAAGCTGGTTCAACAGAAGGATCTTTGGATCTAACACACTGGTTAATATGGGTCAATTCATTTTCTCACTTAATAAGATGGAGACAATACCCTCTATGAGTTTCTGCAGACTGTTCCTCATCACATGGATGTTTTCAATGCCGATGAACTGGAATTTTATGTTGCAGTAGTTGTCCTCATTTTCGTAGCCTTTCCCCGCAGCTCGGTTTGCCATTGCGTTTAGCTGGAAATGCATGAGATTCTCACATACAGTGTCTTTCATGTGTAATTCTGATATCGGGTCCATTGAATACTGATATTAAGCGGACTGACCTTGGGTCTGGTGTCCACAACATACATGAATCTGCTGCCAGGATTAGACTTCATGATGGCCTGCAGCATTTGCTCATCCTCCAGGCAGCGAGCACTGAAGCCAGAAAGAGGCTGACTGCTGCGACATATTGTGGCCTAAAGAAAAGACATCATGTGAGTTGGTGTCAAGATAAGACATGACCAAAAAACATGGAAAACTACTCATTAGTTCTTCATATTAGTGTAGGACAAGACTTAGTGGTTCAGTGTTTATTTTAGTGTGCAAAATGGCTTAAATAAACCAATAAAAATAAAAATAAATACATACATGAAAATATATTTACATTTTATTAGTAGTATGTATACACATACATAATTAAATGTAATTAATAAAAAAATACATTCCATAAACTAATCTAGTAAAAATGCATTTTTCTGACCTCAAAGTAATTCCCAGCCTGATTCTTTTATGCTCAATATATAAATTCAGCTTGAAGAACAAAAGGAAAGCTTGTTTCCACCATGGAATACAAAAAAAAAAGAAAAGAAAAAAAGGTAATTGCGATTTTTATCTCACAATTCAGACTTTTTTCTCTCACAACAGCGAGTTTACATTTTGCAATTCATACTTTTTTTCTCAGACTTGCATGATATAATGTCGCAATTGTGAGAAAAAAGTCAGAATTGCGAGATATAAACTCGCAATTTCTAGAAAAATGTCAGAATTGCGAGTTTATATCAATTCGCAATTTTAACTTCTATTCTCAGAATTGTGAGATATAAATTCACAATTATGAGTTATAAAGTCCAATTCTGAGGAAAAAAAAGACTTTTTCTCAGATTTGCGAGATTATATCTCCCAATTCTGACTGTGGCGGAAACAAACTTCCATAGAAAGGGGACCCGAGCTAAAAAAAAAAGCAATAAATTATTTTATTCAAATGTATAAAATTATACATTTCAATTTGAATAATTTGAAAATCAAAATTATATTTGAATAGCTACCATACACCCTCAGAGTAATTCCCAGCCTGATAATTTCATATTTGATTAATAAATTAAACTTAAAGAACAGAAGATTACAATGTTCTCTCAGTGGAATGGGTATTTCATGAGAATTTGGCCCTGGCCTCATAAAACTCTGAGCTTGCAATATTACATTTTTAGACATTGTTCTAATCATATTTTGGGGTTAATGAACCATGAATGGGGGGGTGGATTACAACTGACCCCTTAGGGCCTCACCATTATGATCCTTATGTGGGGTCACAAGCTTCTCCATGTGGTTTGAATTCATGTGTCCAAAAGAAAACACAGAGAATCCAAGGGGAATATTTGACCTCAATGAAATGTCTTTTAACAGAGTGCTGAACCCAAGAGGGTACAGAGGGGGCTTGACCATGCTTTTAAAATATCCATTATATTGTAATTCTTTGTAAAGCTCTTTCTTTGTAAAGAAATCATACCAAGCTGGAGTTTAATCAAGCTGCATCACATTTATGGTTCTTCTTGAGTTTTTGAATTTTTTTATATACCGAGCACTCAAGTCTCAAGAACAATATGTTCTTGAACCTTGAACTCGCATCCTCAATCTGATGACAAAGTATTTGGCAGGCAAGGACATATGAAAGAAAGGATCAAATTCTCCACAGCCTCATTAAAAGGGGCTGATGAATGCTAAGACTGCAGAGAGAATGTGCCAGATGGAGGCAGACTTACATGATTTTCCTTGCAGTAATATGACAACGTGGGAAATCGACCTCTGCTACGAAACTTAGAGCTCCCTACGATGACAGGGAGGGTGACGGATTTAGGCACAAACAAGTCAGATGGGTAAGTATCACACACCTGCGTCACAAAAAGAAAAGTTATAAAAAAATTTTAAAAAAACATACTGATTGTGTTTACATAGTGCTGGTGGGTGATACACTAACTCTGTACTCTCGGTTGATGGGGGTGACATGCCATTGCTTATTTGGAAGTCCCATTCGACTGTATTCAGCCTTCATATCTAAAAAGTCCCATGAGTGCTCCCGTTCAGCTTTGTCAGCATTAGGATTGAAGGAAAAACAATACAACTCTTCATATTTTTCTGCAAGACAAGGGGAAACAACATGACAAAATGTCCATGTACACTAAAATATAGAAAAGTGTATTGAAGAACTATAATTTGTTTTGAACATTATGGCCCGGTTTACAGACAGGGCTTTAGATTTAGCCAGGATTAGGCCTTAGTTCAATTAAACGTGGCTTAGAAAAAGAAAAAAAAAACATTACTGGTGTGCATCTTGTGACAAAACAATGGCAGTGACATTTTCTAAGATATTTCAGTGCAAGTTGCTTTCAGTTAAAATAGCTCAAACATGTATTTTAGTCTGGGACTAGGCTAAAGCCATGTCTGTGAAGCCAGGGGTATATTAAACATTCAAATGCTGACTTGTCTGCAACAATATTTCAACAAGAAGTTGTGTCCCAAATGCACTAATACCAGGGGGTGTCCAAACTCGGTCCTGTAGAGTTTAGCTCACCCTTGCTTCAACACACCTGACTGGAAGTTTCTAGTATGCCTAGTAAGTACGTGATTAACTAGTTCTAGTTAATTTGGGCTGGAGCTAAACTCTGCAGGACAACGGCACTCCAGGACCGACGTTGCCTATTCTTGCACTAAGTACTCAACCGTGTAGTGCAGGGCTGGGCAACTCTGGCACTCGAGACCCATGTTCCTGCATAGTTTATCTCCAACCCTAACCAAAAACACCTGAACCAGCTAATCAAGGTCTTCAGGATTACTAAAAAGCTACTTTCAGGTGAGTTTGAATAAGGTTAGAGCTAAACTCTGCAGGAAAATGGATCTTGATGGCCAGAATTGTCCAGCCCTGGTGCTGTGTATGAATTTTAAAAGGTTCATTTGTAATCCAGTATCGGAGTCTGACAGCCTTTCCCCCTCCGGTAGATTAGGAAAAATGCAGCAGTTGAGTGCATGAAGTGTCCACATTCCACACTTCGTTTTTCCGGTTAAGTAAGTGCATCATCCGGGCCTTTTTCTTTTAAGAATATTCAGTGTGAACGCACTACGCACACACTACAGAATGGTATAGAATAGTGCACTCGTATGCAGAATGGAATACACTGACATTATATTCTTAATGTATGCAAAGTGACCCACCTGGTCTAGACAGACGTGAAAGTGAAATGTAAACATCATGGCAGTCGCTCTCTTGAGGAATAATAAACTGTATGACCTGAAAGTTCTTGCAGTGGATTAATAAAGGGTATCCACTCTGAGATGCTTTATGCTTTACAACATTACACACTAAACTGTGCAGAACCTGTGAAAAACAAGCATACTGTGTCAGTTATTGTACTTATAAGACGGTTAAGCACAGAAATACTTGACAATGATGATAAACTGCAAATATCAATGGCATTAGTTAATACATTTGACATGGCAAGCACTTACCCACAGCTCATTTCTGTTCTCAGATCCTTTACCTACAAAGATAGTGTGTGTGGCTGTCAGGTAGAGCGTGCCCACTTGAGTTCTTCGAGAGGAGCTTCTATCCACTAACCAGACATTTTCAACCTGCAATATATAACCAAGTTAATTAGACCAGGGGTTTTCGATGCCACAGACCCCCCTATATGATCACCCTCATGTGAGGAACTCCCATCCTAAAATATAAAAAATCATCTATCTTTTATAAATGGCCAGTTTATACACTGGAAAATAAATGTTATAGATTTAAAATTAATTTCTACTAAGTTACATTATTATTATTTTTTGTACTCCCTATAGTAATGTACCGATAAATGTATTATTTATTAGCTTATTTAATTTTAATTTATAATAATGAGAATTCTTATTTATTTTAATCTAATTTAATAGATTTAATAGATTAATACAGAACTAATTAATCCCTAATCACATTTTTCACTTGTGGCCTCCTGGGGGTCCCGAACCCCAGTTTTAAAACCTCTGAATTAGACATTAGTATTAGTGATGCTGCACTATAAAGTACCATACCACAAACATAATAGTGAGCATCTCTCTGCCCTGTGGTGATACTGTGTCTAAATCATATACGATCAATTGGCACACAATAGCAAAACTCATTCCTAATGTGAATATGGCTTTTCAGTAATTTCCTTTAAATTATAACTGATCAGATGCAGGCCTTTACTTTTCCCCCCTTGAACATTTGTCTCAGTGACTGTGCTGATTTCATTGATTCCAGTAAATTAATCCATTTACAAGCATAAAACCTCAAATTACAAATGATGAGACATGTGGAAGCAATGCATGGAGAAGTGTGGTTCATGGCATGTAAAGAGAATCATTGTATCATGGATGCTGGACATTACCTTTGGCATTCTGATGTGCTCCATCTCTGACCACCACACCTCTGGCGCGTGCAGCTTATCGGGGTACAGAAATACTTCTTAGTGTCATGCTGAACGAGTGTTATTGTGTTAATGTAAACACAATAATATTTCAAGTACTGTTATAAACGCTGCGCTTCTTTGAATCCGGGTTGATAGGGATATGGCTCCTCCCGTCATCTGTAGTGATTCACCGTCAGGTCTCTGCGCTGCTGCGCTCAGTGCGTGGCCCGCTGCAGGGTCCTAAAGCCCGCTCCAAACACGTTTCATCGTGATTTTTAAGCTAAGAAAATGTAATCATCATCGGTATGGTTTATATATGTACGCTAAAAGTATTAGGGTATTCGTGTGAGTGTATAGAGCATGTATGTCATTTTCTTCAAATAAATGCAATTATGTTTAACTCCAGAGGTGATGTTTGAAATCCAGGATACAAAAAAGCCCAACATTTCCATTGTAGTTGGCCAGGAAGAAAGATACAACTTGACTTGTCTGTTGACACACTATCTAGTTGCACAAAATATGTTTTCAAGTCTCTGTTTCTAATCCGAAAACATCATGTTAGAATTAATTTCAGAAATTACTGGAGAATGGGAGTATCATATAGGGTGGTTGGTTTTAAAGTCACCATGAAATCAAAATTTTTATTTTTTATTTTTTAATGGAATATTGCAGTAATTATAATAAATTATAAATAAACAATCCATGCACATCTGTATTTTTATTTAACTCATGTCCTCTCTCTCTCTCTTGCAGATATTTACTGGCAGGAGGGCGGGACAACCTGTCACTCACATGACATCACAGCAATAGCAAACCACAACCATCCAGCGATCCAACCAATTCCCCATGGACAAAATCAAGTCATCCTCGGAACACAAATTAACTGTTTGTTGAAATCTAAGAGCTTCTGTCCCTCCATTGACAGCTACTCAACTATCACTTTGACGCTTCAAAAAGTTCATAAAGAGATCGTAAAACTAATCCATATGAATTAAGCAGTTTAGTCCAAATTTTCTGAAGTGACTCGATCGATTTATATGATGAACAGGTTTAATTCAGGGACAAAAAGCTCTCAGGTTTCATCAAAAAGATAATTTGCGTTCCGAAGATGAACGAAAGTCTTACGGGTTTGGAACGTTGTGAAGGTGAGTACATTTTTGGGTGAGCTAACTCTTTAAGTTTTAGGAACTTACATTTTAAGCACAATATTGCCAGCTACTTTGTCTGTTTTTGAGTTTAGTAAATGACTCGTTCATATGTTAACATGCAGCCAAACAAACCATTTGGATTGATGGCTCAATCAGTCTGAAAAGCCTTCATGTAAACACTTAAATCAATCCGACTGAGCTTGCAGAGCATTTAGTTAATAATAGCCTAAATTAAGTTCACACGATAACTATCTTTCATTCTTAAAAACACTCTCCATTCTGCCTGTCCTTCACTAACTCTCTCCCCCATCTCTCTACACAAAATACATATTGACACTGCTGTGACGTCATATGAATCTTTGGGTTAATCAGTGAGCCGTTTTTAGACAGTTGATTGTGCAGTTTTGTTCAGTATAAACATCATTAATGTTGAGGGGAAGATAGTGTGAACGACTTTGATTTGCCAATTGACCATTTCATGTCCAATCACAATATGGGATTTAGTTCAATGCTGTTTATCTTTTTAGTATGGAGATTGTTTGTCCATTCTAATAGATTACTCCAAAAGGCAAATCACTGTTGCGTTGCATTTAGGAGATCTCTTTTTCCATACAGTATCATAAGCTTAAAATATAACATATACATCTAAACTTCTAGTGATCAGTTTCACAACACCAAAATTATTATGGTGGATTTTATACTGTAGCCTCCCATCTTTCCTGTTCAAGCTTGCAGAATTTGAGTAGGCCTACTATATATGATAATGCATTTTGCCTGAGAGCATATACGTAGTGTTGCTCTCATTCTCACATTCTCTAAATATGCCTCTGATAACCATCCATGTCCTAGAGTTTAGCAGTACTTACAATGAATTCAATAATTATCACCCTTTTCAACATATAGCACACTAGATCTTATTGTTGCCTATATGAAATGAGGGCAGACCCGCAGGACCAACTTATGGTAAGTGCTCTGCTCACAGCCAAGGGTAATAAAGCAGGATTGGGACCTCAGTAATGGCCCGGATTCTGTAACTAAGGATTGATCCATTAGCCTTCAGCTATATCCGAACATTATTCATGAATCTTAATATCATTAGCTGGCATGCAAAAATCAACAAATGTATTCAATGTCTTAAAAAAACAAACTTGTGGCCTAGTAACTGAATTCCTCGCTGTGTGGTTGGCACAGAAAGTTGACTAAACTAGAAAACCTTGGGGCAGTTTCTCACAGGAGCACTGTGCTTCAGAAGATTAGACAAATTGAGCATGTTTTTAATAAAGAAAGCATTAAGTATATCTCGCAATACACACAGGTGATCATTTCAGCCTTCACATTGGCATTCAATATAAACAAGATTATGGGTATTAAGGAAGATTTGGGTCAGTGTCACTATTCAGTGTGTAAGTTTATATTCATTTTCCCTCTTATTGCATTTACTGTATGTTATGATATCAGATGATGCTTTCTTAGCACAAAAATAAAGCTTTTATGGTCTTACCTCCACCAATCGCGCCTTAGGAATTGAAGTGATGTCATAGCTGATCAGTTTCCCATGCTAATGCTCACTGTAACAGATCAAACCTGTCTAGATATTCAACTTTAGTAGAGTCAGCACACAGGATCATTCAAGTCTAGACTTATAATCTTCTAGCAGACAGCTGTAAGTGAAGTAAAATATCTATCAGGCTGAACATTTTAAAGATCGTTCTCTTTGTCATTTAATGCAGGATGGTTAACAGGGAACTGAACTCCAAGGACTCTGCCAGTGTCCACCTTTGGTGCGTCATCAAAACAAAAGTAAGCACAAATTGACGTTCGTTGCATGAAACTTATTTGCTCTCATAGATAAAGAAGGAGAGAGGGCAGTTCATCTTTGTAACAGCTGCATGTGTTTTACAGCAATGACACTGCATGAAACTAAAGTTGATTGCACAGCAGTTTTACAATTTGCATCCATGTATGCATACTTATCTGCAGGAATCAGCTTGTAATGTCCTTTCTTCCCACTAATAATTGACTTGAACATTTCCTGGTGACAGCTCTGTTAAGTGGTGTGGAGTGTCCCTATGACAAACAGTGCTGCGGTGTTGACATTAGAACCAATATTTTTGCATTAGATGCATCAACTACGGTCATGTGCGTGACATCGGTAATCTTGTAATAATTTGTGCCGGCCTGTCCTGAGAAGCAGAGGAAAACGTACAGTATTTAGAAAACCTCTCTCTCATTTTGGGAAAAATTGGTGGGGTATGACATGAAATGAATGTGCAGTTCAACAGGTTTCATCCCATTTGTCCAAGGATCTTGTCTTCTTTTGTTCTCTAAGCTGTGTAGGACTACAGTATATTGGCAGATGAATACAGCTGCTCTTTGGACTTGATTTTATGCCCGAAAAACTGTGAGAGATGTTCACCAGTGCCCGTTCACTAGTTTTTATGCAATTTAGAGGCTGTTAATATGAAATGAACCAACAGATTCGGTTTTGTTTGTGCACATCTCATTATGTTTCAAAAGTTCTTTTAGCAAGAAGTTGCATCAGGCTTTTGATGCAATTTCTTTTGCGTCATGTCAGGTCTGTCTTTACCTGATGGCTGTGCCAGCACTGGCAAATGCTGTAAACCACATTCCCTGAATGTCTGTAAAGCAGCCTTTCTTCTGTTTCCCTGGAAAGTGGATGAATGTTTGCTGTGGTTGCTTACCCATCCATTCAGGATGGCATTTGCTTTCACGGTGGTGTTCAGATAAAGGGCACATAATGGACACAGCCTTACAACTGATGGAGAAAAACATCTCAGTCTGACACATGCTAGATCAGAGAAAGACTCATTACCACACAGTTACACTAGATGCTTTCACCTTTTCAGATTGACACTGCATTAGAGATTTCACAGTTCATGTCACAATTGGCGGCGTATGCAAAATACCTAATTGCAGGTTAATTCTTCACTCCTGGCCTTTAGTATCATTGAGTGAGCATATCCATACCCCTTTTAAGTATATGAAATAAACTCACCAGTTACTTTAGTAGGTACACCTGTTCAACTGCTCGTTAACGCAAATATCAAATCAGCCAATCACATGGCAGCAACTCCATGCATTGAAGCATGTAGATATTGTCAATACTATCTGCTGAAGTTCAAACTGAGCAGAATGGGGAAAATAGTTCTTTGAACATGGCATGGTTTGTTGGTGCCATACGGGCTGGGGTGCTTTTCCCAAAAGTATCGTTAGCCAACTATGGTCGCAAGTTCCGTCGTTATCAGCATAGTTCAACGAGTCGGTGTTTCCTGAAACCATAGTTCCAATGAACATTCGCAAACAGCATCGCAGTGGTTGGAACTGCAGTTCTCGACCTGTGGTAAGAAGCAGAGTTTCTTGTTTGCATGACATATGGACTCAATAAATCCTTATCTTGAGCCAAATAAGCAAGTTAACATTCAGTACAATCTATTTCTTTTATTTATAATACACACAAATGTCATTTATGTCTTTTAGTTTGTCAAGAGATTTAAAGCACCGTTTTTGAAGAGTGTGCATGTGCGTAGGCCTATGTGCTCTAGTACGTAAGAACGAGCCTATTATTGAATCTGGAAGTAAAGCGAAATAACTGAGAAAAATTTGAAATAGTCCTCAGATGCCTTGTCCATAATATATAGCAAAACATCTAGCATTAATTCGATCTCAAACAGATTCATTACAAGTAGTTATTACTCCACCACCTTCGTGACATCATTAACCAACGTGGTTGAACGACCAATTTGCGACAATACAGGTTTCGGGAAACAGTCGTGACAGTGTTCTTGAAAATGGCAATGAGTTCACTATACTCAAATGACCTTGACAGTTCCAGATCTCAATCCAATAGAGCATCTTTGGGATGTGGTGGAACAGGAGATTCGCATTATGGATGTGCAGCTGACAAATCTAAAGCAACTACGTGATGCTATCATAATTCGTTACATTTATATAGCGCTTTTTCTGAGACCTCAAAGCGCTTTACATAGAAGGGGGGAATCTCCTCAACCACCACCAATGTGCAGCATCCACTTGGATGATGCGACGGCAGCCATACTGCGCCAGAACGCCCACCACACACCAGCTTACTGGTGGAGAGGAGACAGAGCGATGAAGCCAATCAGTATATGGGGATGATTAGGAGGCCATGATGGACAGAGGCCAAGGGGCAAATTTGGCCAGAATGCCGGGGTTACACCGGCAAAGAGGAGGTGGAGGAGATCATGTCAGTCTAGACCAAATTCTCTGAGGAATGTTTCTAGAACCGAATCTATGCCACTAAGAATTTTGGCAGTTCTAAAGGCTTGTTTAGAAACAATTGAAAAGCAGCACAGTGGAATGAAAAAAACGTGTTCTATATGAATGCCATAGTCTGGTTAGACGCTATATTGAATTAAATTATGTTTTATTAAGAAAGTTCTGGAGGAGCACGTTCAGCTACTTAACCTGATTAACACGAGAGGAGCACATTCAGCCAATCAACTCAAATAATGATAAGAGGTATATCCACCAGCCTTACCTCTGTTCGTTGACATTTTATCAGCATCCCTCCACCACCCCATCTCCTGACTTCTAGTCCTAACTATTCTTATCACAACCGGGGGGAGTACTCTGGGTTGGGGCCAAAACTCGTGAATGCAGATAAAAACGAGGCTGTGAGTGATACAGTCTGTGACATGCACTGTATAAAGTTCCTAGATCACTTAATTTTCACAATTCACAACTTTCAAAATGGATTATTGGAGTTTTTGACCATTAATCAGTGACTCACCCTGATTTCCCCTATATCAGATTTGTGATATTAGCACTACTGTTTTGAAGAGTCCTATTGACTCAATATCCCTGTGCTCATGAGCTTATATATAAGGGAAACAATCACCCTTTAAAGCCCGTTACCTGTGATTGCTCTTGTTGACCTCTTTGTCCAATTAGCGTTCATGCTTTTAGCAACTCTTCCGGACTGCACAGGGCAAACATATCTGTCTGTCTCAATGTTTGTCATTGTCAGTTGCTCAACCGTTTATCAGCGGTCAGTAAGTGCACTGGCAGCTTGGACTTACTCGGCCATGAAAAAAAAAAAAAAAAAAATGGAAAAAAAAGAAGCATGTTCAAAAGGAATCACGCAGCATTATTAACACACACAAGTTTTTTTTTTTTTTTTTTTTTTTTACAAATCCCAGTGACCTGTTTGAATTGTGATATTAGCATTGCCTCCCTCTGTGTGAAGTGTAAGTGTCCCTCCTCCTCTTTGGGGCAGCACAGCACACAGCTGCCAGACAAGTCCTCCTCACAGGGGGCAGGGCAAGTTAAGACAAACTAGGATAGAGTAAAGTAGGCAGTAAAACTAGTGCGGTTGTGGGCTGACATGTCATTTGAGCTAGAGGAAGGCAGGGGCAAACTTGAGACAGGACTTGGGAAGGACTGACTTGGATCTCTCAGAGCTTGTAAGCTTTTTAAAGAAATCAGTGGATAGGTGTGAGTGTGGGGGGCGTGTATGTGTGTGTTTGCATGAAAGCGCTAAGAAGAAAGGCATTACTTGCGAACGTGATTCTACATCTGCCAGTCTTTCACCAGACGGTAAGTTTTAGTGTCTGTGTTTATGCAAATATTTGATTTTAGATGATTTGTCATTGCTCATGTGCATTTACACAGCCATATAAAAAAAAATACTTTTATCAGATCCTTTGAAGACATATTATTCCAAAAGCAGAGTAAAATATGAAATTAATTTATGATCGTCGCATGTGCAAAGTCTGTGCCTGTTACTGTAGTATTAATGAGATCCACACTCACTCATTACAGTAAAACAGAATACATTTTGGCTCCGCTATGAAATATGCTGTGCTGTAACTGAGCCTCAGAGTTGCTTGTCAAGTCCGACCCCTCAGGGCTCACAGGTACAGCCAACAGCCTTATGCATGTCAGTCTTCTCTGCCTGTGTGACTCCTTAACACCTTTCACAGGTTGTAAGCGGACGCATTGTAATGCTAATGCTCAGCCATTTGCTCATACACATCACAATGTGGTAAATCTTTTTTATAAAATGTGTTTTGCATGTAAAAGAAGTTATTTAGGAAGCGGCTTTAGTGCAACTTTGGTCTGCATCCTCATTTACATGCAAAATAGGACTGCCAAAAAATCTCTAAAGCTGTTCTATATGCTGTTTGTATGTATATAAAAATATTTACTCTACCATTTAAAAGTTTGGGGTTGTTAAGATTTTTTTAATGTTTTTGAAGGCCTTTATTTGTTCAAAATAGAGCAAAACAATACCACTATAAAATATTAAAATAACTATTTTCTATTTGAATACCTTTTAAAATGTAATTTATTCCTGTTATGTCAAAGCTGATCATTACTCCAGTCTTCTGTGTCACATGATCCTTCAGAAATCATTCTAATATGCTGATTTGCTGCTCAAGAAACAAAAATAGTTTTTTATATATGAATATATATATGACAGTTGGCCTTTTTGCATGCCTCAGCTCCAATTTGGTTCCCATTACTACATATCTTGCATAATCAAATCTTTACTTTGCGCATCTCTTCTGTGCAGTGTTAGTCAAATCATCTACAGAAAAGATTAGGTTATGAATATGTAAAACATAGTAAAGAAAAGAAATCCTCTTCAGAAATCTTTCTTTTGGCATATTGTATATATTTTTAAAGAGACTGTGCTATAACTAAAATGGATTTAATTTAGGGTATGTAACAAATTTTCATTGAGCGAGGACCCTTGTGTATTGTCCTCAGTTTGCATAGCAGACTACATCCTTTAAACATTTAAGTCTGCTTTATATAAACTCATTATACTTGATACACTTATAATTAACTTTTATAATGAACTTGTAAGCCATTCAAATAAACCAACAAACTTAACGCTTTAATTGCAAAAAAGCACACTGGCCAATAAGTGATGTGCCAAATACCTACGCCTGTCAAAATTAAAGCACTTTATCCCACTATTATGCAATAATGCCTAAGGCTTATGCATTATTCTACATTGGGCAATACTAAAACCTGCTGCTTAAACTGCAGACATGTGCAAGTGGGAACAAAAGCTGAAAGTGTTATTGAATAATAAAGTTGTCCTTTTGCATGCCTCCGCTTCAATTTGGTTCCCAATACTACTGATCTTGCATAATCGAATCTTTACTTTGCGCATTTCTTCTGTGCAGTGTTCAGTCAAATCATCTACAGAAAAGATTAGGTCATGAATATGTAAAACATAGTAAAGAACAGAAATCTTTCTTTTGGCATATACTCAACTCTAAAAAACAAATATACATAGTTAGTGTACTTGATTTATTTATTTGACAAAAATCCTCTTGACAGTTTGTGCTAACAGGAAGAATGCTGGAACATTGCTTCACATTTTGCCGCTCCCTTGTGAGGAGGAAGAATGTGGACCAGGACTGTCTGGAGGAGTCCAAGCTGTGCCGCTGCCTCTCCACTGTCGACCTCATTGCCCTCGGGGTGGGAAGTACACTGGGGGCCGGTGTCTATGTGCTCGCTGGGGAGGTGGCCAAAGGCAATTCTGGCCCCAGCATTGTGGTGTCCTTCCTCATCGCAGCTCTAGCATCTGTGATGGCCGGCCTGTGCTATGCTGAGTTTGGTGCGCGGGTACCCAAGACGGGCTCGGCCTATCTGTACAGCTATGTGACCGTGGGGGAGCTCTGGGCCTTCATCACAGGCTGGAACCTCATTCTGTCATACGTCATTGGTAATTATGAATTAGTCATATTTTAAAGCAATAATATTGTAAATGAAATGATATTTTTCAAACATAAACTGATATTTGGTTGGCACAGGGACCTCTAGTGTGGCACGTGCCTGGAGTGGGACGTTTGATGAGCTTATAGGGGGCCACATTGAAAAGTTCTGCAAATTGTACTTCAAAATGAATTTGCCTGGCCTGGCAGAGTACCCTGATTTCTTTGCTGTCTGCCTGATCTTACTCCTGTCAGGTAAAAAAAGAAAATCTGTTAGTAAATTCATTCACTTCATTCATCTTAAAAAAAACTAATTCGTATTCCTCCTTGTTCTAGCATGCATTCTGTGTTATTGCCAGTTTGTTGTTATTGTCAGTGTAAAAGTAATTAATTACTAGCTACCAATTACATCTCCAACTGTGTAATTAGATTACAGTACAAGGATAGACATGAAACTGCTTTTTAATTCTTTCAAATAAATAATATAAAATTGCTTAAATTATTTTTGAACTGACCAAAGGATTTAAAGGGAGATGGTTACATTAAAAACATACATTTTAACATTAGAGGTTAAATTTTGATGTTAAATCCACTATTATTCTATATAGAATTGTTCTACTCTATTTAATTCAATTACATCAGAAGTAACTGTAATTAAATCACAGAAAAGTTAAGAGTTATCCCTTACTTTACTTTTTAAAGGGAAAAATTATTATATTACAGTAATTAATGACTAATTACCAACAATGGTTAGATTCCTCATTTGTAAGTCATTTTGCATAAAAGCATCTGCTAAATGAACAAATGTTTGTACGTCTTACATCATTTAAGTTAAGAACTATTAGAAAAACTTTTAAACAAATGGTTACATAAACAATTTCTGACTTTCACATGCAGTTTCATTTCTTTCACTGTAATTCTTTTTTCCACAGGTCTTCTCTCCTTTGGGGTGAAAGAATCAGCTTGGGTCAACAAAATTTTCACAGCTGTAAACGTGCTTGTGCTGATCTTTGTTATCATCTCTGGATTCGTCAAAGGAGACGCGCTCAATTGGAATATTTCAGAAGAATCTCTCATAAACGTCACCATTGTCAGAAGGTGAAGAAAATCTCTTTCTTATTCCTTCTCTTCTTTTATATGTTGATGAATTATGCGAGCCTGATGTGTGAATTATGATCTTAACCATTCAAATATTAAAATACACTTCAATCTCCTTACAGGAATCTCTCACACACTGCTAATGTCACCAGCGATTACGGGGTAGGGGGCTTTTTGCCTTTTGGTTTTAGCGGGACACTTGCTGGTGCGGCCACATGCTTTTACGCCTTTGTGGGATTTGACTGCATTGCAACCACAGGTATTAAGTCACTTATGCACAGTTATTTCCCGTCCTCTAATCTGATCTTGAGTTCCAAGTGTGTTGGTATTTGTGATTCTGACCAGGTGAGGAGGTGAAGAATCCCCAGAGGGCCATTCCC
Organism: Leuciscus leuciscus; assembly: GCF_965113295.1. Classification (NCBI taxonomy): domain Eukaryota; kingdom Metazoa; phylum Chordata; class Actinopteri; order Cypriniformes; family Leuciscidae; genus Leuciscus; species Leuciscus leuciscus. Next base: position 21,068,376 of record NC_138732.1, read on the forward strand.
ATCGGTATAGTTGTTTCCCTGCTGGTCTGCTTCCTTGCCTACTTTGGAGTGTCAGCGGCCCTCACCCTCATGATGCCCTACTACCTGCTGGATGAGAGGAGTCCTCTACCTTTGGCTTTTGAATATGTGGGCTGGGGTCCTGCGAAATATGTAGTAGCGGCAGGATCGCTCTGTGCTCTCTCAACCAGGTAAACATCTTTCTTTGCTCCCATAATGTTGTTCTGCTGGCCAAGACATCTCACAAGGCTGTATATTGAGATAGCATGCTCATATTAAACATTGTGAATACTTGCATAAAAGTGCATTTATTCATTTTGTCATTTGTTTGGCATTCGGTTAAACACAACACTTCCCTAATACATTTTTATGGAGTTCTTTGTTGGGTTTGTGGTGGACTGATTATATGCTTTGCATCCCTAATGACTTTTTGATGGTGGTTTGTTTGAAAGAGAGCCATATATGAATAATTATACATAGCATTTCATTAATCACATTATATTATTATTAGCTTTTATATGATACAGATTTAAACTTGCTCTCTTTCAGAACAAAATTTTCATGTGGAATGAGTTTCTGTTTTTTCCTGGTGACATAAATCAGTAAGGATTATTGTTTGGCATAAGCAAGGCTCCCTAAAGCTGCATGAATTACACTCCACAGCATTTATGTAATGATTATTAGATTTCCTCTAATATTAATGTTAATTATGTTCAAAAACATCCTGGTGTGTGATTGGTAAAGTATCCAACCACTTATCTTGAACCTATGGAGTGCAACAGTGCCCGCCCATGGTTTCAGCATCGTTGGTTCCTGAAGTTTTTTCCCCCCATTCATTTTGTTCCATTGGGATTTCAAAAAGTCTTTAACGCATGTTAAGCCATGAAGCAAGCCAACCAGCTACGAAGTGAATCATAATGTTACAAACTTTGATTTGAATCAAAAAAAGTATTCAGACAAAATTACAAAGGTACAAGACTTTAGTGATAGAAAGAACTACAATCCCATGAAGCATTGCGAACAGCATAATCAAATTAAGAAAGATGGAGAAATATAAAACTACTCATTTGAAAATGTTGCCCCAACATCTGTGAAGAAATGACTCCAACTTCAGATGACGCAAACTCTGAATCAACATGCACCAATGCTGAATTTCTATATATTGTAATCATTATGTTGACAACTTAATTACTTCAATGAGCTCATTGCTAACGAGATATTTTTGGCATGGTTTGCTTGATTGGTGGCATTTGAAATAATGCATGCTTTTACGTCTTCAACTGAAGCCAATGACATTGATTAACAACCTTGTAGCTCACAGTAAGGTTGTTTTTAAAAGTTTATAAGTTATCATTAAAAATCAATTGGAGAAAATGAATGGAGTTTTTACTTCCGGAACCCGACTGTTGGACTCTATTGCTATAAAAGACCAAAATTGGGTAAATTATTACCCAAGACCAATCATTTTGATTCAAGCTACTTTTCTTTGAATACTTGTGGCATTTTTTTTATTGAATAAAACATTAGGATACTATATGCCATGTGCAATACTCCCAGGAAAAAAAAATGAAGATGATTTAACTGCTCCTCTGGTCCCATTTGCTTCATTTGCTAAGCGCTATACAATGATGTGCTGTCAAATTTTATATTTCCTAAAGTCAACATGAAACAGCATTTTGTAACCTGTATTACTTCTGTAATGTGTAGTTTTTTTAGACTCAAACAGAATATTCACAAAGAACAAAATGTAGCAGACTTAATTCTATCCTTTGGGAATTGATTCAGTGAAAATGTTGTCTAAATATCCTGTGATTGGAGGGCAGGAGTTAAAAACGTAAAAGACTGGTGATGTCAGTCGAAACAACAATTGAGTTTTCTGTGGAATAACATGCATTCATCAATCATGCAAAGACCAGAAATGTGTTAAGAAAGTAAACAGTGTTAATTTTGATTTCATGTTGACTTTAAAATAAAAATCATTATTTGTGGATGCCTGTAATAGTACACAGCGTTGAAGTGTTTGGGATCAGATCTGCAGCATGTGATTAATTGACACTTTGCTTCTGCTGATGTGTTTGCCTCACATGCAGTCTGCTGGGCTCCATTTTCCCAATGCCGCGTGTAATCTATGCTATGGCACAGGATGGGGTGCTTTTCAAAGTGTTAGGCCAAATCAATCCTAAGACGAAGACCCCTCTTATTGCTACAATGTCTTCAGGTGTAGTTGCAGGTGAGAGATGGAGGCACGATTGCTATGCAAACTGCCAATGTGATCCACCAGGCAAATGTGAAAAAGAGTGGAATTGTGCAATACACGAAATTATTCTTTAGGAACATGGATCAAATTCATCTGTTACAGGGTTCCAACAGTCACAGAAAACCTGGAGATATCAAGATTTTTTTTTTAAAGACTGTAACTTTCAGGCCCGGATAAATCAACGAAGTAATGGAATAAAGTAAAGGCAGTTCATTTAGTGAATATACATGTGTCTATTTATACTCCCCTCTAAAATATTTTATTGGCAAGAAAATGCTTATTTTTTCAGTTTAATCTTTATATAAAAATATTAGTAAAAATGTATTTCCAGTAAATATTTGCTCCTTCACACTTGCCGGTGTTGGTTAATATGTTCTTTTCCTTCCAGAGTTGCAGGTATCTGAACCATGACTCCTTTTTTGTTTTTAGCCTGTTGGGTTCTTTGTTCCCTCTTCCTCGCATTCTGTTTGCCATGGCAAGAGATGGCGTGCTATTCAGATTTCTTTCCAAAGTGAGTAAGCGTCAGTCGCCAGTGGCTGCCACTATGGCAGCGGGCACTACCGCGGGTAAGCTAAGATCGAGGCAGGCCTGGCATGGCCTGCTGTCCTGTTTGTGTCAGCCTGGTGGAGGTGCAGTGTGCCTGCTTAATTACCCTGTTAATGGAAGCATGCTTTCTATGGAAGCTTATTTCCACCAAAAAATACAAAAGGTAATTGCGACGTTTTCTATCTCGCAATTCTAACTTTTTTTCAATTTTTTTCTCAATTGTGAGAAAAAAAGTCCGAAGTATGTGATATAAACTTGCAATTGCGAGTTACAAAGTCAGAATTGCATGATATAAAGTCAGAATTGCGTTTTATAAAGACATAAAGACATAAACTAAACCAAAGTTTATATATAGCAATTCTGACTTTTTTTCTCAGAATTGTAAGTTTATATTTCGCAATTTTGTTGTTATAACACTCAATTGCAAGTTATAAAGACAGAATTGTGAGATATAAACTCACAATTCAGAGAAAAAAATTTGACTTTATAACTCACAATTGAGAGTATCTCACAGTTCTAAGAAAAGTCAGTTATATCTCACAATTATGACTTTATAACACGCAATTGCGAATTTATATCACACAATTATGACTTTAAAACTCGCAATTGCAAGTTTATATCTCACAATTCTGAGAAAATAAGTCAAAATTGCGAGATGTAAACTCAAGCATATCAAAAAAGTCGCAATTATCTTTTAAATGTTTTTACTTCTGTGGCAAAACAAGCTTCCATAGCTTTTGCTGTGGTGTTGGTGTTGGTGGTGGTGGTGATAAAAATCTGTGGGAATATACAGTACGTAGTTAAATTCTCTGTAAATGTTATTTATTGCATGCGAAAGTGATATGTAGAGCGTTTGATGAAGTTTGCTGGAAAAAGAAAGGAAATTACTATTGATTTGTTGGTATATATATTGTATGTAGATGTACACCAGCATATATGTGTATACACTGATGTGTCAGGTGCAGATTTCTGATGAAAGCTGCAGGGAGAGATTCTTAGTACTTCCCCTACAGTGTGTTAATACAGCACTTTGATGCTAGCATGGGGTCAGCCATGCTTATGGATTCCGAGGACTTCTAAAGAATGAAAAAGCTGAGGTGAAGCTTAGCCGGGGGATGAGGACGCAGGGTAGATTTGATTTTTGGAGCCCCCTGCACATTGCACATATTAACCTCATACCGTAGCACTGTATGTTTGTTAGTACACTGCCTTCTTACTGTGAGGGAATTCTGAGCAGCTGTATATGAAGTCATAGGGCACATCTGGTGTAGATTTGATAAGAGGATACCAATGCTATTGCATCCTGAGTTTAAAGTCATGGATGATGACACTTGGATTATTTTGGAATCAGGCTCTTCAAAATAGGAAGATTTAATTTATTAAATGAATACCAATGAAATAAACTGTGCATGCTCTGTTGGTATATTTATGTCTTTTTGACAACCAAGCCACACTTATAAATGTATGAATGATACTGGATTAAATATCAATATAATATGAAACAGATTTATTTAAATAGCATACAACACACTTTTGGCAAAAAAAAAAAGTTGGCATAGTTTTAAATTATGCAATAAGAAACAGTAAATTCTCTTTCTGTATGTTCGCATTGCAAGCAATTGCAAAAATTGCAAAAATTGCAAAAATTGCAAAGAGAATTTAAATTATTTCTGAGAAAATAGAGATATTTACAGTAGATTATTATGCCATGAAATCTGTGCATTTTAAGTGTGACTCAAGTGTCTAAATAGTTTAAGCCAATGTATGTAAACCATTTCATTTATGCAAGTATGGTTTGTGATATGCATGCATTTGATGTATTATTTTTAAACTCCACCTGATCAGCAATTGTTTCATATCAACAGCAATCATGGCTTTTCTGTTTGACTTGAAAGCGCTGGTGGACATGATGTCTATTGGAACTTTGCTGGCGTACTCATTAGTGGCAGCTTGTGTTCTTATCCTCAGGTTAGTAAACATTCATTTTCAAATGATTTATTTCAAAAATGTATATGGTCTTGACCAAAATTTGTTAATATTAATATGCATCTTAATGATGCGCCAACTAGTGGCAGAACTAATCAACTGGTCACCATGATTTTGCCAAATTCATGGATCAAAATATTTAGTTGATCCTGGAACAACATTCCTGCCTAAAAAATTCATCCTAACCATAAATTCCCTAAAATCAGAGGGAAATGATAACACTGATGTAGAAGCACCTGAGTCTAAACTTGACATAGACTGTAAACTTGTCCCTAAAATCTGATTGGTTGATTGGAATGTTGATCCAGAAACATGTTGTACTTGGTGAAATCACGTTAACCCTAATCAACTAGTTGGTACAATGATGTGTGTACTATTAGTAATCTGCCATACAGTGGTTATGTGTCAGTTCTCAACTGTATAATTTTGAACGATTTGACAGATTTGATATGGACAATTTTCTTGCGATATGATACTGATACTGTCACATTTAATGATTTTTTTATCACGTTTTACAAAAAGATGTATTAGTGTTTTAATCATGTTTCCTGTTTCTAGTGGCATATGCAACTATTCTAATGTAAAATGTATGTGTGAAGGTATCAGCCAGATGCTGTGTTCGAGAAGTCTAGGATCAAAGAAGGCAAGGAAGATGTTGGCGAGTCTGAACTGACAGAGTCTGAGTCTCATCTGAACATGCTGAAGGATAGAGGTGTAACCCTGCGCTCTCTGCTCAACCCTCCACTGCTGCCCACCGAACAGACCTCCTCTGCCGTCAATGCGTCTGTTATCATCATGGGTTAGTGCCGCAATTAGAGACTGGTCTGACAGGTTTAGTTATGTAGTCATCCTGATCTGTGTCTGTTTTCCCTGCAGTGATTATTGTGTGTGTTGTGAGCACACTCAACACATACTACGGACAGGCCATTATTGCCATGGAGCCTTGGGCCCTGGGGGTCTTGGCCGCATCTTTGTTCATTTTCATCATGTGCATCCTTCTAGTTTGCAGACAACCTCAGACGAGGAAGAAAGTTTCCTTTATGGTATGTAGGTTTGAAATCCAAAAGTTTATCTAAACATACTGTTTAAAAGATAAAGTAAAAAAAGTAATATTGTGAAGTATAATCGCAAATTAAAATAAATGTTTTTTTTTTTAAATATATTTTAAAATGTAATTTAATTCTGTGATGTCAAAGCTGAATTGAATTTTCACCAGACACTTTTCCAGTCTTCAGAGTCACATGATCCTTCAGAAATCATTCTAATATGCTGGTTTGGTTCGATGTTGAAAACAGTTGTGCTGCTTAATATTTTCTTGTTGCAACCATGATAAATTTTTTAGGATTCCTTGATGAATAGAAAGTTCAAAAGAAAGGCATTTGTTATTCTCTATTCAAGAATAGAAATCTTTTTTTAACATTATTAATGTCTTTGCTGTCACTTTTGGTCAATATGAGTCCTGCTGAATAAATCCACAACCATAATAGATACAAGTATTTGTGGCAGTTACACATTTTTTCAGTAACCAAAATTATTTTTCCTGTAGAAAAGTCGGTCACACTCTTAAAGAGATTTTTTATTTATTTTCCTTTTTCTTTAATGGAACACAAAAAGAAGAGGCAGAATGTGCTCTTTTCCATACAATGAAAGTGAATGGTGACCAGTCAAGCTACTATAAGTAGTCATAATTTTGGTCACTTATGCACAAAAAAAACGATCATATGACCTCACAAGACTTGTAATATATAGTACACAAGTTGTATGAACTGCTGCTTTTCACTTTTATTGTATGGAAAAAAGCATGGACATTCTGCATAAAATCTCTGATTTAAAAAGAAAATCTGAGACTTTTAATCTCTTTAAAAAATGTAAAAGGTAAAAAACTTTTTTTAAGTTTGAAATAACATAAAGGTGAGTAATGACAGAATTTTCATTTTAGGGGTACTATCCCTTTAATACATGTGGCCCATGTTGAACCGTTGCTGCTGTGTTTATCTTGATGTGTATTCTGCCCAGAACAGCCCTGAGTTTTAGGGTAATAGCCTGTATAAAATATCTGTGTTTGCCAAGCACTCTGTGTTCTTTGGAGGGCCGTATTGTGTGCTATCCTTATCTGACTTGAAAAACAAAGTGATATGACCCGAAAGAGCCTCCATTAATTGTGTTATTTCTTTTTTAGTCTGGGTCATTTCATAAGTGAGTGTTGAGCAGAGTGCAGTCAAGCACATGTTTGAATCAGTGTGTATTTTTTGCTTCAGGTTCCTCTGTTGCCTTTTCTACCCATCTTGAGTATATTTGTCAACGTGTATCTCATGGTTCAGCTCAGCGGAGACACATGGATCCGTTTCTCCATCTGGATGGCCATAGGTACGTGCAATCTTTGGGTAAACACGCACACGCACACACACGCACAGTCTAAAGTGTGTCTAAAGGTCTCTTTTTCTTCTCCTTTTTGTTCTTTTTAGTAAACAATGACTACATTTGACATGCATACTTATACTTTGATATCAATCCACAGGCTTCCTCATTTATTTTGGATATGGAATGTGGCACAGCGATGAACGCAAGAGGCATATACAGAACTGTGGTGTTGCAATGGAGAAAAAGATACTGACATGCAGTGTGGAGTATGTGACGCACACAGAGAAGACTAGCCCATGTTAAAGAACAGCAGACAAACTCTGACAGTATCTAGCTGTTATCTACAGCATTCACCAACCAGCTGACAGACCTGAGCTCTGCCTTTACAGTCACTGCCATCATGAACAATCTCTCAGTGCTGATGTTCTCACTCACATGTGTTGTGATCATATCATGTCGGACATTAGGGGTGTATGATCTGACAATGAAAATTCAATGCAATGATTATGGAATTGACTCTATTTATACACTCTTAGGGCGTTTTCAGAACTGTAGATCGCATGCTTCGTTCCTAAACAGGGATTCAGATTGTTACAGAGTTGCAATTTCTTATTGGTTCAGTTCAAACATTTACAGCCCTGTAGGACATGTGAGCAATTTGCTTTAAATGTGTTTGGAAGAGAAATGGAAAGCGTGTTTTTATTTTCTATAAAGTATTAAGATTTCCACAGTCAGTATCTCAAGGTTACTTCCACTGGTAGTTTGTTCAATTAAAAAAAGGAAGAAGTATTTTTACTTATATACTATGATATGGGACAAATGTGAGGCAAAGTGGCATTATCAAATAATGTGGAACATTAGAATAGATATTGTTAAAACTAATAATTGCAGATATTGGTGAAAATCCAGATTTTTTTTTTCTTATTAAAGTGTTTCATTCTAAAAATTAGGATTAATTCTATTGACCACATCTTATTGTATGTGCCAGAGATGTTAAGCTGCTCAGATAACACTATTTCTTGTATTCTGATAAACACCATACTTCTTATTTTTATCCATGTTACATGTGTTTGTGTAGTTATCGTTAAATGTTTGACATATCCAGTCTACAGTATTCATAAGTCAACCTGTTGTTTAACAACCAGGTCTGATGATGTTGAAGAGGAGCAAGTCATGTATGTAATCAGTGTTTTGTCTTGTAAAATTACCCTTTTATTCACTTTATTTACTTACTATATATTTTTTGGACTTTTTCAAAAACTTTTTTTGATGAATAATCTTCAGTCTACATTACATAGTTCACTGCAGTCATTCAGTATACGACAATCTGTGTAAGCCAGTTAACTAAGTGATGCCAGCAGGGGTCTAAGAATGGACAACCTGAGCATCTGAAAGTGTTTCTTCTGCTAACTAGCACTCAAGTTCTTCTCTGCCTTAAACACTCGGTGTAAATGCAATGTAAATGAGTCATGGAGAGGCTAAGATTGTGGCACAAGGATTAATAAAAATGTGTTAATGTCTCTTTAAAAATACTGCACATCAACTATTCTGTTTAGAGCCTTTGTATATTTTTTTTCTTTTTTTTTTAGAAATGATGTGTGGTTAGCCATTGTCAAAACATTACAAAGTGGTTTCATGCAAAGCAATAAAATATTTTGACCTCTTTTTAAACTAAGGTTTCCACATTGTAAATAAATATGCATTAAATAATTTTATTTTAATGGATCATTCTTTCTTGGTTAGCTAGTCTGTTGAGCCAAAAGTTGCTGCCTTACATTTTTTAAGTACCATCAACAATGTTAAGTCATTTAAACTTAAATTACATTAACATGAGTTGAATCTAGTTTAACTTTGAAAATTTTACTTTGAAAAAAAGTTGAAAATTAAAGCAATGTTAAAATTATGTTGTAATAACTTATTGATCATGTATTTTTTTTTACAGTGAGGCCTACATGCATCTTATCTGTTAGAACAAACTATTTTATTTGAGTTCTTGTAAAGTTCAATGTCCTCATCGGATGCTGATTATATTATTCCAAAACTGCAGAAAGCAGCTGGCACAAGAAATAACTACATTTCAGCTATATCTTACATAAATCAAATGAGGCAACATTGCCTACTTCATTTTAATGGTCATAGCGGACCTCAGCTTTTACCGCAAGTGTAGGCTAAAATTAATCTCACAATAATTGACATTAAAGGGATATTTCACCCAAAAATGAAAATTCTGTCATCATCATACTCAAGTTGCTCCAAACCTGTATGAATTGCTTTCCTCCGTTGAACACAAAATAACATGTTTTGAAGAATGTCAGTAACAGTTGATGGACCTCATTGACTTCCATAGCATGGGAAAAAAATAATGGGGTCTGGTTACCAACATTCTTCAAAATACTTTTGTGTTCAACAGAAGAAAGAAACTCATACATGTTTGAAACAACTTGAGGGTGGGTAAATGATGACATTTTTGGTTAAACTATCCATTTAAAGTTTGAACGACATTCACTGTAGAGGCTAGGCTACCCCATGCAGGGTTAACCACAGTCCAGCAGAGGGCATTAGAGGATCGTTAGATGGGACTCATAGATTTACACTAAAGGGGGAGTGTGCAGATGGGCTGGGGAAATTCCTCTTTTTCGCGAAGGATGGAGCTGACTGTGTGTAAACGAGATAGACAGTGGACGAAGAGTTGAAACACTGCAGAGTTAAAAACACAGCCCTGTTGAAACACTCCACTTCATCCATCATGAAGCTCTGGCTCTTCTTCACACTGGTATTGCTTTGGCTGGAGGTCCAAAATGGTGAGCAGATCTCTCTTTGTTTCATCTGCCTTGTTATTCTTTCTTCATAAAGTCAAAACATTGTCTTTAAATGCTTGAAATAGTAAATAAATTGAGAGAAATGTAATGGATGAACGTGTATGGTGTGCCAGTGGTGACACTGCTGCCAATAGAAACCAACATTCCAGAGCAGAAAGAGGAGAGATCAAATCAGGGCAGTTTTACTTTAACTTATGCTTACATTATACAGCAGAGACAAAAGACAGAGAATCAGATTTGATTGAGCTTATCAACAAGGCAATTTTTTTATGATGCTATTACTTTTTTTTCCCATCCAAACGTATTCCTCTAGATGTCAAGGTTTAAAAGATTCAGTAAACCACTATATTGTTCAGTTTTCTACATTTTCGCATATAGAACAGGAAAGGCATGTTTCCACAATTGCTGTTTGTACAGCTGTGAGCAGAAGTATATTTCCAGATGGCAGAATCCTCTCGCTCTCTCTCTCGCTCTCTCTCTCTCTCTCTCTCTCTCTCTCTCTCTCTCTCTCTCTCTCTCTCTCTCTCTCTCTCTCTCTCTCTCTCTCTCTCTCTCTCTCTCTCTCTCTCTCATAGGAGGCAGAGGAGTTATCAAGTGTCTCAAAGAGAGAAATGAATAATGTTCATGTCCTAGCTCGCATAATACAGAACAGAATGTTATTCCCCAAGTTTGCCACTCTCATCCAAATGCATCTGCTGGTGACCAGGAAAACTCTGTTTTGGTTTACGCAGGTGTGTGTCAGCAGGTCAAGCATAAAAAAGAGGCTGGTGAGAACCGCATAAGACCAGGAAGAAAGAGGGCAAAGGTTCGCTACCCCAAAGTTAAAGAAAAGGAGGCAGGAAGCAAGGGCCAGTCTATTCTCACCCAGGTCCTTGATAAAGGCCGTTTTCTCAGATTGGGCGAGAGCCTATCCTTGAATCCTGGGAAAACATTGGAACTGAGATGCAAAGGAACTAAGATTGGCTGGGCATATCCCTCTTACCTGGACACCTTCAATGATAACCGCCTCAGGTATCCTTCCTTCTCGCTTTATCCATTCATTTAACATGTTCGATTGAGAATAGTTTGGCTAAATCGGGCAAATGAACCGCTACTGGAGTATCTTATGTTTGGAATACATGTGTTTCAAAGATGCAGGATTCCATTGTCACATGATTCCGTTCCATGTGAAAGATTTAGTTAAAGAATCAAAATAGAGATGTTAAAAATCACGACTCTGACAATAAGTTATTTTAGAAAAAGAAAATAAAAAAATGAAAGAACTCTTACAATAATGTGTTCAACATGTCCACTACAGAAAAAAACTAAAGAAAAAACAAATCTGGACCTTCTGGTCACACAATGTTTGGTTGCAGAAGATTTTTTTAGTTGCAGGGGGTTGTTCTCTCATTAACATAATTGACCAAACATTTGCAGACATGAGAAAAATATATATTTGTTTAAATTTAATTTAATCTTTATAAAAAAAAAAAAAGCCCATTTCATTCTTTAAAGGGATACTCCACTTTTTTTGGAAATAGGCTCATTTTACAGCTCCCCCAGAGTTAAACAGTTGAGTTTTACCGTTTTCGAATCCATTCAGCCGAACTCCGGGTCTGGCGGTACCACTTTTAGCATAGCTTAGCATAGATCATTGAATCGGACAGGACCATTAGCATCTCTCTCAAAAAAATGACCAAAGAGTTTCGATATCTGCGTCATATCATTACGCCTGCTGCACCCATGGTACGGCAGCAAAGTTTCTTGATTATTACGCAGGAATGAGAGAATAGTTCCTAGCCATATCAGCCTAGAAAATCGCAACTTTTCATTTTCCGTCGGTCTTAGTACACGATGTAACTACAGAAGAGTCAAGTTTTAAATAGGAAAAACATCAAAACTCTTTGGTCATTTTTTTGAGAGAGATGCTAATGGTCCTGTCCGATTCAATGATCTATGCTAAGCTATGCTAAAAGTGGACCCGGAGTGCGGCTGAATGGATTCGAAAATGGTAAAACTCAACTGTTTAATTCTGGGGGAGTTGTAAAATGAGCCTATTTCCAAAAAAAGTGGAGTATCCCTTTAGATTTTTATTAATATTTTGAATTAGTTTTTGTTTTCACATTTTCTGTTTTCATTTAAATTTTAATTAAAGGTTTAGTATTTTTATGTGTTTTTTAACAATATATTTATAGTTTAACAAATTTTTTTTTCATAAAATAGTTTTTTTTTTTTTTACATTTTTATTTCAGTAAAATTTCATTTTATTTCAAGTAATGATTTTTTATTAATGCTCTTAGTTTGAGTTAGTTAACTATAATAACCCTGTTTTGAACTCACTTCAAAAGCAGACACTGCAAAAACTGTAATTTAAGAGACATCAAGGATATTTCAAGCAAACTGAAACAAAACATTTGTGTGAGATTATAATATCATTTCCCTTAATGGATAAACCATGTTTTTTCTGAAGAATATTGTTATCATCAATGTACATGAAAGGTAACTTAAATTGTAGAATACTGCAGAAATAGTATAAGTATATATATACTTATATATAAATATATGGTATATGTGTAAAGTGTGTGGTATACTTGTTTGATTCTGCTGTTCCAGCATCACGCAGCATGAGCGGTACAGTCAGTTGATCCTCGCGTCGCCCTCTGCTGCCGATACAGGGGAGTACAGCTGTTGGGTGTTGCTCTGTGATGGAGTAGAATGTGAAAAAGATGGAGACAGTACCTCTGCCACCTACATATACTTTACAGGTAGAGCATCTGGTCGTATATCACACAAAGAGACCTACGTGATCTTGAACCTCCAAATACATTGTTACAATTCTCTTTGTGTCTAGACAAAGATGAGCTGTTCGTCCCCTCTGCCATCCATTTTGAGATTATCTACCTGCGCCCTGACAAGCCCGCCACCATCCCCTGCCGGGTGACCAACCCCAAAATCAAAGTCTCGCTGCACAGGGAAGTTCCCGCGGAAGAAATCGCAGTGGATGGGACTCAGATATCTTACAGTCCCACCAAAGGCTTCATCATCCAAAACCCCAGGCCAGAACATAAGGGAGCTTATTACTGCAAGGCCAACAGCACCACGAAAACCACCCCGCAAATATCCACTAAATACCAGCTGCTGTATGTGGAGGGTAAGAGGAGAACACAATAGTGTTGCTAATAACACTTAACACACATTTTACACTGTTTTTAATCATGTTTTTGGCATTGTATGAATCTATAAGATATCTTTTTTTGGGTGTTTTTCCCCTTGTAGTGCCTAGTGGCCCTCCTTTTGCGACTATCGAGGCTTCATCGAACACGGTGAGAGGTGGAGACATCTTTAACGTTACATGCACAGTCCTGGGTGAACCTGAGATGAATGTCAGCTTCAGCTGGAGGTATCCTGGCCTGGTGAGTGTTACTTTTGTTATTTTCCCTCATCTGAGCTTCGGATTCAGGTTGATTGAGACTATCGTTTTATAATGTATTAATCACAGTATTATGCCATTTTGTGGATGTTACAGCTTTGCTCATGATAACTTTAAAGAGATACATCACCAGGCAAAAGTTGAGATTATAAGATTTTTTATGTTTTTGAAAAAAAGTATCTTATACTCACCAAGACTGTATTTATTTGATAATTAAATATAGTAAAAACAGTAATTTTGTGAAATATTAATTTAAAATGTCTGTTTTCTATTTTAATATATTTTAAAATGTATCCATTATTCCAATCTTCAGTGTCACGTGATCCTTCAGAAATCATTCTGATATGCTGATTTAGTGCTCATTAATCATTAGTGTTGCTCAATTATTAATAATGATTCTTCTTCTTCTTATTAATGTTTTTGCTGCTTAATATTTTTGTGTAAACTGATACTTTTTTTTCATAATCCTTTGATGAATAGAAAGTTTAAAAGAACAGAATTTATTTTTAATATAAATCTTTTGTAACATTATACATCTTTACTGTCTCTTTTTATCAATGTAATGCGTCCTTGTTGAATTAATTTCTTCTTTTCTTAAAATCTTACTTACCCCAAACCTTTGAATAGTAGTGTATCAAGGTTTCCACAAAAATATTAAGCAGCGCGACTGTTTACAAATGTTTTTTTTAACATCAAATCATCATATCAGAATGATTTCTGAAGGATCATGTGACACTGAAGACTGGAGTAATGATGCTGAAAATTCAGCTTTGACATCACAAGAATACATTACATTTTAAAACATTGCAATAGAAAGCAGTTCTTTAAAATTGTAATTATATTTCACAATATTAGCTTTGAAAGTCATGAGACTTTAAAACATGAAGAAAAATTAATCATAATTATTTCAAACTTTTGACCTGTAGTGTAGATTGAGATAGGTTTCGATGTGTTGTCCTTATCGTGACGTGTGTGTCTCTCAGGGTCAGAGGCCAGTGAGCATTCATGACTCCTGGAGGCTGATAAACCGTGGCGTGGGACACACCACACGCATCTCCCAGAGCGTCATGATTGTGGATGATGTTGAAACGATCGATTATGGAAAGTACATCTGCACCACCAAAAATAAGAACGGAGAGACATTGGTGGCCACATCGGTGAAGTCACGTGCCTAGAAAGAACATCAAGATTATATACTGAGCTGAGCTGGACTCCATTCACACTTCAGGCTTCTTGCTTTTTAAATCATTATGAAAAACATGTATTCTATATATGACTTGGAAATAAAATGCTTCTTTGACTGAGACTTGATAAAGAAAGTTAATGCAACACTATACTTAATATATTATGCACTATTTCCAATGAAATAGAATCAGTTATTTCAACCATGTTAACTTGTAATACTCAAAATGGAAGGTGTTAAGGTCTATACGCATATTTTTACACGCATGAAATATGACTGAGGACCGTGAAGGCTTTGTGCTCCGCTCTAATGGACTCCGTATGTGGAATGTGCAGCGGGAGCCCAGTGCTTATTTTGGTTCAGTGCGACACATTCAAAGTATGTTTCTCCTCCTCAAGCAGAGATTTCTGTTATTGAACTATTAGCAATTCAAGAATAAGTTACAGTAGAATTCACCACTCAAAGAGAACAGATCATATTAAATGATGCCAAATTTCACAGCTATTTACTATACACTTCTAAGTGCTGTCATAGACTTACAGCCAAAAGATGATGAAGAGCAATAAGAAAACCAACAGATAAAAGAGGTTCGCGCACAAAAGACCTGACAAATACAGGTGAATTTTGAATTTCTTTATTAATTGCATATTTTCAAGAGTTTCAGTTTCACGCAAACAGCTTGCAATACAGATAAAAAACAACAAAAAAAACAACAACTTAACTTCTTTGTAAGTAGCTTGCATGTAAAGCTGCGGTGGAGGGTTTCAGACAGTGGAACATGCTCAGTCAATTACATTGGTCTCATGATCAGACTTAAATATAGAAATAAAGACTCACAAACTCTCAAATCTTCCCCCTAGGGCTCAATCAGACTGAACAATATACAAAACCCGTATTCAAGAAAATCTTAATGAAAAAAAAATTCAGCTTCCCAATAGTACATGCCTTCATTCACAGGGCTGCCTATGTCACTATGCCATTTCAATATCAAGCACTCTGCAAGCATTTCTGATTGCCAAGGAAGTGAGGAAAAGGGATAATTCAACCCTTAAAAAGGCATTATTTAAAACATTAAAGCTTTTTAATCAACTATTAATAATTCATTCTGCATTGATCATTGTATTGAGTCTCTCCTATGCAATATATGAATGATATGGAGAGCATATCTGAGATGTAACATGCATCATGATCTGGGTAAAGCTCACCTTGTTACAGTTCTTAAAATTTGTGATGATATAAAAAGAATACCATTTACAAAATCAAAAATAAAGGCATGATATAGACAAGACATTTTTGCATAAGGTTTTGAGAACACCTGGTTTTTAAAGTCAGTGAATATTTCCATTGGAGTAAATCGTAACAGTCAGTTTATGACATGAGTTGATCTATGAAGCGCTGCTTTAGAAAATTTCACCTGGGGTCTGAGCTCCTACATGAAATAAGGGAAAACCAAATGCTACACAAGCAACAGCATCTGGGAAATGTCCAGCTGGCATTTGGGCATTTGTCCCAGGGCAATGATAAATCTGGATTTATACAGGTACATTTCAAGCCGTCTGGTGGAAAAGCTTCAGAAGTTGATGAAGGCCCAATTCATAAATTCTGATGTCAGTCCTCCAAAGTCAGGAACTTCAAGCAACAAAGCAATTCAGGAGGGAAAAAAAACAACTACTTGGAGAGAAACTTCTTCTAGCCCTGAGATATTCCTTTTTTTCTCCTTAGATAGACGTGAAAGGCAAACGTACAAGGGTGGCCTCATTGGTAAGTGCTGCTGTGCAATATTTTCTTCAGTTTTTTTTTTTAGTCTGTTCAAGAGAGTTTGTTCCATTTTGACATGGTCCAGACCAGCTTCAGCATGCAGGAAGTGCTCCGTCCTGTATGAAAGTGCTTCCTGGAAGCTGAAGGCTACTGTTATCTGGGCGAGACGGTGGGGCTGGAGAACACCACAGAGTTCCGTGGTGACTGGAGAGTGAGGGACGGGGAAGGAGAGACCTTGCGCGGGCTGCTCAGATCACCGTTGTTAAGCTTCCAGATCAGCTCTTCATTCTCCATAGACAGACGTTTGTTCACTTTGGACTCCTTCTGGAGGGTTTCCTGCAAAACTGCCTGCTCTGTGGACAGTTGTCTGAAAACAAAACAAGTCAGCGCTCAGGTAAACTTGATTAGATTAGTCACTATAACTGCACAAGATGAAAGAAGAGCAGGTGTCTCGTCACAAAGCTTTGCTGCAATGAAAATGCACCTTTCCTGTCGTTACAAGAGCACAACTAATAATTAAAGTAATTACATTTTCAAAGCATAGCCAGAAGCTAATTTGTGAAATTTCTCTTCTACCCAAACCAAATGCAAATACTATGAAACTTCAAAGTCTTAGATGAAGTGTTAGAAGCTAGACAGGTAGATTGAGTAAAATCATTTCTAAAAGCCTAAGGCAGGGATGGTTTTAGTCCAAACCCAATCCATACTCCTAAACGTAACCCTACCTATAACTGATCCTTAGAATCAGAGGGAAATGATAGGTGAATAACACTGATGTAGAAAGCATAAACCTAAACTTGACAAACTGTAAACTTATGTCTCAAATCATAAGTTTAGGAAGACAATCTTGTATTACGCTACCTAGACAAAGCAGCATGTCTGTCCATTCTGGCTTTGAGGTCCTCGTTCTCCTGTTGCAGCTTCTTAAGACATTCATCCAGCTTCACATTCCTCTCCATCTAAGAATAAATCAAAAGTCTTAGTGTTCCTCCAACACAGACAAGAGCATAAGATTTATGTCATCTCTACTGTGATTAGAATGAACACAAAGGAGAATTTCTCCGTCTAAATGCTTTATGCTAACCAGATCATTGAGCTCACCAGTTTGTCCATCTGAATGAGTTTCTTGTCTTGTTCATGGATCCGCTTGCTTTTGATGTCCAGCACTACTTTAAGGCTTTCAAGCTCCTGCTCCAGATAAAGAGTGTGGGAGTCCTTCTTCAACATAAAATAAACAAGAAAGATCAGGGATATACACTGGCTTTCCTAAACTGGATTCATCATTAAGTCAGGAATTACTAAATTTTCATGTTTACATTTGTGGGCTTTATAAAACAAACACTTTCTTTAACTTCAGGCACTTTTATGTCCAGGGGTTGAATTATATTAAAATTAACAGAATATTTAGTTACATGAAGACAACATTAAACTGACTTGTAAATGTTTCATCATACCTTTGTCATTTATGTTTGCTACTTTTCAAGGCATTTTATATACAGTACAGATTTAATCATTTTACTCTATAATATTATAGAATATTTATATAACATATAATACAAATTTAATATGACATGTACCATGTACATTTGATTCCTGTGATGGCAAAGCTGATTTTTTTATTTTTTTTTATCATTACTCTAGTCATGATCCTTCAGAAATCATTCTAATGCTGATTTGATGCTCAAGAAACATTTATTATTATTATTATTATTATTATCAATGTTGTGCTGCTTAGTATTCTCGCGAAAACAGAGAAAAAAATTCTCATGATATTTTGAAGAAGTAAAAAAAAAAGAAGCATTTATTTGAAATGGAAATATTCTGTAACATTATAAATCTCTTCAATCAATTTAATGCATCCTTGCTTAATAAAAGTACAAATACAAATAGTGGAAACACTATTTTAAGGTGACGTTGTTACACATTACATGTACAAACCAAACCATAACCTACATGTAAGTACATGTAGTTCATTAATATTACTCAGTACTTATTTGTGTAATTACACTGTAACAAGGACACCTTAAAATAAAGCGTAACCCAAATATCTTATGCCAAACTTTTTAACACTGCAGTATAGAATTACTAAATAAAATAAAAATGATAAGAATTCTCCTGTGGTGTACATGCATAAACACTACTGGATTTTGTTAGTGAAGAAACTAAAAGAACTGAGAATGTGAAGTGCGTTTTAGGAGTATTTGCTAAATGCATCCATGTAAATGTACAGTAAGACAGTTTATGTTCTACCAGTCCACAAGGTCAAGTGTCTATAGTTGAAGAAACACCCATATATGAACTTTGCCTCTGCTGCATTGTCACACTATTCATAGGGCAGGGTCTGGCAGCTTTATGCAGGGTAGTTATCTAAATAATTATCAGAATGTTGAGAGTTCCGGAATCTTCTAAGTCCTGATTGGAAAGACCCGTCTAATATTAACCTGCTATTCATAGAAAACACAGTCTACTCAAAGCAGAGATGCATTACTATCAATGGCAACGGTTGAGTGTTTGATAACACATATATTTGGGAGCTACACAGGGGTGTTATGTACCTGCGTTCTCTCAGCCAGATCCATCCTTCTCTTCACCTCACCGTTCAGTTTTTCTTTGAGGCTGTTATTCTCTGTCATGAGCTCCTGAATTTGATTCTGTTTGAGGAGAAATACACTGATATGAAAATGTTTGCTAAATTTCAACAGGGCAAAAAAAACAAGAAAGGAAAAATAAACGGAACTAGAATGTTGTGGATTTTTAGAACTTTTGGAATTTTAGCTTTTGGTCATTGCCTTACAGATAATGTTTCTGCTTCCATCAGTGTTGTGTTGAGAGTTTGCATTTCCTTTTCATGGGACTGTTTGAGTTCTGAAAAAGTTAAGTCAGGATATATTAATGAGTGGGAGGTAAAGTTGTTGGCTTTCAAAATGTAAGTAACAGGTGCAACATTTACACACACATTTTAGAGAGAAAAATAAAATTATTTACCCTTGAAAGACTCCTCAAAGTGTTGTTTAAGGCCGTCCACCTCCTCTATATGGCTGACTTCCAGTTCCTTCTTCAAAGCCTCATGTTTTGATCGTAACTCTTCTATCTAGACAAGTACAAATATAGTAATTTTGTAAAAGTCTCATTGGTTTATTTTAGTGTATAAATGATTAAGAAATGAGATGTCATATGTCCAAACATCTAAAAGGTCAAGTATGCCAAAAACAAAAAGTTATGAAATTACTTCGCAAAATTATGGGAAAGGATCATGAAAATATCATTTTCTACGTTTTTAGAAGACATCTGAAATTAACTCGATCCAACAGAAAGTGTGTCATGACAAAAAAGGCCAACTGTCCTCCACACCTGCTGTTCCATCTGAGCTTTGCACTTATCGGCCTCGTCCTGGTAGGTCTGATGAACCTTCTCCCACTCAGTGGAGTAGAAGGTCTTCAGTCTCTCCTCAAGGTCAGCGAGGTCCAAGATGTGCTGCTCCTGGACCTTCTGCAGGACTCCATCAAAGGCCGCACGCAGCTCTTCCTTCTCCTGCTCCAGACGCTCACAAGAGTAAACCGAGCTCACTGAGGAAAAGGTCAGACCATTTGGACATTAGAAGATCGATTAAGTGATTCATTCAGTTAACAAACATCAACCTCACAGAGCACCATTTAGGATGCCTTTTTTGGGCATGATATGACAGCAACCCTCCAACTTGGAAAAAATGGAAAAAAGAGAGAGTAGGACATCTAATATCTTATGCACCGGTTTGTGATATGAAAATATAGATATTCTATAAGTAGACAGCAGTGGAATAACCAGAGCAAATGTTGAAAGGCCAACACGTCCATTTGTTGCTTTGATTTCAAGCCCTGCCAACACAAGATGCTATGAATCATTACTCAAGTATTCTGCATTGAGTCCCAGTTGTCTCTACAGTTATGGTATCTCCAGCAGTTCTGTAAATAAAGCGTCAACTGTTACTCAAAACACGTCAAATTACAACTGAGGGAAAGTTCGTCAAAAGGAACGCTAATCCAGAAAGGCATAATGAACAGATGTTTCCTAACTCTCTCCATCAGAACTGTCACAGATACTGTCCCTCAGAGCATTAGCTAAGTTTGCTCAACTCTTAGAAACAGATGACACTTCACTGCACAGAACACATTGGCACACAGGACTGCTGTGGTTTACACACAAACGTGGCAAGATGAATGCTGCAGCTGCTCCTGTCTTTGTAGTGTACAAGTGTGCAGTCAAGTCAACCAGCTCATGAAGTAACAGGCTATTCTGGTGGGACCTTTTGAGTTTGGGATTTCTGGCTAAATGGACACCCTATGGTTTTCCATAATTAAGGTACAAATATAAAAGGAAAGTCAATTAAATTAATCTATTTCATTTTTTTTTATTAACTTACTTTAATATTTGTATTTAAACAAATGACTATATTTATGTATTTAAATAAACACATGTAGATAAGTATCTGTATTTAAATGTGTTCATTTATTCATAAAAGAAATCTCTATTTATTAAATAAATACAATTTTAAATAAACAGATTTATTCCATTTATATTTATGCATTTAAATGCCTGTTTTAAAAAATAAATAAAAATACAGGTATTTAAATGAATACAGGTATTTATTTATTAATTAAAATATCTGTATTTATTTATGAAATTCATACATACGAAGACTTGAAATTTTTCATTTCAGAATTAATTTATTGTGATTTTATTTTAAGGGGGCGTGAAGTAAAATGTCAGTGTGATACAACAAGCTGCTTCACGGTTTATTAATATTTAAAAAAATGTTAATCCGCCAAATCCAAGACATATGGTGGGACCATGTGAAGTCATGTGATGCGACCAGCATACAAAGGCCAGTAAGTCACTTTAAAAGTATAATGTAATATAATGAAAATATAATTAAATAATAGCTGAAAACCAGGCAGCTGTTTTAGACAGAGCTCATCAGTCCACTTGCTCCACAAGGATGATATGAGGCTCATATTATTTTGTCAACTTGTGCATGAGCGTTTCATAGGTGTATGTATGCAAAGAGATGTACAGTATGAGGCTGTATTTCACATTAGTATAAGTATTTTATATGCATTAAGCATTCAGTAATATTTGACTACTTAATGTGTATGCAAGTTTTTCATACATGTATGCATGAGGGAAGCTTGATTTAAGCGCTACAATGTCTAAATTCTGTAGAATAACAGTGTATTTTTCATCTCATCTCATCTCATCTGTTTACTGATGCACCAGTAGGCGTTTCTGTACTTTATTATCAAAAGGTCAAGAGCAGCATGTCAGCAAAATGAATTACTTAAATGAGTCACAACAAGAACGGCTGTTGTTCTCCAGGGGGAAACTTGGGTCATATCCCTTACTGGCACTGCAACCTAATCATCGGTGTTCTAAGATGAAAACATCAGATTTTCTTTTTTCTTTTTAAGAGAGTCTTAAAATGGGTTACAATCAGAATCATTATTAAGTTGCTTTTAGGGGTTAAATGAGAACAGTATCTAATGACTCTGCTGTACAAGGGACAGTTAGCAGATCTAAACCATGAGAAGATGAGCCAGACCCAGAGCTCACTAATGGCTTGATGCATTTCATCTTCAGCGTAATTCTATTATAGGTTATATTTATGATGCAGAGCAAGGCTGAAGGCCTATAAATAATACAAATAATGCAAACAAGAGGAAAAACAGACAGTTAGGTAGGATGAATATGCCTCTTTTTTCACAGAAGAATATGCCTGTGCAAATATGACTGTGCATATGCATCCAAACAGTATTTAGCTTATTTCAGAAAGCTTTTGGCAGTAGAAAGCTCAACAAATGTGCTATGCATATGTATGTGCACACATTTTCACATCTAGAGTTAAAATACATTTTCAAAACAGAAAACGAAACTGTGCGTTTAACAAGCCTGGGTGAATTTGCCTTAAATAAATCATGTGACATTGTCTAGACATGCTTTTCTTAAAAGTAATGCGTGTTATTTTGAGAATAGTTTTAATATAAAAACATAAGGCTAGTAGCAGCAATGAAGTTACCATTCTGCACAGAGAAGTTAATCAGTCACATGCCAAATGGCAAGCTAAATTGATTAGACACAGTTCTAGCAGGTTTTGTGTGAAGACAGCACTCGCTTCACTGGCAGAGAGCAGTTGTCCTGTGTTAAAAGACACTTTTGTTTTATAAGGGAATTCTGGGTGTGTGCCAAAAAGCATGGCACTGACATCACTCGCGTCATATTAGGGCGAAAGCTGGAATGAATACTTGAGGCTGTGGGTAAATGACAAAATTGAGCAGCTATATAGTGACTTCAAGGTCAGTGGTCTGAAGAATTCTTACGGGGTCTTAAACATGGTCAGAAGCGCTGGAATGTGCTAATATGCCTAAGCGGTGATTATAATAGTAAAGAAAGATCATGTGCAGGACTTAAAAGTCAGAAAAAAACGCTTTCTGATTCGTAAAAAATACATTAATCCCGAAGAGCTGCTGCTGTATATCATCAGTCAAGAAAAAAAAGAAAGAAAAAATCTCATATCACTCCCCATGCTCAGTTTTCAGGTGGTAATATGAGCTGTGAAATCAATGCATCAGACGTCTCTCAGGGGTGAACACTGGCCTGTACTAAATACATTTCTCTATGTTACTTTGCCCATTAGACTGTGAGGGACATCAGACTTGTCTGACATTGTCGGTATGACCTTCACATACCAGAACGCCTTTCTGGAGGTGTGTCTCCTAAATGACCCCTATGGGAGGGAAGAGTCCTTCCAACAGGACCAATAAAATGAACAGACCGTCCTCCTCATCTAAAACCACATGGTAGTTCATGTACTAGCAAGCATGCTTAGTGTTTGGTAAATTTAAACGCACTACCAGTCAAAAGCTTGGGCACAATATACATTTCGGATATTTTTTTCTCGACAAATATAAATTGTGCTTATAGATTTTTTTTACATAACAAAAAACATCATTTTTAAATAATTGACGATAGGCACAGAATAATAAAGCAAAAGCAGCCAACAAGCGCCTAACATACACTACTGTTCAAAAGTTCGGGGTTGCTAAGATTTTTTTGTAATGTTTTAGGAAAAAGTATCTTATTCACCAAAGGCTGCATTTATTTGATAAAATATAGTAAAATTGTGAAATTTCATAAAAAATAAAATAAAAAAAAAGTCCATTATAATATATTTTTTAATTTATTTATTCCTTGAATGGCAAAGCTGAGTTTTCAGCATCATTACTCCAGTCTTAAGTGTCACAAGATCCATTCTAATATGCTGATTTATTGTTTCAAAAAGATTTATAATCATCTAATTATCTAAGTATAAATGGTGAAAACAGTTGTACTGCTTTACAAGTTTTTGTGGAAACCATGATATATGTTTTTTCAGGATTCTTTGATGAATAGAAAGTTCAAAAGAACAGCGTTATTGCTGAATAAATGTATTCTTTAAAAAATGTTACTGACCCAAAGTTTTTGAATGGTAGTACACACCACTAACTAAAAAGCACCCCAAAATGCACTACATGAATTTGAAAGAAAATACCCGATTGTGTAGAACTAAAATAATATAAACATATTTGGGTCCCATTTGTGTTATTTATATTCTGCATTCTACAATAAAAGTACATGTGTCCAAACTTTTGACAGATGCAGGCTATCAACACTGAAGCTTGAAAGGTCATGGTAGTCTGCGTGTTAAGGCAAAAAAAAGCACGCCTACCGTTCATCACTGATTACCACTCGTGACCAGCATATCCAAATATTACATTAATTAGAAACGGCGACATTTTGGCAGCTCTCTCCATTCTTTCCGCAGACAGTGAAAGCCAAGCACTCTTCAGTGACTCACACACACTTACCCAGCTCCTCCCGTAAAGTGACCAGCTCCTGAGACAGCTCCCTGCGCCGCTTCATCACCTCCTCATGCTGCGGGAAAACACAGGAAAAATCAGTGCATCATTTTCATTGCGTCGCATGCCTCACATTACACAAGAAACACAATCTGCCAAAAAGTATGTTGCCATGGAGCAAGGCAATGCCAAGTGCAATCTAATGTCATGATGAAAGAACAACTCTGGAATTCCCTTTGCAGACATGAATCATGCATTAGACTGTTCTTCTGAAGGGTGTCTTCAGGACAGGATGAGTTTCAGTTTTTTAACATGGCATAAATGACTGTTTATATATTAACAAAGCATTTTCAACCTAGCAGTGTAACTCGTTACTGCCACAAAAAAGAGAATTCAGTCAAGAATTCAGAAAACAGTCATGACAGATATTTGCCCAGGCATGCAAGAATCCCACAGCAAAGCTTTGTGGTTTACACACCCCTATGACAGCTTTGTAAGCGTTTAATTAAAAAACTAACATATGAATGACAACAACCGAATGTAGAGCAATAAAATCAGCAGTCTCTCTCTCTCTCTCTCTCTGTGGAGGATAGTCAGCGCCACAGCTGCAGTGCTGTCAGCCTCCCCAACCAACACAAAGACGCTTCAAAAAGCGCGTGCTGCCGTTCTGACCTGCCCCTTCCCCCAGAGATCAATGCCAGAGTGACATTTACACAACAGTTATGAACTCATTAGCATTCATAACATATTCATTAGGATAAACTAAACTCAAATTTAAGAATGCCTCAAACTAAATACACAACCTCATCTCACTGAAATGACATCCTTTGTATAGGCATCCACAGCAATCCCATTTCTAATGCCAATCTATCCAGTCCTGCACCCTGCAGAGAGGATAATGTCTTTACCCTGTGTCCAGCGCAGGGAGAGTTAAGGCACACTTTGCTGCCGGAGCAGCCCATAGTCCCGTCTCTGTGACTTTAGTCCAGAATGCAGGAATATAACAGCCCAGAGACATGAACCTCTGCCACCTCTACCTCCTCTCTCAGCCGTCTCGCTCTACATCGGAGAGACTAGTGGAATAAGCTCATTGGCTATCACCTCCTCCAACCACTTGCCTTCTCAGTGGTGAAAGGATACCGTAATACATCTAAAAGAAGGGCAACGGAGGGAGGCGGCTGTATTGTGCTTGGGAGAAAGCTACATAAATGCTGTACTTTAGGACACACACAGCAAGTAGAAAAAAATGACATGTCTGACAGTTGGTTGACTGAGTGGCACTTAATGAAATGGTGCATGTTACAGGAAAAGTGTGCAGTGACCTTCCCACAGGGCATGAGGACAGAGGTGAAGTGCTGTCTTTTTCTTGCTTTCCTTTCAGCACCCCTGCAAAATTTGCTGACTGAAATTGGTATAGGTTACAATTTCACATTAATATTTACTCTTATTAAATGTTAAAAACTGCACAATACACTAGTCATGGATGTCACTTTAAATTTGACACTAATGAAAACAAGGATGTCAGAATAACATTTGGTGTCAAATTAAATATGGAGTAGACCCTGACTAAGATCCAAACCTACCTAACAGTAGTTTGTAGTTATTGCAAGCCAAAAAAAGTCTATATGCTACAGAAAACTACAATAAATTATTATTAATAATAAAAATAAAATAAAAAAACAGATCTTTTTTTTCTCTGTATGCAGTAGAAAATAACAGATTCTTATTTGTTAAAGATAATAATAAAAAAATCCCTAACCTAATCCTAATAATGTTAATAATAATAATAAGAGTAAAAGTGAAACTAAATTATCATGTTAAAAAAAAGTTACTTTTATCAGTATTAATATTGCTGTTATTATAATATATGTATGCAGTAAAACAATTACAACAACACTATTATTTTTGTATTGAAAACAAAAAGTTACTGTCATAGTCACTGCTTTATCCAAAGCCATTTATCAGACTTTAGAATGATGTCATCACACCAATAACTTCACTGGGAAATGATTAAAAACACATTAATTTATCATTATAAACTACATTAATGAATGATACTGCTTCAGGGAAAGCATGTGAGGCCTCTTATAGTGAAATTATGGCAAATGTACACAATGTGCTGACAGCTCATTGCAAACAAAAGATATGAAGCAGCTCCCTAGGCATCCCAGCATGCTTCTGACCATATCAAGACAGCAGCTGGTACATTCTCACACAGACATGCTGAAGACCAGACGCCAATTATTAAGCTTAACAGATTCCTATATGGGACAACATGTTTTCAGTGGCAAAAAAACAACAACAACCTTGGACTGTAAAAATGTGAACCAAGGACCTTAGAGTAAATTAATATAATTTATTGTCCAGGTTCAATAGTTCAAAGACATGCTGGAATTTTTTTTTTTCTTACTGTTTTAAAAATATACACCCCTTTTTATGGACTGATTGTAAAAGTGCCGCAGCTTAATTATGGTAGTGCCTTTTAGATAAAGTTGGTCTTGGTCCAGATTCTGCAGGATCAGCCAACATGCACTCCAGAGTATAACCTGTCAGCTTCAGCTCAAACAAACTGCACTTCTTCCCTTCTTTTGTGCAGCAGACAACTGTGACGGATGTCTTTTTACCAATGTTCACTTTAAACATGTACATCCAACCAGCCTTCATACTGCCATTATATCAAGGACAATTCTAAAATGAATAAGCTCTAATCGATCCAGAGTCAGTACAGTCAGATACGTTTATGAGGGTGGAAAGTGAACTGTAAGAGATACATATATACACAAAATGTAAATAAATGTGATGTTATATATGTAAATCATTATTATTATTATTTATATTTATATTTTAAAATGTGAACATGAGGCAAGTAAGCCAGTTCATTAGAAGATGGTGTCAAAGAGGTAAACCGTTAAAAAGAACATCACCAAAACAAACAAAGAGCACTAAGGAGCACAATACTACCTGACTCCAAACACATGCAACAGGACTATACAAACCAATAAAATCAGTGCTGGGCTGTCAGATCACAACTTGATATCTAGATATCTATCCCTAACCCAAGAAATTTGACCTTAACTTGACAACTGATAACCACAACTGCCTGAAGTCACCATCTTCATGTATTATTCATGTCTGCTGTATAGCAGAATGATTCATCAACATAAGCAATATAATCTCATAATACTCACCCCAGCATATAGATGCTTTATGACCACAGCAAATGCCTCGAACCTGCGGTTGTTGGATCGGAGCGTGTTTTCCAGCTGTTGGATGGTCTGGTTCTTCTTCTCACACAAGGCCTTGTAGTACTCCACATTTCTGGACTTACTCTCTGGAGGTACCAGATCCGGTTGTCCATTTGTCGGGGGCTGCTGGTTGCGGGAACTTGTCCTTGACTTGCTCTTGTCAACTGTAAGAGAACATGCATTTAGTGCTGTGACAACATTCAGCATTATTTTCCGTCAAGGTGCTCCTCAAGGTTCATAGACCTTAGACCCAACGATCACAGACGTTGTCCGTTCATTTAAATCCCAGAGATGATCCACACAGCAGATAAGACCAGCTATCCACCAAATGCAACCCTGAATGAGATAACAGCTCACCCCATCACCAAATAATATCTTCCCATCAGAGGCCTCTTATTTTAGCAGGGCTATGCCACAGTGGTTTTCATTTACATCATCTCATAAATATAACACCAGGACATAGTCAGGGCACAAATCCCTCAAACAAAGCGGCCTCACTACTAGAGGAAGGGTACCTAAAGTTAGTTGCCAACTTGGCACTATATGTATAAAGCCGTAAAACCCTTGTGAGGTCCATGCAGTTTTTATACAAAACTTTTTCCTATGCCAACACCTAAAGTCTTCATGTTGTTAATCCAGTTTGTCCTAGCTGAGTAATTACATAACAGCTCAGTGTGAGCAGCCTCGGACATTTCTGAAATACCAGCTTTAATAGGGCAGGGGTGGGCCCACAAACTTTAGGAGGCCTTTCTCCTCTAATGTCAGTCCAGTGGCAACTGATTTACAGCTCCAGGTTCAGTTTACATATGCAAAGTTATGTCTAATATATATTCTTTAAACATGTACATATGTATATATGATCAATTATATAAAACAACTGAACATTATAAATAAGGAAAACACCAAATTTGTCAAACATGCTGCCTGAACTGTTTAAATACTGAGGGAGAAAATACACTTTGAAACACTTTCAGTGAAAAAAAATAATAATATATATATATTAGCAGTGAATCATTATTTTATTTTAATTAACACACACACATACACACTGATTCTGCAATGCAATGATCCCAAATGGCATAAAAAACATTTGATCACTATAAAAGACAAGCCCATACATTTTTAATTGTGCAACTAACCAGCTACTAAATTAATGCAAGATGGGATGCACAATAGTCCTTTTTTAAGACAGCATTACAAGTCACAAAATGTGCATTGTTTAACACTATTAGGAAACAGACCAGATGGGTCCTTTGAGAAACAACTGAGAAATAAGGTTGGGAACATTGACCAATTTACAAGCCAACCACCTCAGGAACTTGATCCAAATGTCAATAAACAACTTCCAACAGACATTGTCAAGAATGCTGAAATTGACTGATGATCAGATCTTTGACTATAGATTCAGAATGCATACAGTATATATGAATGTTCTTCCTATCTAGCATCCTGTTACACCTTCAAGACAAAGTCTCAAACTGCTCCTGGTCTGTTAGTTCACTGTACCCACCCATAAAATAAATAGAGCTGTTGAGCTTATCACATGGATTGGAGGAACTGAAAACATCACAGTCCTGATTAAAAAGCTGTACTAGCTAATAAAATTTAATCCAGACAGGCTTTTCAGATACTTTTATGTGGCACATATTAAACGAAGTAAAAAAAAAAAAAAAAAAAAACAAATATGGGAAAACCATAAATGGGGAATCAATAGCCTACAAAGAAGTCAGAATAAAGATGTGCTTTGTCTTACGAATGTGATTATAGTGGTCCTAATTTGTACACATGATATTCTCTTAAAATTTAGCAAAGCATTTTTAAAAGGCAAAAATTTAGGTCATCAGCTTGGTGTGGCACACAGAAATTACATGTTAGCCAACACTTTAGAAATGCAGTATAATTCAAACCATAAGGTGTCATAGCTGGGTAAAGATTTGTGTGGCTCCCTCTGCTGGTAAACTCGTGTTAAGAGCAAAATGCAGGTGTATGAATGTTAAATCTAAATTGAATAAACCAAGTTATGCAGCTTAACAAAAAACAAAATACACATCAATGTATCAAATCAATCCACCCTGCAACCTTACACTTTGAAACACTCAACTAGTTCCTTAGAAGTTGCACCAATTTGACACTGATAGAGAATGTAACTAGATTAAAGATGCCAAGTCACTGTAAAGGTCAGAGGTATGGAGAAGGGACTTAATTTCAGAATGGAACGGAATCAAGTTCTCAATTTAGTCTCTTATTGTTGTACTTCCAACAGCAGTCACCAGAGGCCTCTGGGGTTAGACAGACACACGATGGATTTTCATGTTTTATGGGGACATTCCATAGACGTAATGATCTTAATACTGTGCAAACTGTATATTCTATCCCATAACAGAAAACTTTCTGCACTTTTACATGTTCAAAAAAACACCACTTAGTATGATTTATTAGCTGTTTTCCTCATGGGAACCAAAAAATGTCCCCACAAGGAGAAGGATTTTTGGGATATTTTTGTGGAGACATTCTGTCGTCATAACGTAGTGTTTACCAGGACCACACACATACACACAAAAGCCTATTTAAAAGATAAAATGTATAAGCTTTTATTATTTTTCAAATATTTTCCCTAATCAGTCAACTATATTAAGCAAATTTGTAGGTTCCTTTAAAAAGTGTTAACAGTCGTGTTATCAAAACAACTGATCTGCTTATTTGGGCATCAGGACCAGCCCAACATAGCAACATTGGTTCAATGAATAGCTTGAGGGCGGGGCTACTTGTTTGGCCAGCCAATAGCAAAAGAGGAAGTGTGCAAAAAAAAAAAACCTTATAAAAAATATTTTAACAATGTTGCTTTTGTTGAGAAGGCCTCAGTTACTCATCTCACAACAGAGCAGGTATTACATTTTTGGATATAAATCCAATATCAGATTATGTGATCAAGCCTTTTTTTTTTTTTTTTGCAACACTGTTAAGCCAAACTTGATTATCCAAATTGTAATTACAGTGGAGTTAATTAGTCTCAATTATTAAGGCGCTTTGGGTTATCAAGTGAACACCCTTGAATCCCACATACACAGTGATACAGCTCAAGGATTTTAGACCCAAAATGTAATGTATTTGCCTACTATTAAAACTAACAATGGCAAAAATGTGAAAAAACACTTGATCTTCATTCAGTATACATAGTAAGACAGAAGTCTCTTGGACTCCTTTAAAGACTTGGTAAAGATGTATGATCTACTTAGGTAAATAATCAGTTTAATGGGAGTCAGTTTACACAACTACAAAATTTCAATACCATAGATTATCTGCAATAAAAGGTTTTTAAGAATTAAGAATATAAAATAGTGCTTGGCAACAAAATACATAAACTAATGCCTAAAATAATCTGCAGACTGAGACTGCCAAATCAAAACATGGATAATATGATCATGAAGTACCAGTAAATACGTAAAATTGAAATAATCAAGTATGTTATGCGTTCAGCTGAGCTAACTGTACACTAATTATTTCTACGCAATATGAAAATCACTAATGTGGAAAGACTCCTATATAACGTGTGTCCTATCAAAGGTAAAACATGCAAAACAAATTTGAACATCAATCAATATATCATTAAATTAATGCAACTGCAAACTGATAATCTGCACTTATTTTTGGAGAGTTATTTCAACAGGTGAAACCTTACCCAAATATTTATTGAGATTAAATATAGTCCTCTCTGATGTTACGTACATGGAATAAATAGAAGTTTCCTTATTTGTAATAGTCCTTATTAGGCCAGTCACTATAAAAAGGAGAGTTTCTGCCACAGACATCTGTACTGCATCTCTTCGGTGGGAATTTAGCTTGTCAAAATGTTTACAAGTTTACATTCAACCTACAGTCTGCAGCCCAAAACAACCTTTGAGCATTTCAAACAGGGAAATTAGGTTTCTAGAATTGTGAACCAACTCACTTGAAAGGATGAATAAGGTAAAAATTAACTTACTGAATCTAACGACTTGGTAGGTGATCACCAAAACCAAAATTGTGGCACAAATAACCATGTTATTTGCAAAAACAATCCCAGGCTCTATATGTGGTTAGCAAGAAGATGCCTACTGGCCATGTACAAATCTAAAATACTCTTTGGCAGAGAGAGACCGTCTAAAGATAGAATCAACACCACATGAGCCAAGACGGCACCTTGAGAGCTACACAGAATCACTGTGCAGAATGAAGGAAAAGCCACATCAACAGAACGTTCTCTGAGGAACAGACCTGCCTGAAACACCACAGTGCTCTTGCATCCTGACAGCAGCTGGAGATTCCTGAGCAATCCCTTCGCAGTCAGCCTCACGTGGATGTTGGATAGAGAGAATTTGGGAGAGAAAAACATCTTACCAAAAAAAAAAAAAACGTAAGGAGAAGAACTCTTTAAAAGAAAAACAGTCTCAATGTGCACACACTAAAGCAAAAACAATATATCTGCCAAACAAACGGCAAAGAATGTGATGAAGGGAAGGGGGAAGAAAAGATCTGTCTCCCCGTCACACTTTAGAAGCCTGGATTAAAGAGGGGTAGGAGCCCATGAGACAAACGAGGCAGAACAGAAAGCATTAATCCACTGTTTTGAGCTCTCATCCACTGACGCTCAGCATCTCTCGCTCTCCGCTGGGTGCGAAGGAGGTGCAGGATACTGGGTGAGCGGAAGGAAGGAGAGTGGGAAGGGAGGAGTAAACAGCAGAGCAGGAGTGGGTGGGTGGGCTAGCTCTCGCTGGCGTTCTCCATTCACACATGGGGGAGGGTTAAGAAAAAAAATGGCGGGAGAGAAAATAACAACATTCAGAAAAGTACGTAATCCAGAAAAGTAGTAAAAAAAACCGAAAAGTGTTTTTTTTTTTGAAGAAGGGTTAGTTTAAAATAAAATTAATAAAAAATAAGTACATTTTATTTTGATTTGTCCCGAGGTGTAAATTCCATTTAAACCTCCATAATAAGAGCCCTAACAAGGCAAGGGAACAGATTTCTTTGTGGTCACAAACAGAGCAGTGCCAAGCAACCACAGAAACTGTCTAACACAAGCCTTTGATGCCAGCAAGAATCGAAAAAAGCAGTGTGCAACCCACAGAAGACATAAAATTATGTTTGAAATGCAATTATGTTTATGAGGAGCTGACGGCAGCAGACAATGCATGTCTGCACAGCTCAGGCTATAGTCCAAATACTAGAGGCTGGAGACATATAATCTGTTCAAGTAATATCAGGCTTTGACTTGAATATGTCATATCACAAATTCTAGAACATACAGAGGGGTGCAAAAGTCTGAGAACAACAAGTGAAAATGGTTCTATTTTGCATTCTTCTCTAACTTAATAAATATTACAAATTAAATTACCAGCATCATTTCAGGGAAAGACAGGGTCAAAAATTACCATGAATTAAAATGTGTTTTTTTCTAGATAAAAAAAAAAAAAGAAAAAAAAAAAGATAATACTGGATTGTATTACATGCCTACATAAACAAGTTTGATTGCAGTTTAAACATTTATTTAAAGTAAAATAAAAAAACATGACTAATGTGTTGCATGAATCACTTTTCAATATAGTGTATTTCTATTGGGTAAATTAATTCAAAGTGATTCTGTCCACATGTGTAGGATAACAATTTATTGTAAACTTCCTTTGCAACTAAACAGATCCTCATAGATTAATGTAATGGCAGGGTCCAGACTTTGAGGCAGTTGGCTTGCCAAAAAAGGTAATTTCTGAAATCACTTAGTTTCATGCATACACTCAAGACTTAATCCCTGAAAGGAATGCAATGTCCATTCTTAATTACAGTACTTAAGGATAGTAAGAAAGCACACATTACATGTGCCAGGTTGAGAAAGGCTGACTGAGACAAGACAGAGTGACAAATATTCCTGCATTGCTGAGAGGGTGTTTCACAGAGAAAACCAACTGACATTTCACTCACAGATCACAGACAATATGCAGTATATGAACGGTATTTATTTCAATTAGAGAAGGAATATATCTGAAACCTAAATTAAAATTTATAAATTAACACT
This sequence comes from Leuciscus leuciscus, assembly GCF_965113295.1. Classification (NCBI taxonomy): domain Eukaryota; kingdom Metazoa; phylum Chordata; class Actinopteri; order Cypriniformes; family Leuciscidae; genus Leuciscus; species Leuciscus leuciscus. Next base: position 21,101,851 of record NC_138732.1, read on the forward strand.
TAAAGTCATACCTCTGGTCTTTAGTGACCCAAGATGTCATTCACTACCCTCCTCCTCATAATTTTTTTTTTTTAAAGTTAGACATCAATCTTCTTAGTATTCCTCAATCAATTCATTATAAACAGTATAACAAGAAAAAATATACAATTAAATATACGTCCCCGGCATCAATCCCAGGACGTGTTTGCCTTCACACAGAAGGCACTCTAGCAATTTTACGGCAATTTCCCGGGATCAATGCGCTGTGTGAAAGGGGCTATAGATACTGCAGGCAGAAAACAAAAGAATAGGAAGTATCATCAGCAAAACTTGAAATGGCTCAGAGATTAGTACTGAACGCAATCAAATATTAGTGTCTCTGTCACTTGATGGTGGATCTGGTGAAGAAGCTGTCAGTGATCAAAATATTGATTTTGAGGATGTTGAAAATGATGGTTTTGAGAATATGTTTGAGATTGTGAAAATGAGCCAGATGCTGAATGTACTGAGAAATGAGCTCTGACGAGGACAGTGATTGTGAGTGATTGTGTTGTACAAAACATCTGCTCAAACTGAACCCTTCGAAGCAACAAAAGGTAACAAAATATGCTTTATTTTATTCTTCTGTAATTGTTACTCTAATATGAGGAGAGTTTTATATTATCACAACAAGTAGAGATCCATCCGTGTTAGATATACTGTAGATCATGGTTGCCAAAGACCCGAATACGTAATAATGATTCGTGAAACATTCATGCATTTAAGTAGCCTGGTTAAAACCAGACCATTCTCAGTAGTAACTGAGTTATGGTCTGGCACAGCTCCATAGACAAATCATTTCCAAAGGGCACTAACGGACGTCGCTCAAATGCCTCTCGGCGCAATTGGATAGACCTAAAACTCCAAAAACCAATCAGAGCGATCGTCATGTGTAAAGCCATATGCTGCGTCCCAATTCGCCTATGTTACACTACGCCATAAACGTATACTCTTTTTGTGAAGAAAATGTATTTACTTTTGAATGTGTAGCAAAAAAGTAGGCAACTTTTGGACATACTACTTCATCATCTTTATCGGACGGATCTGTCGCGTGCATCCCGTCATGTAAACTGCCCTGTCAATCATCTTGTCACAGTTAAAATCCTCTATTAAATCTAATTTAATTTCCTACCGTTTCGGAGAGAAATGTAGTAGCATGCCAGTGGGTCTTTCATGGAGACTGTCCTCATGTGTTTGCAATTTGAATATAATGCTGCTGCATTTAAAAGTTGGTGCGCTTCACCAACGGAGTGGACGTCGCTCAAATGCCTCTGGGCACAATTGGATAGGTTAGACCTAAAACCAATCAGAGCGATCGTCATCGTGTAAAGCCCGCCTCAACGTTTCTGATTGGTGTCGATTTCCACGGCATGGAAACGGCCTTGAATGAGCTCTTTGCCAGACTACTTGCAGAGCAAATCTAAATTTGCCGGAAGTTGTCTGGGTTTTCCCAGGCTAGCATTTAAGGGTTAAAAAAAATAAATCAAAATGTATATCTAAATTAATTGTTGCTTATTGATTGCAGATGAAATTGAGCTCTAGAGCTAATTCTGGGGCAGTCTGTTAAATAAACTATTAAATCAAAATAATTAATTTAATTAATTAAATAATTAATCAAATAATTAAATAATTAATTGTACACTTCACTTCCAAGTTCCTTATAAATTGTGTCTTACCTGTAGGAGTAGCAGCAGGTCTCATGGGTCGGGCTTTGGTAGGGGTTTTCAGAGGACTGCTTAAAGACCTCACTGAACTTGAGGATGTGTTTTTGCATCCTGTTCCCACAGAAGAGAAAATAAGACAGATTACTTTAGATTTAGTGTAAATCAGACTCAAAACAGACATAACCATAGACATTTTCTTTAGTCTAAACAAACCCAAATAGATTAAATAGTTGAAATGTAAAAAAAGCTAAACAATATTTCCAAATCTGACTTGTGTTTATGTCACAATGTAAAAAAATCTGAATGGAACTAAAAAGGCTTCAGTCTCTTAGAATTTGTTAATTCTTATATCTTTCTTTTGATTTTGGGAGAACTGACTCAGACATGCCCTAGCCTGTGTACTAGCCCTTTAACTGAGGTGAATTTAACGCACAGAATGTTATTGAATGTAATTACCTATACCTGACGATACACTCCGGTTAGATGGGCACTGCAGCTTGCTTCTTAACAGCGTGGTCCTGCTAGAAAGAGGTTTACTAAAAGTTCCCATAGAGGATTCTGCATGGTCTGAAAATAAATAATAAATATAATAATAATAAATAAATAACTAATATAAATCTTCCACAGACTTTTAGTAGATTAATTAATTTGTGGGTCTGCAATGGAATTTCCTGTGGAGGCTTGTATGGGAATCAATATTGATCAAAGCAATAAAAGGTAAGCAGGTTTTATCATCATATCTACAGAGGTGGACAGTACATTTACTTGAGTACTGTACTTAAATACAGTTTTTGAGTATCTGTACTTTACTTGAGTATTATTTTTTTCTGGAAACTTGTTACTTTAACTTCACTACATTTGAAAGACAAATATCTTACTTTTTACTCCACTACTTTCTACTCAAGGACCTTGACAAATGTAGTTATGTTAGTCAGGGCATGATGTTTTTCGCCTCTAAAACATTGTTTTTTTGAGGGTGGCAGACATCAGTATACACTCTTGTAAACACTCTTGTAGGGTCACGTGTCGTGAAGTTCGACGATTAGTAGCCTACGGTTTCTCTACTAGTGATCAGTGAGAGATAGTATTGTTGTCGCAACTAACGGTTTGAAAATGTTGTTTTCATGGCAAATAAGTATTTCTGTTTTGCTGTTTGTTAAAGCATTATTGCTGTTGGGCAGTTATACAGATATGGTTGTGTAGCTGGGTTGTTTTTCTAATCAGTCTGTATTTACAGACCACTACAGTCAAATGTGCATGAATGGATACAAATATGTGTACTTCTTTTGTGGGGGTTGTAAGGGGTGTAAAAAAAAAAAGAAGATTATTATGGCTGTCTTTTTTTGTCAGTTGTTTAATTCCTATAGGTTTTGTAACCTAAAACTCTTAATTCCGTAGATACTACAAACTGGTCACTGTATTCACTAAGTTGCTTCAGAGGCATAAGGTACTGTAACAATGCAACAATAAGAAAACAAGGCAATGACATTTACTTTTGATACTCAAGGGCTTTTAAAAACAAGTACTTCTGTACTTTTACTTAAGTAAAAATATATTTTTTTACAACTTTTACTTGTAATGGAGTAATATTTCACCAGTAGTATCTGTACTTTCACTCAAGTAAGGAAGTGGAGTACTTTGTCCACCTCTGCTTTTTGATAGCAACCATGCTCCTATAAACAGATGATCTCTCACTGATATCGCACCTTCTCTGATAGGCCGCCACTGCTGTGGTTTGATATGATTTTAGAATCTTTACCAAATGCCACAGTCAGCAGCTATAATACTAAAATACTTCTGTTACCACAATAGCAATATAGAAACGCTGCTATCTGATCAAATAACAAGGTATCTTTGTTATTGTCATTATCTCAAACAAATTTGAATATGAACACAATTTGAAATCAACATCTGGATTTCACAAAGCAAAAAAACAAACAAAAAAACATTTCTCTACTTACTTCGCCATAACCGTGTCTTAGGTTTTCCATGAAAGGTAGACATCAAAGGAATAATACAAATGCGATAAGATCCGATAAGGAGGCATGTCAAGAGAGTCAGATCACACCGAGCACAAGAGCTTGGCTGCTGATTCAGGGTTGAATTAGTAAAAACTTGCTCTGGGATTTCAGTCAAGGTGCCTCCGTGTGCAAACATGACCATCCATAGAGAGTTAAACATAATGAAGAGAAAATATCTGTTTGCATTTGTAGATCCTCGTTATTTTCATGCGCATTGCTTTCTCATACCCCTCCAAGTGAACTGAGGCAGAACAAACCCTGCCCTGCAGACATCTGGGACTGAGTGGCACGATCCATACAAACAACATGTTCATAAACCAATGAGAGCAGCAGACTATACAAAAGGTAAAAAAGCATCAGTCTAGACTGAAAAAGCAGCCTATATTTTCTTGTTTGATTCTCCTGATCAAACTGATTTCAGGTCATTGAATCTACTTAATACTTAAACAACTTTATATTTAAGCTGAAAGCACATTTCAAAAGTCGAAATGTTTCAAAAATCTAGGCAAAGTAGATTGAATCCCTTAGAAGGGATTTCATTTCCAGGCTTTGGTTTTAAAGCACCACTGACCTAGAAGGGAATGTGGGTCAAGCTGGATAGCATGAGATGGATCTTGTCTGAAACAGTCACTTTTATGGCAATCTAGGTTTACGTTCTACACAATGAAACACAATGGAAAAGCAGTATGGAGACGGACAGAAAGCTCACCTTGCTTTGAATGTCCACTTGTCTGAGGAGTGCTGAAACTCTTGGGGAGTATTTTGGGCTTCACTGGCAATTTGGAGACTGATGTTGAAGTTGTGAACACAGGTCTGGACTGGGATCCTGAAACCGCACTTGCACCTTCAGTTAAATAGATTTTGAGCTTAACTGCAATGGGAAAGTAACAAACAATAAATCAATAATTATACATGCCATGTGTCACAATTAAGCATACAGATGCTTGTACTGCAATTTTTTTTTTTTTTTTACAAACCAATAGTACAATTATATACTATTATACTATATCTTCCCACCCCAACAAGAGACACTTCATCTATAATATACAAAATATATACTAATGTACCAAAAATCAAAGCCCAGCAGGCAACTTTTATTCAGCTATGATGCGTTACACTGATCAAAAGTAAAGACATTTACTTTTGATCAATGTAATGTAAAAGCAGCACAACTGTTTCTGACATAGATAATAATAAGAAATGTTTCTTGAGCAGCAAATCAGCATAGAATGATTTCTGAAGGATCATGTGACACTGAAGACTGAAGTAATGATGATGTTGAAAATGTAGCTTTGCCATTAGAGGAATAAATAACACTTTAAAATACGCTTTTTTAAAGTAATTATTTCTCATTCTTACTTTTTTTTATAGTATATATTCGATCAAATAAATGAAGCCTTGGTGAACATAAGATTTTTTTTTATGTTTTTGAAAGAAGTCTATTATATGACCTGAAATGGTTTTGTAAAAAAAAAAAAAAAAAAAAAAAAAACAGGAAAAAAAATTTTATTCTACAATAATCTGGCATCACTAGTGTTTCTAATGGCTCTACAGTGGATATAAAATAAGAAATACACTTTGAATCACTTTGATCATTAAACCATTAGTAAGACAATCCAGACTGTACTACAGCATGCACCAATTCACACTGTAAAAGTGAAAACTGACCAAAGAGTGCACTATGCCCTTACCATCAGATGTGCTCAGTTTGCTTCTGGGTGAAGGCATGTCAGTGGTACTGCTGCCATCTTTTCCTGCTGTGCCGGGCTTGGGCTTAGAGGCTGAAAGTGGCGGTCGAAGGTTTGCCGCTGGAACGTGAGCGCCTCCTGTCCGGGCTGGGGATGGCTGGGGGCCAAGCCTGCCTCTGCTCCACTCACATGATGGTGCCGCTGCAGGCCTGGCAGACACTGCCTGCAAGAGAAGTTCCCTTTCAGCAACTCGCTCCCACACATGCCGCCCCAAGCCTGTGCTCCCCACGCTCACGGCAGCGTTGGCCATAACAGAGCTGAAGAATGGGATTGAAACTCACACGGACCAGAGACGCGAGCAGCTATTGTAATGCAGTCCCCATGGGAATTCTGAAGTCACTGCCAATTTCTTTTTTTTTCATTCCCTTCTCCAGCTCTGTAAACATGATGTGATGTTCACATGGAACACATTTTCTAGACTCAGCTTGCTGCCCTCTCGCAGCAGTAATTAAAACCGCAATCACACTGTGTAAATACTTTCTCGTTTGATTTTTTTTTCGTGAATTTGTGCTTTGTTTGAGATGGCAGTCATAATCCTAACATAGAAAGTATAGCTTTGTATGATTTGTGAAATGATTTGTTTACATTTTAAGGTAAACATTACTTTTTTAAAATATTTAAAGGAATAATAAATAGGGAAAATAAAAATACTCACCCTCATGTCAGATTTCTGTCCCTCTTATAGCCTATACAACCAAAACTTTCAACCATTCAATTTAAGCATTTCTTTTACAATCTTTTTCTGAACTTAGTAAAGTTTGACATTTTTGGTTGAACAGACTTTCAATGGAGGGACAGAAATCTATCAAGTTTCATGAAAAATAACTTAATTTGTGTTTCAAAGATGAACAAAAGTCTTCTGGGGTAAATAAACAACAATTAGTAAATGACGAATTACATTTTGGGATAAACTATCCCTATTAATTGCATATTCATTTCCCCATACTCACTTCCTTATTTTTACATTTGGATAACCTTTTCCATCATCTAACGATTACACTAATAATTCAATATCAAGTAACCTTTAGTAAATCTTATGCTATACATTATGATGGTGTGATATCTAAATCCCCTTGTAGCAATTGAAAAGATTGATTTTGGATTGATTTTATCATTTTACTTCATATCATTTTAATATCAGCCAATTATCGGTTATTGGCCATAACATACTCACCAACAAACTGACTCTCTGACTCTTCCCTCGAACATTCAGAGACTCATTCCCCTGCATGTCTTCTCCAGTGGACTTGTGTGTGTTTGCAAGTTTGGTCTTTCCACCCTGATTCTGAGAAGCTCCTTTAGTGTTTTTTTGTGGTGTGGTGAGGTTCAAGGCGCAGCTGACCTGTGGATTCTTCTCTTGTGACCCATTTTTACTCGTTTTAGAAAAGGTAGCACTTTCAGACCATCTGCGAAGTCGAAGTATTGAAGCTGGACCACTTTCTTGGCAAGTGGTGGAGCGATTTCTTTTAGCTACACTGGAGCTCTTTACACTTTGAGCTGGTGTGGCAGAAGTGCTGGTTACTGTAGAAGAAGTGGATTGGGTTGGAGATGACTTAGGTTGGTCCATAGTCTGGTTTTCATTAGTTTGAGTTATGGAGCTCGATGAAGTCTTTGGTGTCTTGAAGGGGTTGGTTGCACGTGACATAATTTTAGACTTTATATTACTGAAGTTAGGCTTAGGAAAACGTTTTATTTCTATCTTGTTGCTTTTACTCGCTGACATCAAGGATGTTTTGGTCTTTTGAGAGGCAGTGTCTTGCTGCGGACTTATAATTTGAGCCACTGGACTCACTGAATCCCCTTCATCTTTATTCAGAGGTGACTGAGATAGAGATGGGAGGCAAAACGTCTTGTTACTCACAGACTGCACTGGAGTTGAGGTTTGAGCATTGTCACTGATGTCGAGATCCTCAAAAGCAGTAAGAAGCACCGTTTTCCCCTCCACTGGAGTTGAGGGATTGGATCCACTGGTGTTGCATGCCATCTTTTGCACATCTTTATTAGATTTATGATAATGAACAGGTGTGACACATTCAAGTTTCTCAATGCTCAATGACCTTTCATCTATGAGAAAGGTCTGATTGTTTGGTTGGATGTAGGTACACTCCAAGCCCAGATTCTTGGGCACTCCTTGTGGCACCTCGGCCAGGCCCTCGCACAAATCAGGTAGCATGCCTGATACCACGCCAAGGTCTGAAGATATATCCAAGGAGGTTCTGGAGTCCCCGATCAGCGAGATGCTAAGAGGCTGGTCGGTCTCATGCAAGACAAAGCTGTTACTTCTCATCACCATCTCACCAGAGCTCACGGAGCAGCTGTTCTCAGTGGATACACACCGCGATGGCTCGCAGGAGTCCACTTCAGATAGCTCCCGCTCTCCGCTGTCAGGGGAAGTTTCCGAGCTCCTGTCACTGCCTCTTTCATTGCATTCAGTGTTTTTGGGATTCACTATTAAGAGAGCCATATTCTCATTCCAGTTGTCAATTTTTGATTTGGCAAAGTCCACAGCAGTTGAGCTGCTTGATTTCACTACCTTTGAGGAAGAAGTCTCAACTGTTGCAAAGCAAGTAATACGGTCCTCCATTTCGACATCGGGATGACTCTCTGAACTGCCACAACTTAAACTGCTAGAGCTCCTCATGGAATCAGGGGAATGCTCACTGGGGCAGGCGATGTTATTTCCATTTTTGTCCTCACTGGAGAAAGTAAGATTCATGGATCTATGCGTAGTCTCCATGGCAATTTCACATCCGAACTGTCTGAAATACTTCTTGTTTTATGATAATTGTATTAGTTGTCTCCTGAACTTCAGCACAGGGTTATTGATTGAAGCACATTGTGTGAATGTTCCTGAAAAATAAAAAATAGTAAACAAATGTACAGAAATTCTAAACAATGCATCTATTGTCTAGATTGATGTGAGAGGTTATAAATAACAGAGGTGACTCAATGTGCTGTAGCTAAAAAAAAAAAAAAAAAGAGGGTTAGCTATTGTGGATATAATAATTCACTGAACAAACACATACACTGGCCAAATACAATTTGGGCAACCTGTTGTGGTCGCAATAAGTAATGCAGTCTACTTTGTACAGATGTTACATAATCTACTGACCAATTACTATAAGAGTAATGAGAAAATTGATCCCCTGTTTAATTCTTTATGACTTCTAGAGAAACGCCATTAAAAATGCAAGAGCTTACTCATCGGTTATCAACTTCTAGTCGTTCTTAATGTGGAACTGAAAACCAAATTATGAAGTGTTTTATAAAGCATCTTAAAAAAAAAAGTGTACACAACCACAAAGATTTTAGTTAAAAAAATAAAATAACATAAAAAAGTCACTTATGCTCACCAAGACTACATTTATTTGAGAAGAAATACAGTAAAAACAGTAGTGAGTATTATTACAACTTAAAATAACTGTTTTCTAATGAACATTTTAATATCTTAAATACAATTTATTCCTGTGATGGCAAAGATTACATTTCAGAAGTCATTACTCCAGTCTTCAGTGTTACATGACTTCACATTAGAAGATATATATTTGAAATATAACTTTTTTGAAACATTATACATTTACAAACTATTTAAATACTATAACTAACATAAGAATTGTGTTTTTTTTTTTTTTGGTACAATGAATGCATCCTTTCTGAATAAAAGTATTACTTTCTACCAAAAAATTAAATAAAATCTTACTGACCCAAAACTTCTGAATAGTAGTATAACTAATTCAATAAAAAAAAAGGTAAAAAAGAAAAAGAAAAAGAAAAGAAAAAAACACTAGAGCAGAATTAGGAAAAAAAAATGTAACGGATAAAACAAATACATATTAGATGAATTACTATTCACAGGAGCCTTAATAACATTACCAACTAAGATAGAGCAGGCTAGTAGGCTGAATGTAATGTGTTGAGTTTCAGACAAATGACTGGTTAGATGGAGACCAGTGTGCGGGTCAGTGGGAGCACATGTATTTAGATAAGCAGTCCTGAGTGCTAGTGAAAACACCTGTGACAGTGACAAAACGGCTCACCTTCACATGCCTTTTTCAAACACAGAAGGCTTGCTGTGACTTAACACAAACACTAATACTTGTTCCAAAATGTTCCACTTAATTTTATGAAATCTGATAACCAATACAGTTTCTTCAAGATTTAATAAACATAATTTGCAATCTGCTGAAAATACAGAATGACCCAAATATTTCTGAAGGCCAGACTACTTATTTTTTGGGTTCTGTCTCCCCAAATTAACATCATTGCACTACTCCACAGGGGTGGAAGAGGCATGGCATACTTTGCCTCTGCTGAGGGAAAGGCCTTGCATGCTCTAATGCACTTCTGTCTGGTACAATGAGGAGAGAGGCCAGTTATGCAGATGCAGAGACAAGCTCTCTGTCAAGCTTCTTTTTGAAATAACAAAACCCATACAATCACAACATGTGAACATACCACTAACTATAAAGATAACTCTGATAAACTGATGAAACTATACACAAAAAAGCAGTATCACAAATGACAGAATCAGAGTCCGCTCACAAGGTGAATGTGATCACACAACATTACCACTTTGAATTTGCATTTATAAATGTCAACTCTATCAATAATAGATATTCATCTGCTGTTGCAAAATATTAATAACGCAAACTTTGACATTTAAGCATCTGACAGTAAGCAATGTTGTCTTCAACGTTTAGTGTCTTATCTGTTTTATCATAGTCATGCAGTAATATTACACTCTCACAGGTTTAAGAAAATCCTTATTTAGCAGCTTGAACATTAAAAATGCATATAATTTGAAAGGAGATCAATTGAACAAAGGTACCAAAACCATCCATTTCCCATCATTTTCTCACATAAAAGCATGATAAATACAATCACTATAACTATTTTTCTCTCCCAAATATTCCGATTAAAAAGGCAGTGCAAGAATTCCTACCTCGGCTCGCTGACTGAGTGAAAGGTTACCTAGGGAACTAACAGTGTGCTTAGTCATTTACAGTCCGACTGCTCATGCAAGGGCTGGGCATTAAAGGAACAAGAGCCCCTCTGTTAATACTTCACTAACACCGGGAGAATTATTGATGGATGCGTCTTATTTCATCGTTAAAGGAACATAAAACTGATATATTGAACTCTCATAAAAAGCAACAGTGAAATACAATGAATCATTCATTATTGTGGGTTCTAGCAGCCTAATTGTTAAGAACCCAAACTAGAAAAATGTCAAAACTCTGGCACTAATTCAGTTTATGGCATAAGATAACAACATAGCATATGGCATAACCAAAAAAAAAAAATTAACAGCATGTCAGTTAATGTTAAATAAAACAAAAGCAAAATGAAAACATGCAGAGGGATTGCAATAAACCTAAATTTACATTACATTTATTTCATGTCTATTATATAAAACAAATTAATTTCAATTTCATAAAGTCATCTCTCCTAAACCAAATGACCACAGCTTGTAACTGTAAAAAACAACCACCATGGCTTTCTAATAGCATTTTTGCACTTGCTGTCTTATTTTATATAGAGAGTAATTTATCATATTTAATGAATAGATTTTTCTTTAAAAAAAAAGAAGCATAAAACCAGAGTCCTACCAGGCAAAACATGTCAGTTCAGCACATCTCATTCAGGCCCCTGCAGCACTCACAGCTCCATATCTCAGGATCAATCCTATTAGTGCTGTGGTAAACACTACACCACACTAAACGCACGCATATAAAGACTGCCAGCTCTAAAATACCCATGAGCCCCAGCAGTCCCTCCTTCAGCACCACTCCTGGCTCGCAGCAATGGTCCGTCTCATAGGAATGTGGCACAGTCCAGGCTGCTGTCAGCACACTTTTGGGCTGTCCCTGCATACTAAAACACGCCTCTACTCGTAAAACGCTGTTCAAGTTCCAGCCTAGGCCATGACTGAACCCACTGCAAAGCCTCAAGGCTAACTTTACAAGGGACAGTGGCTGGTTACCCTATCCCAGACAAGCGCTACATAAGGGGAGTGGCCTGGGCATGTCAGGTCAAAAGCAGTATAATCGCTGTTGCTAAGCAGCCAATAGCATTTTTGAAGGGATTTAGGCATCAGAGGGATAAATGAGGAAAAATTGCAAAACTGGATGTCAACGACACAGTTATTTTCTGCTGAAGAAAACCTTTAACTTAAATGCTGGGTTGTTTCAACCCCTGCTTCATGGGTCAACTCAAAAATAATCAGCTGATAAATATTGTTGTAACTTTTGCTTCTACTCTTTTTCGAGTAGAAAAATCTGCGAAGCCTTTAAAGAATTCAAAATTCACTTTTTGTGTTCCATGGAACAAAGAGTCACAGGTTTGCAGTGACATTAGGGAAAACAGATAATGAAAAACAAATTGGGCGCACCATTTTTAAATACACTTTATACACTCGCACAAATAGACAAACCTAACAGTTGGTTTAAATTAAGATAGAATTTAGGTTAATTTGAACCAACAGTTGGGTTTGTCCATATTTGATCCAAACATAACAATCCAGCATTTTTTTGTGTGAAAACTATATATAAAATATGAATTATTACAAAAAAGTTAAATGTCATGTTTATAAAAGCAATCCTTCTTCGACGCATGACAGTGAGGCATACATGTACTATAAAAAGCAACACTTTCTTTGTATTGACAAATACTTGGCAATACCTTGACTTCCTTAAGTTATGTAACAGAAGGCATGAGGGGTATTATATCCTGTCATTGGGAACAGTACTATTTCTGACTAATCCGTCTTTAAAAGGCCTTTAAACCACAGTAGAAATCCATAATCTTGGTTAACAAAAGACTATTAAGTGTTGGACACTATAGGCCACAGAGTTCAAGTCCAGCTTTTCTGATTCCGAGCATGTTCTTTTGAACTTTCTATTTATCAAAAAATGCTGGAAAAATGCTGAAAAAATTCCAGCACAACTGTTTTCAACATTGATAATAATAGGAAAATGTTTCTTGACAACCAAATCAGCATATTAGAATGACTTCTGAAGGATCGTGTGACACTGGATACCGGAGTTGAAAATTCAGTTTTGACATCCCGGGAATAAATTATATTTGAAAATATATTAAAATAACAGTTATTTTAACTGTAATATTTTACAATACTGCTGTTTAAAAAGCATTTTATAAATGTAGCCACGGTGAGCATGAGACTTTCCAAAATAAAGAAATCTTAGATGCATGTATGCCTCATCAACATTCCCTTTTTACCCTCCTCACAAACATCCACCTTCAAACAACAAAAAGTTGTGTAACAACAACCATGTTTACCCATAAACATATGCTGATTCACACACATTTATTGAAAGGTTGCTAAACAGTCATATAAAAAAACTGTTCTTTTCCAGATGCATTCTACTTGGGATACAATATATTTTTAAGCAAAGCTTAAATAATCTGATCATTCTGCTCCTACAGAAGAGCACCTGCACTATTAAACCAGCTGGAATTCAAAGCTTGTAGCCTTTGAGCTATGTTTCCCCAGTTTCTGAACACCATATCTGGTCAAGACAAGAACATAGATTCCATAGTACCACGCACTAACGGTGCATTTGTACCATATCAAACCAACATAAACTAAATAATATTCATAAGAGTATGTCAAACATAGGTTGCTTCATGTTGCGGGGTGGGGGGAACAAGCGTATTGGATGCCTTAAAATCTACTAACTTACTCCTGCCCAGCTCATGTTTCTCCCTCATACCTCCCTCTGAGACACAATCTATTTCCTGATCGCTGCCTTTAAATTGTCTTGTGCACCTGACAGAGAAATATCAGAGGCCTGTTTGGGATCTCTGGCAGCTCGGGCTATAAATAACACGTGGAGTAAACAAAGTTGTAAAGCTATACAAGCAGAAGATCCCTTTGAATAAATGTGCACAGACAATACAGACTAAATGGACATTCAGTAGGCGTAATAAAACATAAACAAAAGCCATGGAAGACAACTCACGCGACACGAGTAACTGCAGAAACATACCTCGCGCTACGAAATCACGGATGAAATGTTTGGTACAAGAGGGTGTTTGTAGAAAGGTAGGCCTACATATTTACACGGACTGCTCAACTTATTTGGGAGGCATTGCGTACTTACCCCGCACGTCGCGAGTGGGATTAAACTCGAATTCAGATATATGTTTACCGTTAACAGGAGCGCTTGCAAAGTACAGGTGCTCGCGCTCACCTTAAATGACGTCACTGCAGGAAAGACACGAGCCGCTACAGTGTAGGCTACTGTCATTCACTGGGCCTGTAGGCTACAAAGCTACATGAAAGAAAATAAGGCACATCTAAACCATGTTTCAAAATTTAGTGAATAGTCTGTTAAATATATTGCTAAAAAAAATAAAATACTGTTTCATATGTTAAAGTATTGGAAGTGTTTTCATTCAGCTTTTTGTTATTATATTATAGCTATTAGGCTATAGTTAACTTAAAATGTGATCCCTATACATATACAATCACTAATAAAGTTTTATAAAATGTTTTATAGAATACATTATATTATTTATTTAAAACACTTATCTTTAGCCTATAGATTTTTGTGATTTCTGCAGAACTGTGAATTATATTCATTAGGTGTTAATTACATTTACCTTGACACATTTTTTTGTGGCAGTTAAATTCTATATTCTATTCATAATGTAAAGAAATTCTATTTTAAATGAAACCTTTTGATTTATTTTTAAATGTTTATTTATTTCTTCAAATTAAAGATACTGTGATAGAACACACAATGATGCAACAAGGATGTGTTGAAATTTTTATTGCGCTACATGCAGTAAAATAGCTTTTTGAACTACATATGTAAATAGTTAAGAATTGGACTACTAAGATGGACTACAATTATTTGCCATCATCCACTAATTCATCGCCTTCGTAGTTTAGATATCAGATCCATGAGTTAAACATCATTAGGCTCAAAAATGCCTGGTCTGATCTTCATCTGGACAGATTTGAGGGAGTACCACCAGCCATGCCATGGGTACCACACTATTCCATCATCAGTGACTGCGCTGTAGGGTCCTCGGTAGTAAAATCCATTCAGATTGGCAGAGTGACATCTAGAGGAATACAGGTGAAACAACATACAAAAATGAGACGAACTAGAAATGTGGTTACTTGAGAAGAACTGCCCTACATACACAAAAATGACCTGTGTTGTAATTGTCATTGTTATGTGAAAAGCTCTGTCAATGTTATTAGACGTAAACCTGTTAAACCACCAGCCACCCTTGTCCTCCTGAGCACAATTGCGGTCGTAGCGGTCATTATCCCTGTCTCGTGTGCTAAACTTCATTCCTTGGTGGCTGGCCCACCACTGGACCTCAGGATGATAACTGCCAGAGAGAGCGTCCCCTGCGTTTCCTGTGTATGCACCAAACTGGAGCTGGTAATGGTTCTGAAAAGACAAATGAGATAGTTTAAACGTTGACTAATTAAACACAGATATTATACCATTCAGATCACAAAATGAAGTATAAGAATTGTGATATTGTGTAGCCCCTTCTTTTTGTTCTTAATGAAAATAGAATATTGATTTATTAGAAACTTCACAAGCCACCTGTTGGTTCATCATGGGCATTCACACATCATTAATCACAATATGAAGAGATTAATAAAAAAAGAATAAAAACCTGTTCATTATCCACTTTGAACTTTCTGTACACTGCAAAACGGTAGCTGCCCTCAAAGTCTTCCAGACTGATTCTCAGGGTGTAATCATCTGCGTAACAGAAGGTGTTTTAGTCAAAAAACTGAAAGACAAATAATGTATAGTCATATATAATATAATATAATATAATATAAAGTAAGAAATAACTGACAACGGCTGTTAAATTATTAGACAAATATTTTTAATCCTATTGTTTGTTATATTTATTTGCTTTTATTTGTTTTATTTTAGTTCCTGTGATTTAGTTTCTGTTTCCATTTTAATCTTGTTTGTTTCCATAGTTATCTTTGTTTGTTACCATGTCATCTAATCACCTACACCTGTCCTTCATTTAGCCCCTTGTCGTCTTGTGTCTTGAAACCCTCAGTTCGCCTCTTGTGCCTTCATCAGGGCGACATCACCATAGAGGAGTATGTAGAGAAGTTATGCCAACTGTTGCACTGTGGACTTGAATGAAATCATAATAATCTTAATGACATATTCCGTGCGGGTTTAAACAAATCCGTTCTTTTGGGGATGCCAGAGGGTAAGATCCATTTTTCCCTGGAATATATTGACTTTGCCCTAATGCTGAGCGGCTCTTCATTTACTGAGGGAATATCAGATGAGGAATCCTGCAATCCTGCAGTAGAGTCTAGTCACATCATGGCCGCCATACCATAGTCTCCTCATGTCATAACCAGCACACATCAAGTTTCCCCTGAGGATTTTTTCGGGAGTGAAGGCTATGTGTACTGGGCTCCAACAGCTGTGGAGATTGGTTCTCCATAGATCTCCTCGATCACTGGACCAGTCCCGGGATGAACAAGACTGACCGTTAGTGTGATGGATGGATCCACAACTAAGGTTAGTGCGAGCGGCTGCAAAATTGATCCCGGTGGTCTCTGCGCCATCAAGTCCGGTGGTCTCACAGTGATTACCATTGTCATCTGTCTGTGATTGCTTCCATGGTTTCCTGAACTGCCGGCTCCGCCTTGTTCTCTAGGCCTACTTCTGCCACACAGGCCTGGGCCCTCCATCCCTCCATCCCTCCATCCCTCCATCCCTCCATCCCTCCATCCCTCCATCCCTCTCCTGTTCAGCCTCCACTCCATCATCCTCCCAGTTTTAGGCTGTAAGGACCTTTGAAATAACTGCAATCATTTGGCGAAGTATATATGGAACTGTAATCCGGTCAAGACCTGCCTGGAACTACTTTAGCTGTGCACACACCTTAGAACGTTCACCAGCCAATCAGAATCAAGCATTCAACATCTCCTTGATGTAATATAGGCTAATTCTGACAAATTCTGACATATCATGACGCATTACATCTGTCTCAGTTTGTATGCATTTTAGATGTATAGATTTACTCACCTTGAGATGTCAAATAATGGAGATTATCATTCCCTAACCAGAACTCTCCATTAGCAGACTCCATGTCACCAAATCCTGTTTTGTAATCATTCCAATCTCTAAAAAAAAAAAAAAATCATGTTTAATTTTTTTTAAAAGCACATCTCTTCTCACAATCACAACAATGAACTTTTCCATACCTGTCAAATGACTGATTGCCATCTGAGCGTCTCTGGAAGACTGTCCATCCACCCCCCTCTGTCATATCACAGTACACTCTGATCAGGGTTGGACTCAGCAGTGGTTTAATCATGTAAAATCCACTCTGCATGTTGCCATTTTTGAAGATCTGAGCACAATCTGTATATGGCAGATTGATTTTTGTTAGTGCTGCTTTGTGCCGTTATAATCAGACAAATACAACATATATACACAAGGACAGTGAATACCATATCTTAATAAAATAATATAGAGCCTTGACCCATGTACTGTTTGTCTCCCATGTCATAAATTGAGCCCTGGGAACGTTCATTCATCTGGTTGAGATTCGTTAATCGTTGAATAAGTTGATGTTGCTTTGAAAGGCGAACTTCCAAATTTTTCATCTCCGCCCGAAGACGCTCTATCTCATCTTCACATTCGTCAGGTGCCTAAATGCACACGACACACAGAATGACAGCTGTAAATTCACCATTAAATAAACACTTTTTAATTTACCTGTAACTAAAAGTAATTTCAACACACAAGAAAGTAGCAGAATGAAAGTAAGACACTTACAGAGTCTGACAAATCCAGAGTACAAAGCATCCAAATGATGAACAAAACTGACATCGTAGATTTTCTCATTAAATGTCGTATTTAAAGATGAAAGATCGACACCAAGTGATCTCGTGTTCAGTCCAATTTGTGCACTAAAGAAGAACTACAGACTCAACAGCTTGTACAAATGCTCCTGAGGTCTGTTCTGGTGCCTGACCAAATTTCCTGTGGTTGGACGTGCACTACTTTGGGCTGAGTCACTTGGATCAAAACAGATGTGCAGATAACTACAAACAGCTCCCATAAACATTTTACGTTAAAAACAACACTAAAACTGTTCCATGAAAGTGAAAATTATGGGAAGTTTGACCTTCAATTTGTTCAAGTAAAATTTGGGACAAATTAATGACACCCCAGTAAATAAGTTACTTAAATGAAAAAGTCAGAATGCTGTGTAACTTCTATTTATGAATAGTCTAGATTTATTGAATATAAAACATGAAGACTATTTACTTAAAAATAAATAGAACAATGATGATTAAAGAATGTCTGATCCACAGGAACAAATACCTGATTTGATTCACCCATAAAGTCAAAATGGGAAAAACATGTGTGAAGCACATTGATAGAGAGAGGAGTGTTTCACCCAAAAATAATGCATGTTTTGTGCTGATGGTAGACATGCATATATATATACACAACAAAAGTAAAAGTAAATCTGCTCATTTTTCTTTCTTTCTGGCAAGGCACCTTCCCTTTGCTGTTAAATTTAAATAATGTATATTGTCACAGGTATCTAAAGGAACAGAAAAAGGAACAATGCTGAAAGTATTCTTTCACATAAATTGAGAAATCTTTTAGCTGCAGAGGTAGAAGAACTTATAGAGAATTAACAAATAGCTGAACTGCATTGGTTAAAGGTTTAAATAAATTACACATCAAATCCTGCCACTTCCTCAATTTAAATACAATATACAGCAATGAGGCTGAAAAGATGTCTAGCCTTTATTGAAGCAACATTTTATTATATAATTATCAGATTTATATATTAAATTTGAAAAAATTATTTCCAGAATTTACATTATTTAACACAATCCCAGAAAGAGACACCAACAATTATAAATAACAAAAATACGTTTTAGCATCACCAAGGATTTCAGAAAAATTGATTTCCTTATAGAAAAAGGCAACACATATTAAAATGAACATATATGCACATGCTGATCGAAGAGCACAAAAACATTTCTATTTAAAATGTGTGGTTACTCAAAGTTTGTTATGCAAGAGAAACATTTATGATTTTCACAAACTGTTGCAGTGATAAAGCAGTCATAATTATAGTTATAATATAAAGTTATAAGTTATAACAGACGTGTCCATGAGAACAGATATGTGAAAGTTCATAGAATTGCGACCATTACGTTTTTTTACACACTCCTTCCTGTACATGCACATTGGCCCTGTAATAACAGATCAAGAACAGTATTCCATAAAATTATGCCTGACGCCTCAGCTCATTCAGAGGTGATGGCAGATCACCACGGTGTACATGGATTTGGACAGTCTCTGATATAAGACTCCAGAGTTCCAGTTGACACTTCCATTAATGAGGTGTAGGTTGTCAACTGTGAAGACAGGACAGAAAATGGCTTCATTATGACTTTATACAAAACTTGACCATTTGATGCAGAAATGTTATCAAACTCTCTTGCTCATAGCATACATCAAATAAATTAAAACAAAAAGCATGACATAGTTTGAGGCTTTTGTTAACTCATTTGAAAGACAGACTTACCTTATTGAGAACTGGTTTTGTTGACAGAACATCATATATAGATGACAAAGAAATCTTCTGTGGAAATAAAAAATTCGATTTATTTTTGTTGTCCATTATTAAACATGTCTTTATGAAAGTTAAGTTACAAATTTAGCTCATTTTAAAAGTGCTTGTAAACTAATTCAACTACTCTAAATGGCTACTACAAAGCCATTTTATTTCTAAAACAAAATGCCACATACCGCTTGTGTGGTTTGATTCATGCACTTCATTGCCGGTGTTCTGCGGTCATCTAAGATCATAGGCTCGTCCCAGTGATCATAGTTCGTTTCCAGGACGTACCATCTCCCAAGGTCCATATCAAGTCTTAAACATCACCAACAGTAACAACAAATTCAGAGGGCAGTTTTAAACATTGCAGATAGAAATGTGATATGATTTACTCACTCCCAGATGTCTAACGTGTTTATTCTAGTCCTGGTTATCACACAACCCTGTCCCGTTCGGTTACCACCCAAGATGAAGTAAGCAGGTGCTAGCAGTTTCGTCAGAGAGAGCTGGGCTTTGGCTTCCTCGTAACTACAAGCAAAAATAAAATAAAAATAGGCTGCTTATTAGTTTTCTCTTGTTTTTAGTTTGAATATAAGCTACACATGTATATACATGTACATACACACACACACACACACACACACAGACAGTAGTGGCCAAAAGTGATGTCCGGAAGGGATATTTGTTTTTAATGACCCTACAAGTCTGATTAAACCATGGAAATGGTTTTAATATTTGAAATATGAGGGAAGAACAAAACACTAGACTTGGTTAAGCTATTTATCTGCCAAAATTATTTGGCACAAAAAAAAGAGTTTTTTTTTTTACCATGCAGATATAAGTAAATACTATTATCAATAATAATAATTGGCTTACAAAATCTAAAACACATTTTTTTATAATATTTGAATAAAGGCAATTTTCATATGCTGGTCACTACTGTGTAAATTTCTCATTCTGATAATGCTATTTTGTTATTACAATAACACTGTGTGACTTAGAACTATGTGACTCTTGGTTAAGACAGCGAAATTAATGAAGTTGTGCTTTCATGTTATGCTAGTGTTGTTGAATGTACCTTGTAGCATTTTCCAGGACTTTGCGAGTAAGAAAACCCATCCACATTCCATCTCTCTTGCCAATAATCCATTCCAGAATCCCTGTGAGAGTTCATTATGTTATCTAACCAGTCAACCATCAAGAACATCTAGCTGTACCCATGATTTGTATCTAATCTTGAGAAGAAATTAATACTGTTGTGTGTACTGTAGTTAGTTATTTACAAACTTTTAACATTCAAGCAGAAGTGTTTATACACTTGACACTTAGTTCTCTTACGAGAGGTCTCTCGTACTGCGTAAGATATCTTACGCTAGGGGAAAATCCTTTTCCGCGAGATATTGAAGCCAAAAATTATCCTTAATTTTGTAATAATGCAAAACGCGTTGCAGCAGCAATGCAGACATAGGCGAGACAGCTCGCGCGCCTATTGGCTGCTCTGCGGCAACTGCAGCAGCCTATCGAGCGAGGCCTGGCGTGACGCCAGACCCAATCAGGGCACTTCGCGCCCGCTGCGTCACGTCCCGCCGAAATGGGCGTGGTCTAGGCCTATAAATATCGCTCGCAGGCAGCTATTATCTGATTTTTCATCCTTCAAGCGAAGCACACGCATCGCTGGAGCTGGATTAGAAGCCGCGCCGTCGAGAGAGAGCACCTTCAGCGGGACGAGTCACTGAAGTCGCTGGCCGCGCCGCCTTCCTGCCTTCCTGCTGCGCTTTCCGGCGCTTATATCCTTCTCTTTTATTTGCACTGTATTTCTGTGTGTGTGTGTCGCCGCCGCGACACACATTTCTAAAAGAGCTAGCGTCTTTTTAAAGATGCCTTCCTGCGGCTCGTGCAGAGCCACACTCAGCGACGGGGACCGCCACGTGATCTGCGTTTCCTGCCTGGGTGAGGAACATGCAGCTCTCACGCTCGCTGACGGCGGATGCCCTCACTGCGAGCTGATGGCAATGGCGACTCTGAGGACTCGCCTAGCCGTCTTCACCGAGACTGCTCCCCCGCCCGCCGCGGCGTCGCGCCGTAAAAAGCGCCGTGCCCAGCGGGCCCCGGAACCCTCCCTCAGCCGCCAAAGCTCGCCGGTTCGCCCGCTTGCTTCCCCGGCTTCTTCTGTTTCGCTTCCTGACGGACAGCGGCCGCCGTCTGCCGCCGCTTCCGTTGATATCGCGGATGAGGAAGCCCTGCTGGGAGAGGATGATTCCTGCTCTATCCTGGCGTCAGGCAGTGAGGATTGGGCGGGCTCTGAGGACCCCGCACCCCCTGCCCGCACTTCGTCAGGCAAGAGAGCTTCTATTGAGACGGAACTCATGCGAGTACTCGCACAGGCCGCGGCGAGCCTCGGCCTCGAGTGGTCTTCGCCTGAGCAGCCCGCTCACAACCGGCTGGATGGATTTTTCCTGCCTGGGGAGCGCGCTTCGCCTGTGTCCAGACCGGCGCCTTTTCTTCCTGAGTTACACGAAGAAGTCGCCAAGTCCTGGAGCGCCCCCTATTCTGCTAGAGTGCGTCCTGCTGTTTCTTTGGCATTCTCCGCCGTTGACGATGCCAAGAACAGAGGATACCTCTCGCTGCCGCCGGTTGAAGAGGCGATAGCGGCCCACTTATGCCCGCCCTCCGCTGGACGGCGCGCTAAGCCGGCCCTGCCCTCTAAAGCTTGCCGCACGACGTCGAGCTTGCTCCACCGCGCTTTCTCCGCCGCCGGGCAAGCTGCGTCAGCGTTGCACACCATGGCAACGCTCCAGATCTTCCAGGCCGATCTCCTCCGTAAGCTGGATGAGGAAGGACCTGACGCGATCTGTGTGCCGGACTTAAGGAGTGCCACGGACCTCGCTCTTCGTGCTACTAAGTCCGCAGCGCAAGCCATTGGACGGACTATGGCTTCTCTCACCGTGTCTGAGAGACATCTCTGGCTGACGCTCTCGGAAATGGCCGAGTCTGAACGCACCGCGTTCCTCGACGCCCCGCTTTCCGCCACAGGCCTCTTTGGATCCTCCGTCAAAGATTTCGCGGAGAGATTCGCAGAGGTACAGAAAGCGTCTCAGGCCATGAAGCACTTCCTCCCGAAGCGCTCCAGCTCCGCAGCAGGCCGTGCGAAACCGTCTGCTCAGAGCTCACAGCCACAGCCACCGTCCACTGCCTCCACTTCACAGCGCCGCCAGGCCAGAAGCGCGAGACCGCGCTCCCGCTCATCCGGTCGCCGCCCCGCAGGACGCGGCTCGCGACCTAGGATCACGGTGAAGCCCGAGGCCCCGAAGTCGTCCTAGCACAGCTAGGAAAACGACGGTGTTCCAGTCCCGCTGCGGCCGGACTCACACCAAAGCTATTCGCTCGTCCAGTTCCAGAAAATGTGACTGTTCCAGTGTTTTCTGCAGCCAACAAGTCGGTTCTGTCACCCGCTTGCCTGCACACAAATGCCGTTTTCACGGCTACCCAGATAAATCCCCAAAAGAGTGTATTTTCTGGTGTCCCGGCCACGGCCGATGGTGTTTCGTGTGTAGTAAGAATGCCCACTGCCCAGTGCCCATCCCTACACATAAGCACAGCCTGTCACACAGGGCTCGCGCACATAAAACCGACTCAGATCGGTTGCGCTTCAAACATGGTGAACGTGCCCACTACCCAGTGCCCACTAACACCACGTTATGCATGTCTCACGGTTTCTGTAAAAACGAAACCAACGTGCACTCGCTTCACGCAAGCGAACGATGCTTTCAGTGTGATAAATGTGCCCGCTGTCCCGCGCCCACATCCACACATAGACATGACAGTTCCCACGGGAACCGCCCAGCCCTCCCCCTCGCGGTTAACCACCGTAGAGGAGTCGAGCGCGGGCAATCTGCCCGCTGTCATCAGCGCGCCCCATGCCTCAAATGTCACGAGCGACACGCTTGTGTTACAGCACACCGAAGCTTCTCCATCGCTGAGCGAGCGGAGCGCGCTTCGTATTCGACCCCTAGCTATCCATGCAGACGCATGGGCAAAGCTACCCGGGGTTTCGAAGTGGGTGCTGAACATTATAGAAAGAGGCTATTCGCTGCAGTTTCGCCGACGCCCTCGCCGCTATGTGGCGCGCGTCGAGACCACGGTAAAAACAGAAGTAGCACATCTACTTCGAGCCGAAGTGACGAAACTATTGAGCAAAGGGGCCATAGAACCTCTCTCTCAAGATCAGAGCGAGGGAGGGCTATACAGCAGATACTTCCTGGTACCGAAAAAAGACGGGGGTCTCAGACCCATACTAGATCTAAGGCAGCTGAACAAAGTGCTTGTGAAGCGACAGTTCAGGATGCTCACGACCAGGCAAATCCTTGTGCAGATTCGCCAAGGAGATTGGTTTGTGTCAATAGATCTGAAAGACGCGTATTTTCAAATACAGATAGCGTCACGTCACAGGCGATATTTGAGATTCGCCTTCGAGGGCCAGGCATATCAGTACACAGTCCTGCCGTTCGGTTTGTCCCTAGCACCCCGTACATTTACGAAGTGCATGGACGCGGCGCTCGCACCCCTCAGAATGAGAGGCATGCGAGTGCTGAACTATTTGGACGATTGGCTGATTCTAGCGCAATCTCGCGCAGTGCTCATAGAACACACGACCATTTTACTCGATCACCTCGAGGATTTGGGTCTGAGTGTCAATTGGGCGAAGAGCTCCCTGTCACCCAGTCAGAAAATATCTTTCCTGGGCACAGAACTGGACTCACTATCCATGATAGCGCGACTATCACAACAGCGCGCGGTAGACATTCGACGCACAGCGAACTCTTTTCGCTGCGGCGCGTCTGTCCCGCTCAAAAGATTTCAGAAGATGCTAGGTCTCATGGCCTCAGCATCGTCAGTGCTCCAGCTGGGTCTGCTACGCATGCGCCCGCTGCAGTTTTGGCTGAAAGCGCGAGTCCCACGCGAAGCGTGGGCACCCGGTTTGCTTCGCCTCAGGGTCAATCAGAAATGCGTTACAGCTCTGAAACCCTGGAAAGCGAACGACTGGTACCAATCAGGTGTAAGCCTGGGGACTTCCTCGAGGGTGAAAGTGGTGTCCACGGACGCGTCCACCTCGGGATGGGGAGCGCTGCTCGAGGGCAGACCGTTCTTCGGCCAGTGGTCAGAACGGGAGAAGCTCCTGCACATAAACTGCCTCGAAATGCTGGCAGTAGACAACGCGCTGACGCGTTTTTGTCCCCAAATAAAAGGTCACCACGTCTTGGTCCGTTCGGACAACATGTCTGTGGTGTCCTACATAAATCGCCAGGGCGGCATCAGATCCGAGAAACTGTACAGGCTGGCAGAACGCCTCCTAGTATGGGCTCAGTGCAACCTGCGCTCGCTCAGAGCAGCGCACGTGCCAGGGATCATGAATATAGGACCAGACAGACTGTCCAGGAACAATGTTCCGGCAGGCGAATGGTCCCTACACCCACAGACAGTCCAACTGCTGTGGAAGAAATTCGGCAGAGCGAAAGTGGACCTGTTTGCGTCTCAAGAAAACGCTCACTGTCAAGAATTTTTCTCCAAGAGCAGGAGCGCGCTGTCCCATGTGTGGCCCCGCCGCCCGCTCTATGCTTTTCCCCCCGTCTCTCTCCTGCCTCAGGTGATAGAACGGATCAGGGAAGAAGGATGCTCAGTACTGCTGGTAGCACCGTTCTGGAAAAACCAACCTTGGTTCCCAGCCGTGATGCAGTTAGCAAGTACTGCCCCGTGGCCGGTACCAGTGAGGAGAGATCTCCTCTCACAGGCCCGCGGCTCGATCTGGCATCCTCACCCGGAACTATGGTCCCTTCATGTCTGGGCCATCAACGGGTACATGTTGGACTCCCTAAAGGAGTATTAAACACGATCACGCAGGCTAGAGCTCCGTCTACAAGACGACTCTATTCTTCGAAATGGTCAGTGTTTTCGGGCTGGTGCACAGCCCGTGGTGTGTCACCCACAAACTGTGATGTGACGGAGGTGCTTTCCTTCCTACAAGAGCTGTTGGATGGGGGCAGGGCCCCCTCCACGCTCAAAGTTTATGTGGCGGCTATAGCAGCGTTCTCAGAAACAACGCTTGGTCAGTCAATAGGAAGGAACGATTTAGTCATCCGCTTCCTTAGAGGAGCTAAGAGACTGAATCCTCCCAGACCTCCCTCAGTCCCCGTATGGGACCTTTCTACGGTTCTGGAAGCCATGAAAGGTGCGCCATTTGAGCCTTTGCAGTCAATCGATTTAAAACACCTGTCTTTCAAAACAGTGTTTTTGCTGGCTCTCGCTTCAGTGAAGCGCATAGGGGATCTGCACGCGCTCTCTGTGAGCGCGGCGTGCATGGAGTTTGGGCCCAATGACTCAAAAGTTATACTCAAACCTAAGCACGGTTATGTTCCAAAATCCCTCAACACACCGTTTAGGGCGCAGATTATCTCTCTGTCAGCCCTACCGGTCCCTGATGAGGAAAGAGACGCGAGCCTCCTTTGCCCAGTCAGGGCATTACGAGCTTATGTGTCTCGCTCGTCTGTTTTCAGACAGACGGAACAGCTCTTTGTTTCGTTTAGCGGACGTTCTAAGGGACTAGCCGCGTCGAAACAGAGCCTATCCAGATGGATAGTTGATGCTATAGCGCTGGCATACGCCTCCAAGGGCATGCAGTGCCCTTTGGGTGTCAGAGCGCATTCCACGAGAGGCATGGCCTCTTCGTGGGCCTGGTCAAGTGGGATTGCCTTGCAAGATATTTGTATGGCGGCAGGCTGGGCCTCCCCGTCTACATTTATAAGGTTTTATAACCTAGAGGTTCCCGCCCTGCAGGCCAGGCTGCTGTCGGTCTAAACTACCAGTATTATCTGACCTGATGCGTTCAGCTCAGAATGCTGCGTTTGCTGAGCACAGCTCGATGTTCGACAGTTTAAAGCTGGGCAAACTGTGTAAGACCCACATTTTTTCCCATCAGTTCAGGCCGTACCCCGCCCTGTCTGTATGATGAAATTCGCGTCCCTTCGACGCTACTTTATGTGGAAAAGTGAGGCTGCACCCCTCCTTCTTCCCGGACTCTCTGTGAGTTCACTGAGTGATTGTGCACTATATGTACCCCGGGTTTTCGCCCTTGGGTCTTTGGTGTCAGATCTCAGCATGCACGGCGTTTTACATTGGGTCCCCTAGCGTAAGATATCTTACGCAGTACGAGAGACCTCTCGTAAGAGAACGTACTCGGTTACTAACGTA
Organism: Leuciscus leuciscus; assembly: GCF_965113295.1. NCBI lineage: Eukaryota > Metazoa > Chordata > Actinopteri > Cypriniformes > Leuciscidae > Leuciscus > Leuciscus leuciscus. Next base: position 21,128,173 of record NC_138732.1, read on the forward strand.
ACCTCGGTTCTCTCTAGAAGAGGGAACGAGTACTGCGTATCTTGCCGTGCATGCACACGCTCTGGTTGCTTCGATGATGAAAAACCAGATAATAGCTGCCTGCGAGCGATATTTATAGGCCTAGACCACGCCCATTTCGGCGGGACGTGACGCAGCGGGCGCGAAGTGCCCTGATTGGGTCTGGCGTCACGCCAGGCCTCGCTCGATAGGCTGCTGCAGTTGCCGCAGAGCAGCCAATAGGCGCGCGAGCTGTCTCGCCTATGTCTGCATTGCTGCTGCAACGCGTTTTGCATTATTACAAAATTAAGGATAATTTTTGGCTTCAATATCTCGCGGAAAAGGATTTTCCCCTAGCGTAAGATATCTTACGCAGTACTCGTTCCCTCTTCTAGAGAGAACCGAGGTTACGTTAGTAACCGAGTACGATTTCATTTGTCAAGATAATTTTAATAAAATCTTACCAATATAACCCCCATCGAAGTTGAAACGCTCATTCATTGTTAGGGTCAGTTCACCCTAAACAAGTAAAACAGTTACTTGCTTTACATTTAAACAAACACAACCATCATATTTTTTTTATGTTTATTCACTTACAGGTCGAACTCCAGTGAGTATGCCAACATATCCGGCAAAATTTGTTGATTTAAACACAGTTTTGTTATTCCTTTCAAAATTGACATTCACCACAAGAGGTTTAAGCTTCTCGGTTAAAGTCCATGTTTTATTCTGTCGATCCCACCTTCATAAAAAAACCCCACAATATTCTTATGACTTTATTTTAAAAATATGCATGCTGCAGAAAATTCAATGTGTTCTCAAATATCTGGCAAATAAACACATCATACCCCATAAATAGTCCAAAGTCCAAATTCCGGGCATGATAAATATTTCCTGAACAAAAAGAAGAAAATACACAATAAAACACCTAAATGTGTAATTTAATTTGATCAAAAACATAATGTGAACTGATTTATATCTTCTCACCATTAAAGTCTTCTGCAACAAGTGATGTGCAAACAGTGAAAACCTCATAAAAGATATTGAACAGCATAATCTCACCTAGAGGGTATATAAAATAATATATATAAATCATAGATTAAAGTTGGGGTCCTTTTATTAGCTAAATTAGTGAGTGCCTTTGTTTTGATGGATTGCACCATTGTGCTTTGAGTGTTCTTTGATTTTATATTGTTTAGTATATTGTCAAGTTTTACATAAAATGTAAAGAATAAAAATAATCAAAAGAGAAAAATCTCACCCAGAGGGATGCCAGAAACTGCTGCTATCCCCTTAATTTCTTCATTGAAAGGGTGTGGAAGTGTGTCCACAATCAATGGCTATGAAACAGTGAGAAATATATAAAATAACAAAATATCAATACTGTACAGTACCAGTCAAAAGTTTGGAAACATTACTATTTTTAATGTTTTTGAAAGAAGTCTCTTATGCTCATCAAGCCTGCAGTTATTTCATAAAAAAAAATAAAAAAAAAGTAATATGAAATATTATTACAATTTAAAATAATGGATCTCTTTTTTTAATATACTTTAAAATGTAATTTATTTCTGTGATGCAAAGCTGAATTTTCATCAGCAAGTACTCCAGTCTTCGGTGTCTCATGATCCTTCAGAAATCATTCTAATATCGGTATGCTGATTTGATACTCAGTAATTATCAATGTTGGAAACAGTTGTGCTGTTTAATTTTTTTTTTGGAACCTGTGATACTTTTTTCAGGATTCATTGATGAATAAAACGTTAACAGCATTTATTCAAAATAAAAACATTTCTAACAATATAAATCGTTACCATCACCTTTTATCAATTTAACGCATCCTTGTTGAATAGAAGTACTAATTTCTTTTTTTTTCTTTTTTTTTTTTGAAAAAGAAAAAAAGTTAATGTTCCCAAACTTTTGAACGGTAGTGTATATTGTTGCAAAAGATTTCTATTCTAAATAAATGCTGTTCTTTTTAACTTTTTATTCATCAAATAATCCTGGAAAAAGTATCTCAGGTTATATATATATATAAAAAAAAAAATATTAAGCAGCACGATTTTTTCCAACATTGATAATAAATCAGCATTTTAGAAAGGATCATGTGACACTGAAAACCAGAAAAATGCTGCTGAAAATTCAGCTCTGCATCACAGAAATAAATTATATTTTAAAGTATATTAAAATAGACAACCATTATTTTAAATTGTAATACTATTTCACAATATAACTGTTTCTGTATTTTTAATCAAATAAATGCAGGCTTGACGAACATTAGAGACTTTAAAAATAGTAATATTTCCAAACTGTTGACCGGTACTGTATACATACACAATCAAAATATCCAAAGAGTTTTTATAGATGTCTGAGTTTGTTCATACGTTTAATTGCTTACCAGCTCCTCGTCAACTAAATCAATAAGTTTTCCATGGAAAAAGCCCTTGGCGATGTCTTTTATTGTCTGTACCATTGTGAACAACTGAAAATCAATATGATTTAATGTTGTTAATGATGTAGACACACAAGAAAGTTGTATCCTCCAGACATGAGACAGCAGAGAATCAGTATTAAAAACATATACAGTGCTGACAGAAACAATGGTCCGACCCCTAAAAGTGAATGCATTATATTAAGGAGACAGTTACCTCTGTGTTTTTATCTTTGATCACTTGCGTCCATCTCTCACTAGGGGGTAAATCGAGATTTACAGTGTACCAGCTCACATTACCTTTAAACCTAGATAAATGACAAGAGAAGTTGAACATGTTATCAAATCAGATAATCAGACAAGACCACAGGTATATGAAATGTAGGAGCACAAATAACTGGACATATGAGAAGAGTAACAGCAGTACGTTGGTCCTTTAGGTGGAAACATTCCACTTCTGCAATCCTCCAGCTGCAAATATATGTGGTAATGAGTAACGTTACATCTCAAAACAGCCTAAAAACTTTATAATAAAGTATAGATCACTCTGGTGCAGCAACCGCATTGATTCTTACCCCTCGAACACACTGTGAGAAAATACATAAAGATATAAACAAAATATTAGGAATCGACGTTAGCTTCATTGTCCGCGAAGTTTTCCAAAGGTTCAGTCATTCAACTGCGGAAGGAAGGAGGTGCGGGAAATCCGAAATCAGCTTCAGGGCGGAATGTACCATGATGTAAGTGGGACACGGATAATGTTATGCATCTTTAATTTTTTAAAGAAAGGTTAACAGACGTTTTATTTTATTTTAAATATTTATTAACATAATTACACAAGGACTAATTGTTATTTAATTGATTTAGTTTGGCTGTGCTTGTTTATGAGTACACCCGCTGCACTAATAGCCCCCTGCAATTCTGCAGCTTGAGCTTCCCTCGGCACACGTGATAAACAAGGAAGTTCAAGTTTACTTGTTTTGATTTGTTCGCTGTGGCTGTGTGCGGGTGTGTGTAGTTTGGGCAGCGAGGGAATCACGAGGGAGCTGGTCACGACCAGTCTATGGTCACGACCTATGGTCACGACACCTGTTAACAAGCCACCCACTATAAAAGAATCACGAGGTTTCTTTTTCTGCCATTTCAGCATCTGACCAATGGTTGGATTTTTTAAAAGCCCATTTCCGCCACATTAAAAAGAAAAAAAGCTACCTCTGACATAATATAGATTTTTTTTGTCATAATTATGACTTATGACATAAATTAAGTCATAATTATGAGAAAAATGTCGTGACATACTAAGTTATAAGATAAAAAGTCAAGAAATGACCCATCGAATTTTGTCTAAACTTTTTGACTTTAACTCATAATTTGCCAATTTTTACTTTCTCTCATAATCACTATGTCCTAATTTCGACTTTTTATCTTATTTTACTTTTTGTCTAATACTTTCGACTTTTTCTCTACGACTAACCAGGACTTTTTTCTTATGTGGTGGAATGTTTAAAGACTTCCCTGTTAATTTTGGCTACTCAGCACATATTTTGAAAGGAAAACAAAACGTGTCAGAGCTTGTAAATAATCTATTCTTAAGTTATTTTTTGTATGCAGTACCTTTCTAGAGCTGTAACACACACACACACACACACACACACACACACACACACACACACACACACACACACACACACACACACACACATATATATATATGTATGAAGAGTTCAGATGTAAGTGCCATCTGAAATTTTCTTAAAGAATGATCATTTTTATCAAGCTCGTATTTTTAAATTCAGTAATTTCACTTAAATGGCAATGAAAATGACCTATTAATTGTCATTTAAGTGAAATTACTGAACTTAAAAATACGAGCTTGATAAAAATGATTATTCTATAAGAAAATGTAATATGGCACTTAGAGGCTTTTGCATCTGAATTCTTCATATTATACATATGTATATATCTGTTGCAATTTAAGGGGATTTAGCCATAATTGAACATTTAAACAGAGGATAGAATGGAAATAAAGAGCTAAGACTTTTCCAGAAAGAGAAAGATAAAAATGAAGAAACATCTGTAATAATTCTACTTTTTTTTATGTTAGTTAATAGCCCACACATAGCGAAAATTTTACTTTTATCCAATGTATTAAGGAAATGTATAGGAAAGATTCACTTAAAAAAAAATTTTTTTTATGAAGTCATTTTTTAAATGATTTGGCTAGACATGGAATGATAAATAAATAAGCAAATAGAATAGAACCACATGAGGGCGCTAAAATAACTGCGATAAATCACTTTTAATGATTAACTATATCCAGCAGGAGGCAGTATAATCCTGCGTATGGTGACAAAATATTGTTGGTCAAGTCACTAAAAAGATCATGAACATATTCTTAAGGGGACAAAATTATTTACTACATTTAGCAACTTACAAACTCACCTTGTCAGCAATGTGAGGATTTACTGTTTATTTTCGAAGTCAAATTGAAATCATTAAAGAAAAGCTTCCTCAGGAAAAACCATACACTAGCCTGTAATGAAAAAGAAAGAGTAAGCAATTCAGTTTTAAAATAATGTATTATTTATAAAGCAGGTATTTCAAGCTGGGTAACAATACTATTTCGAACTTGAATTTAAACTTTTAAGTATAACTTTATAACGTTGTCCACTGACTGCACCATTACCACACTTGTAAACTTTTCATGTTTAATTGATTTGCGCTGATCCACATAGTCTCCTAATGAGGTGTCTATCACTGACTGCCTTCAACACAACACTGCTTAACGTTTAGTTCTCAAGCCATGAAAAAGCTTTTTCTTTCCCCATAAGTGACAGATCAGCTTGTTCAGCAAAACAAATCCAAACTCACTAAACTGACCATGCTAGCACCAGCCGCCTCAGTTTCCATTACAGAGAAAGAGCATTGCTAATCCACCAAAAGCGGGTTCACACAAACACTCTCAACTTTGGCTAAAGCGGATTTATAACAACCCCTAAAGTATACGCTGACAGGGTACAGGGAATAAACTCCCAGCAAATATTTTGTGCTGACGTTTTTTGTCTTTTTTTTTTTACCTGTGAATTGCAAAAAAAGTTGAAAAAGTAATAATTAAAAAGTACATTTACTTTTTCAAAAATGGTAATAAAATGAATGATGATTCCTCACACCGAAACATTTAATACAAGACAGCATAGTTTATATGTTGAAAATAGGCCTAGCCTACATACTGGATATACCCCTAATTTATATTCTTTGCATTATTTTTGTTTAATTTAATTTTAATTTGGCAATAGCCCATAGATTAGAATCAATAGCACCCTGTTTTTCAGTCTACAAAAATACAAAAAACCCAAAACTATGAGCAGCCACCTGTATCTCAAAATCTGAGCATTTCTGTTATTGATTATATAAACATTCAGGTTCCTGTAAACAGCTTTGAAATACAAGCACAACCTCCTGCAGAGAGGTGAATGAAGCACAGAGAGGAGTTTGAGTTATGAGCCTTTCACGAACAGGAGATAAAAGCAGACTGGCTGCTCAGCCAGCTGAGAATCCTCAATTACTTAAACACTTCCCTGTGATTAGGCCCCCTGATAGAACTTATCTGCACCCAGTCAGGTCTGCACCCACCTAATGGGTTGTTACATCAACACAAACACAAAGTGATGCATGGCATTTCGCAGAACCGGATTACACCAAGTGCATTTTTGTTGATCTTGGAACAACATTCCAATTAACCAATCAGATTTGAGGGACAGTTTACAGTTTATGTGAGGTTTAGACTTAAAAGCAGGGTGTCACGTAGTGCTCCAAGACTTGGGCTGAAGATCCAAATGCAGATTTATTAGGGTAATCCAGAAGTGTGGTCAAAAAACACAGGGCAGATAATGCTAATAAACAGCCGGGCAGAAAACACAGGCAAACAGGGAAATCCAAGCAGAAGAACAAAAACCATGACACAGGACACCATAGCGATTGCACTCAGAATTGCAGTGTGACTGAACAAGAGTTCACAAAGAGTGAATGAAGACACAGGGCTTAAAGGCACACTATGCAGTTTCTGTTTTTCTCAAACAGCGACCCCTAGAGTCACTGTGGAGTACTTGTATTTAACGTTATTGTCGTAAATATCACTCACGCAGAGCTGTCTCTGCACTCTTCCGACCGTGCTTTCTTCGTCGACTCTGCCATGATTCACTATGTTGTTGATGTATGTGACGTCGTGATTCTTGCAAGATTTGTCGGGGCACCACCTCTCAAACCTGCAATGCTGGTTCTTCTTCTTCTTCTGTTAAGTTTTATGGCAGTTTACAGTCAAAGTGTATTACCGCCATCTACTGGACTGAGGTGCAATCAAATGGATGTCATTCACACACATACAAAAAATCTAATCCTATTTGCTAGTTGTGTTTCTTTGATAAATGTTATCATAGCATTAGTGATGTTTTCTGATCTAGGCTCACATAATAAAGTTTCTAAAGAAAAGGTTTTATTTACTGCATTCACTTCCCTCTTCAGTTTCTCTCTTTGTCTGGAAGATCTTATGCACCTTAAAAGAACATGATCTACATCCTCTCTCACTCCACAATTCTCACATTTCCCAGATGGATGTTTGTGTAAAATGTATAAGCTGTTATTTAAACCAGTATGGCCTATTCTCAGTCTTGTAAACCAAACCTCTTCCTGTCTGTTTGAATAATTTGCAACTTGAGATATATTTTTGTATATTGTATAAGTTAGGGCTAGGAATCACTTAGGTACTTCACGATACGATACGATACGTGATACATTGTTCACGATACCGATAATATCACGATATGGCGATACTGCGATAATCGATATATTATCAGTAATAACTCACAATATATCATGTTTTAATAAATACTTCTTTTTTTTTTATTATTAGGAAAATGAATCTCCATTTATTTTTTGGGATGAAACACAATAACAAAAACAACTTGTGTCTTATCAGTTGCAACAAAACAGTCACAGACACTATTTTTGTTTTGCTCGCAGATGATTTTTTTCACTCGGGAGAAATCGAGTGGAATCGATGATGCTCGCATGGTCGCGGCTCGCAGCGTGACGAGCGTGTGAGAGGAATTACGAGCCGAGCACGTTACGAGCACCTCCCGACCATTTTAAAACATGTTTAAAAAATTCGGGGAGTCGGTCCGATTTTCACCAGCTGTCCCCTATTGCCATAATCATACACAACCAGAGCCATAGAGAGAGAGAGTTGCGACACTCTTTGATGTCGCCGCTATGGCTGTCACGTGGTTCATGTAAGCCCCAATAGTTCCAAAACGTACGCTGGCTGTCATGTTCTTCTATGGGACAGACAGCAGCGATTGCATTATTGAACGGTAAATATAAAATAAAACACACACCCAAGTACTTTTTCAGCTGTTATTGCATTATTGCATTTTGATAATGTCAGTTTTGCATTTGGAGATAAGTTTTAGGCTATATTTTTGGAGGGAAAAGCTTAGTGTTCATGTTCGCATGGGTAGTAGCACTGGCTTTAGCGGCTCTAACTTAACTTTTCCATATCATTCATCTGATGATGGACGTCTCATGATATTTATTTTAGCACAACTGGGCTGTATTAGGCTATTGATTCCCGTGATTTTGCTTATAAATTTTGATTCAGCCATTAGCCTACCTTCATGATCACGCAAGAGGTCTGCCGTGGCGGTCCGTTCAGAATTCGCTTAGAAGCTAGCTCACTTCTTCTGATGAAAGTGGCCACCCCCAGGACCACAACGTGAAACATGATCATGTTAAGACTAAGAATATTATTTTAAGATTAAGGCCATACACATTATCAAAACTATAACAGATTAAAAACGAATTTAAGCATGGCTGATACAAATGAAGGTTTTCAAATAAAATATTTTTTATTAAACAATGACAGACAACAAAAATGTGTGCTTGTGTGTGTGAACAAGAAAAACAAACAGGTGATCCATGAAACAGACAGGACTGGTGATGGCCATAACAATCCTAAAGGTCCAGCATTGTTCTCACAAGCCGCTTCACTCAAGACAATAATAACATAATGAAAAGTTAGTATATCCCAAAAAATGTAATTAAATAAAAGTTGCTATAAAGGTGGTAGCGATTCATTACCGAACTCTTAGCTGACGAAGTCGCGCTAGCTAACTAACGTTAGCTAGCAGCCAGTGCTTGAAAATTGGTTGAAACAACCAACATAAAATATAAATAATTACGCTGTGCATGTACAAATGAAGACCAGTATAAGCATCGCAAAGGGCCTCTGATACAATATAGACAGTTGACAATTCAAAAGAGGTCGATATTTCGGCAACTTAACTCTGGAACAACTCGACGCGCAGCAATGTAAGTGAATGGTGTCCAACGCCCACATGACAGTGTTTGGAACTATTCCGATCTTCATATCCCGGAAGTAGGCGGTTAAAAGCGCCGCCATTATTTACAACGGAGGTCTATGGGAGTGTCGCAACTCTCTCTCTCTCTATGGCTCTGTACACAACCACGTCGATGGGGCTATACCTCAGTGGCAGCAACCATACAGCGTGCGCATACACTGTGTGGCAGCAACCATACAGCGTGCGCATACACTGTGTCACACACACACACACACACACACACACTTCTCTCTCGTTTTTATGTTGAAAGGAATGGCTACTGTTCTCTGCTTTTCAACAAATCATTTGCACACACATTTATGTCATTTTTCTATCTGAAGCTTTGCCTGCATGCATGCAACATGACGGTCTCTGTGTTTAGCGCGAAAGCCCACGTGATTGCTGCCGGCTCGGGATAAAATTCGTGCAGGACAGTCGTGCCGTGTACCAGCGGCTTTGACGCGATTATCAGTTAAACTGACTCGCAACGTGTGCAATATCACGACCTCCCGAGTGTCCGAACTCGCACCGTGTACGCCCGCCCTAATGGCTTTTAAGATCGATACTTGGCAAGAGCGCATAGATAATCGATCGCGGGAGAAAATATCGCGAGATATCGCCATATCGATATTTTGGTGCACCCCTAGTATTAGTGTCTACCTTTTTTTATCCTTATCCCATTCAGCTTGCCATATTTTATTAACTTTGTGTTTAATGAGTACCTTAACTTCTGATTTACTGAGTGGAATGCTTAATTGAACTTCCTCTTCTTTAGTAGCCTCTTTTGCCAGCCTGTCTGCTTCCTCATAACCACCAACTCCTTTATGGGCAGAAACCCATACAAACTGGATTAATATTCCCTGTTGACTAATTGCAAATATGATATTATTAATTTCATTCAAGTCCTGTCGGCATTGCAATGCTGGTTTTGCCAGCGTCGTCCCTTTAAACAGGCTGAGCTTAACAGGATAAAGAGAAACAGCTGAACCTAATCACACATAATGAGTTCAGGCAAAGGATTATGGAAAATGCAGTTCATGGCAGGAAAGCAAAGGACTCCGGAGGAGTGCCCTCTGGTGGATATCATGGGCACTCCAGCTGGTGGATGTGACAAGATTATAGGTGCAACATCATTTTTATTTACCTATAATTTCATGCGATTTTAGGGATAATTTATTGGTAGGGTATCACTTTTTATACACTGGGTTTGTATACTGTAAAAACTGCTCATTAATGAATGAATTTGACCACAACTTTTTTTTAAATATGCACAAACTTGTTAGCTATGTCATCAACTACCTGATATGCCGATTCTCAAATACGTGTAAGTAAATGTGTTTTGTCGTTTAAAAACCTTTATAATGATCTTATTAAGAGACATAATATGATGATGAGTAATCCAGCTGTTGAAATCTGTTCCCCCACCCCCATGATGAGAGATGTTGAGGTATTGGCTTAAAGGATTGGGGCAGGGGATTGGCACAATGGAAGAGAAGGTGCAGGCAGTGAGCTTACTGGCCCACTCCCACAACTTTGCAGCAGTTTGGGGCCTCATATTTCAGGAGGTTTGTACAGGTGTTTTCCAAAATCGCACACCCGCTTTTCCACCTGCTAAAAAACGACAAGTCCTCCTTGGACTGAGGACTGTCAAAACTCTTTTGCTGCCTTGAAACAGGCTCTAGTAAACTCACAGCCCCTGTATTGGCCTCCTCTGCCAGCAATGTGGGTATGGGGGCGGTTCTCTCACAGGTGGGGGTTGGGGACCTCCTGCTCTCTGCTTCGCATCACCTGGTGTGACTTGCTCTATAAGTTTGACTGTGCAGTGCTGCGACTCCAAATGCTTTTTCAAATTCGACGTAGTGTTTTTGTAGCTAGATAACACTTTGTCGCCGCCAGCACAGAGTGTACAACGGACCTTAATGTTGTCATCTTTAGCTGACACAAACTCAAAATAGTGACTTTTTCCATCTAGAAAACGCACATCTCTCGCCTCCCTCCATTGTTGTTTACGTTTGTGTCGCTGCGTGGTACGTACACGTGACGTGAACTTCATGCATGCTGAAAACGTGACTTGTCGCATACGTGACTTCACTCCCCGAGATGCAAGAAGAAATAAATATATATTTTTATTAAGGAAAATGACAAAAATAGTAACGCACAGTGACTTGGTTAAGTAACTTTAATCTGATTACTGGTTTGGAAATAGTAACGCGTTAGATTACTCGTTACTGAAAAAAGTGGTCAGATTAGAGTAACGCGTTACTAATGGTGCGTTCAAGTCCTCCTGGGAATTTCGTACGTACGAGGTGGGAAGTCGTGTTGACGACGTGAGGTGCGTTCAAGTCAGTTTCGTCGGAGCAAGATGGTGGTGTACCTTCTTTTAATGAATAACACGAAAATATAGCAAGTTTTGTTAACTCTGCTTAGAAAATGAAGAACAAAGAATGCGCATCGGGTGTGTTTTTCTTTTTATGTTTTTAATTAACTTATGAGGCCAATGTAAATTAACTGTATCATTATATAATTAGTTAATTGTTATATTACAAGTAGGCTATATCATATTTTGTGCAGAGAGCTTACTTTGTTATAAATGAAAAAGCCTTACAATGTCACTGCTAAACCTGTAAGTGATAGGCTATATTTTACTATCACTTTGCTCAACTACAGACGTTGCATTCATTGATTCCGCCATGCTTCTCACTGACACGCCCCCAACTCGTACAGATCGGGGCTTAAAGAAAATCCCGAGCTCCCCACTGGTATTTACGACATTGTGGTGGCGTTCATGTGCATTCAACTCGTAAATACGATCTATACGAGATGACTTGAACGCACCATAAGTAACGCGTTACCGGCATCACTGGTTTGGGGTAATCGAGTTTTGGCCTACTACAGCAAAGCGATCAACAAGGCCGAACGCAAATACTGTGTCACCAGACGGGAAATTGTTGCTGTGATTTTTGCAGTCAGACACGCGAGACGCCGGTGTGTTTGGTGAGGGGGAAAGTGGGCGTAGAGGACTGGAAGCAGCTGCAAGAGGAAGATGTGGACCTGCAGCCAGTAATCCAGTGGGTTCAAAATCAGCAGCGACTTTTGTGGGAGAAAGTGGCCATTCTATAGGATAGTGGGGTCTGGACACTTTGGGGTTTCAAAAACACTCAAACGTCATTCAAAATCCACAAAACAAGGACCACCCCTTTGCACCCCCAAAGCGATGACCTTGTAGCGAGGTTTAATAGGACACTGGTGGAACAGCTGGCCCAACTCCTTGACAAATGGCTTTCAGGAGACCACCTGATGCACCTGTGGTGCCACTGGGCCCTGAGTATGCTAGAAAGCTTCAGGACTCATTGGAAGCTGCTCATAATTTTGTGAGAAAGCAGTTGTTGAAAGCAGGGACCCAGCAGAAGCAGAATTACGACCAGAACGTAAAAGGGCAACATATCACAGCTGGAAGTTGGTGTGGGTGTACCCTCAGAGAAAGAAGGGCAGGTGGCCTAAACTTGACTCCCAGTGGATTGGGCCGTGCACTGTGCAGGAGAGAAATGGAGAAGTTGTTTACTGTGTTTAGTTGCCTATATAAAGGGAACTGAGATAGATTGGCACTTTACAGGTGAAGTGCCACTGCAGCCTCCGCACCGGTCTCCTCTAAAGTTATGCCTACCCCAGGAGGCAAGGCAGGACCCCAGTCGAGCACTTCCAGTCCCCTGGCAGTCCAACATGTAGCCACACTAATTCTTGAGCTTCTCAAGCTTTGCATTCAGATAGCCCTGCTGCAGTAACACAAGAAGAGCTGCTGCGGCATAAGATAGTCAGGAGGGCACAGAGACGGTTTCAGGACATTGTTAATTTCCTCAAGGTCATGAAACTTTGTGGAGGGGGGCAGTGTACCCTAGTCAGAAAAACCTAACGAAAATGTATTTAAAATACATTTATATCCTACTAAGTATACTATAAATCCATTAACATATTTACTGACATATTACTTGAGACTTACTGAGATAAATATTAAATTAAACTTTATCTGGAGTAGGCTACTTTATTGCACAATGCACATTTCTTAATATTAAGCCTAAAATGTGTTTTAATAGCAATCTTAGTGTCAGGGTGTGTGCAGGCAGAAGAACACGAGGAAGGCCTAAGGCTCCAATTCAAAGTGTTTACTTACAAATATAACTCAAGCGATACAAAATGGCAGTATACACACATGTTACAATGTAATGGCAGGATACACACATGTTACATAGACAAGAACATACAAAGACTGACTGAACAGAGGGGACTAAATACAGACACTGATGAACATAAACCAGGTGACACAGATGAAGGTAATTGACAAGACACAGGTGATGATGATGAACTAATGATGGTAGACATGGCAACGGATAAGTGGCGGAAAACAAAAGACATGTGACTAATAAGACTAAACAGGAACACAACTGTTACAATTGAAGAGTTCAGATGCAAAAGCCTCTAAATGCAATCTGAAATTTTCTTATAGAATGATCATTTTTATCAAGCTTGTATATTTAAGTTCAGTAATTTCACTTAAAGCTACAATATGCAAGAATTTTTGGCCGCTAGAGGGCGCTACATTCCAAACAACAACAACGACGTAGCTTGATGATGATGTGAAGGAGCGTGGAATGATGGGAACTGTCGTTTTAAACTCCACCGTGGATGTAAATCAGTCAGACGGGAATTGAAAAATCATGTTCATGGATGAGGCTAAGTTTTATTTTATAATGACATGCTTTTGTGGCGAGGGGGGCGTGGTTCAGCGCGGTCTGTAATGGGAAAGAGAAGAGACGAGCAAGTAGGTCAAGTGCAAATGACGAACACCTGTCTTATTGCTGTGATCCGCGTGGAGAGACCGCTTTTAAGCCGCGCGCTGGAACGAGAGAGAGACTGAAGAGAAAATTGACGCAGAGAAAGAAAACCGGTGGATCCGAGCTCTCATTTTTGAACTGTTTTGTGCCGTCGCGGTTGCCACGGTGAATGCGCGTTGTGCGTGACTTTTGTTTTGCTTTATTTTAATAAAGTACGAGTCCCAGTCACGCCGACCCCTGTCTTCTTCCTTCCTGACTCTTGAACCTCATCACACTTTTATTTCATTAAAATGAATTAACCGCAAGAAAAGTAAGGTTTAATACTAAATTGGTTATCATAGATGTTACTGTATGTCGAATTCATTGTTGTGATAACGCGGCGCAGTTTTACGTGTTCTAAACAATTGTTGTAAAAGTATATTCGAACATACCCACATCATTTGCCAAAATACTGATTAATCTTTATGTATAACACATGCTATATTTATTTACATGGCCATAAACACCAGACGTGATGAACAATGTCAATAAACTAAACACAAATCTAAAGCAATAATACTTCCCTTACATAAACATAACTATTACCGAATGCTACATTAGGAAAATATAAAATTAAGCATACTTTGTCGACAGAACCAGCTGCAATCGGTAAAGAATAATTGTGTTCCATAACGACTGCAAGAAGCAAGCTAACGTCTGTTGCTTGATAGACGCCATAGATATAAACACATATATATCTATGGATAGACGCTACAACTACAACTTCCGCATTTGTCCAGGACTCCACGCAGTACGAGCGGAAACCGAGGGTAACGCGGATATGACGCAATTGACTGGCGACTCCCAGCTCCCCCCTGCTCTAACGCCCCGTTTCCTTGGTTAAAATCGCAATTTTCTCACGATTTAAAAATAGTTGGAAACATTTGGGATATCGTAAGTAATCAACTTAACAAAATATATAACACTGGCCTTGAGATTATGGGATATTTTAATGCAAAATTCTTGCATATTGTACCTTTAAATGACAATTAATAGGTAATCTTCATTGCCATTTAAGTGAAATTATTTAATTTAAATATACAAGCTTGATAAAAATGATCATTCTATAAGAAAATTTCAGATGGCATTTAGAGGCCTTTGCATCTGAACTCTTCAATTAGTAAGTCTATCACTATTAGTCTTTAAATGCAAGATATATACTTGCAATAGTTCCACTTTAGCACAATCAAATATACTTATGCATATCTTTAGTTGGACCTCAGCACTATTTCCGGATAACAGTTTAGTATACCAACAGTACAATTGCAGGGTATTTATATTAAGTAGCCTACATAAATATATAAATGTATTTGTACTATACTTAGCATAAAATAAATGTATTTCAAATTCATTAGTATATTTATTTGGTATTTTCACTAGTTAAAAAATAATAATAACAAATATTGTATAAATGAAATGGTTAGAAATCATATTTGTTTCAAGTGCTTTTTAGTAGGGGCTGTGGCACAGAGGGGATTCCAACACAAATTTTGCCAAGGGCCTCCAAATGTCTCGAATTTGCCCTGCCTGTGCATGCCCTGAAATATAAGGCATCGGGTGCATGGCTTAATCATATTTAAAAGACTTTTAAAGGTAAAACTAGCATAAAGAGCACAAAAGCATCCATCATACTCAGATTTCAAAGGGCGTTGCTCCACCAGCACAATGCAGGCTGCATGTTAAGTGTACAGTAACAGATAGCATTCGTCTGGCATTGATGATAGCATATCTTGTGTTTGATATACTGTGCATCTGTACGCCAAGGTTATGTAGCCTATAGCCTACTTGATGCCATTAACATCTTTATCTAACCTTGTTTACATGAAAAGTGAAATACTATTTATATTACAACAATAATATAGAATATAAAAGGACACAATCTGTATTTGTACAATCTGTAATTGTATGCATTCTGCTCCATTAAAACCATTTAAAGATTTGTCTAAAAGTAACATCTCTCCATGACTGATGATCGAAGTGTTTGATGTAAACTGGTTCATTGTCAAAGCGGAATATAATTCAAGCACTTATGTCGCAGGGCAATAAATCATACTCAAACAGAAGCTTGAATGCTAATGGCTTTGTAATATTGGAGTAAATAGCCTACATTTACATGGACCTTAATATATAAACCCTGCAATTGTACTTTTGGTATACTAAATTGATATAACAACCAATTTAGTACTTAATGCACTTTAGTTATCCAGATATAGTGCTGAGGTCCAACTAAAGATAAACTTACTGTAAGTACAGGTATATTTGATTGTGCTAAAGTGGAATCATTGCAAGTATACTTTAGGTACACTTTAAATATCTTGCATTTAAAAACTTTTATACAGATTTATACAGACTGATATTATACAGAGATGATATTTTCCTTACTAATATAGTGATATTAAACACATTTTAAGGCTTAATATTAAGAAATGTGCATTGCGCAATAAGAAGTACTCCAAATAAAGTTGAATAATAATTATATCAGTAAGTCTCAAGTGATATGTCAGTAAATATGAAAATTTCTTTGTAGTATACTTAGTATAAAACAAATATTAAATAAAAAAATTTGTATAGGTTTTTTCACTAGGGTAACACTGACATTCAAAATGAACTGCATATATTTCAAAAGTTACATTTGATTACACATAATTAAAAGGTTTCTTATGTCCATAATAAGAATTAAATGTTTGGTGTTCCAATTAAAAAAATGCTGACCACATAACCAGCTATGTGAAACTTGTTTCTTCCTCAGAGTAACAAAAAAAAAGAAAAAGAAGAAGCTTTGTGTGATATAAAGTCACAATAATGTTGCAATAAACTTTTTATTTATTTATATCTGAGGTAGAACAAACAAACAAACAAATACATGTAATAATAGGGAAAGAAATGAACAAATATAAGAAGTTTTTAATACAATTTTATCCTGAATTTATAATACTGAATTAATACTTCTTTCCTTTATTATGTATTTATTTTTACATTCCTTTTGTTGTTCTTAACTTTTATTTATTCATTTTTAATCTATCCATCCATCCATCCATCCATCAAATTTCTGCAGATTTGGACCTCCCTAAGATATGTAAAAAAAAATAATAAAAAATAATAATTATTCCTTACAAATGTAGACTAAACACAAATCTTCTTCGACACTAATCTAGGGCTTGTGAATCCTAAGCAGATCAGAAAGACAACCACCTGGACTTGTTGTATCTAAATCCAGTTAAAGTAAAAAGCTTTAGCAAGTTCAGACGTTGTTTTGAGGCTTAAGCCGGCTACAGACAGTAACAAGATGTGATTTATTGGAACAATGTCATGTCACAATAGGGAGTTAACTAGGCAGTGCTACAGGAAGTGGTTAGCTAGCTAGTTGCTGTTGTGATCCAATTAAGCCTCTGTAAGCATCTATCAAATGTCACACACTCTTAGGTTGACAGACCCTTTTTTGCCTCTATCAACAGCATCTCTGGGAGAAAGGAAGAAGTGAGGTGAAATGTTACACTTCTGACATCTGTTTGGCACCAACGCAAAAAGAACAGGATTGTGTGATATGTGAAGCAAAGTCTCCATATAGTTCATATTTCTGGTATAGTATAATTAAGGACTATCTAAATTCGTTGCTTACATTTAAAAAATTTGCATACAATAGCATAACACGTATTTTTAATGAACATAAAGGTCCATGTTTAATAAAAAGGTTCACGAAACTTAATGAAATGTTTAGTGAAATTAGAAAATACTTAAGAGATCGTTAATTTAGTTATATAATTTATATATATATATTCCTGATGGTTTCGAGGACAATTACGCGAGTCGCCCCCTGTCGTTTCGAAGCCATATTTTACGATATACAATGATGTATAATGATATATTATTATTATTATTACAAAACAAGAGATAAGAAATTATTGAGAACATTTTAACTGACAATGACCTGAATTGAGCTGGATGATGACATCACTGTTTTCAGGAGAGCTGCTTTACAGCTGATCGATGAATTTTGCAACATTGACATTGCTATTGAACGAAACTGAACCAACACTGGATGAATTGAGCTGAATAATGACAATGTTGTCTTCTGTATAGTTAAAATTAACTCATTTCATTATTGTTGAAATTTACACAGCTATAGATTGAACTGAATCAACACTGAACTGAATTGAGCTGAATAATGACACTATTATCTTCCATAGAGCTGCTTTGAATTTGTCTTATATTTAATGAAATTTTAAATCTGTTTTATTATAAGTATACATAAATAAATAAATGTGCATTTGGGACTTGTTTTTATTCATCAGAAATAATTATATTATGAAAAGAGCTCTCTATAAAATATGGTTGGATTGAATGAAACAGTGCTGATAACAATGAAAGTCATTTCAAAGGCAGAGCAAGTTACATTCTGATGAAAATTTTCAAAGACATTTTTACCAGAATAACATGTCCAGATCCATTGTCATGAGATCAGGAAAGAAGTCAGTTTTGATTTGATTGATTTCAAACCCCATGCATGAATATGCATTACGAGGCTGCACCTGAGCCATTAGATATATTCAATCAGAATCAGATTTTTTTTTTTTAAACATATTTTTTGGTTCTTTGAAGAAAAGCTACTTTGGGTAAGTTAAGAAAAAGAAAAGAAAGAAAATCAGAAAAAAAATCTCCAAAGGGAAAGAAAAGAGAAAAGAAAAAATAACAATAACACAAAGCTTGCTGAGTATAAAAAAAACAGGAACATCTCTCAACTTGTCATGTTGTAATTGCTTCTGTCTTAGTTCTGTGAGTGATGCACTTCTACCAAACTCATTATTTGCAACAGAAACCCACACAATCGAACATTAAGAACATATTGCATTACAGATATTCATAGTCATGAATAGCCTAATTACCAACATGATTTCAGATAAATTAAGCTACTCATTTTCCATTAGGCTCTGTCAGAGAACACGACACTAATAGCACATCAAGTTTGTTATTAACCTTATCGGCGTCCTTGGCCGTGACTGCTGGCCGTGCACACAGGAACAATGATTAAACTGAAGCCTCTTCAACACAAGATAAGCCAGAACATTGAATGAATCTCAATGCATCAAAATAGTGATTAGCCTATACTTCAATATTCAAATACATCAGATGTGCTGAAAGTAATACTAATATTAGATTCATTAATCTTTAACTACTTTGAGACATTACACGGGATATTATGTGGTCGGTGGCTACATACAATATGTTGTTTTAGTGGCTGGCACAGAACTAGAAAGGAGAATATTGTATCAGTTTGGTTCTTTGTCATTGTCTTCCAGTGACAAAAGACTTCAGGACAGGGACTTAATGAAAGTGTCTATCAGTGCAGGGTTGGAAAGCGCACCTCAGAAAGTTCCTTCAGTTGTTCTGATAGGGAGGCTTTCATCCGTCATTGTCTGGAGGTTCCACAGACAGGTACTGTAGTTAGCAGGGGTATTTAGGTTTATTGTATTAAAAGGGACAATAACTCCTGAAAGCTTCCACAGCAGAACCTCTATATGTGGAATAGAGGGGAGAGAAAATAATAGCCATATGTCTTTAGACGGAAATAATTTGGAATGGCTTTCGTGAAAGTGCACGTGGTTTTGCATAATGAATAATGGCCTTCCTAATTAGCAGACAGATTACAAGAGACATCATGAGAAAAATGGATTACTTTAGTTTCAGATTTCAGTGAAATAACAGAACAGCTGGTGCTGCCATTAATAGCTCTGCTGTTATGAATGAAAAAAACAGAGGCACTGTAGTAATTGGCTTATATTAATAATGATAATAGTTACATTGAGAGAAAAAAGACATTGGATTTAATGTGTGCCATTGTTATCATTTAATACCGCACAATGAAGTGTGAAATCATGTAAAAAAGGAAGGGAGTAATGAAATTATTTTGAATTATAAACGCATTATGAGTCATTGATGCATGTAATTGTTTTTGGCTTTATACTACATTATGTGACTACAGATTATGCCAGTGTGCCAATATAACCCTGAAACTTCATTAATTCAGACACATGAACACAGAGGTGATGTGCCCCTAGGTAAGGGAGGAGTGTGCAGAATATCCTAATCTAAATGGATCCTCTTGTATGTTCTTAAAAGTGTAATTTTTTTACTTCAAAGGTATGTTGTGACCAGCGTACTAAAGCCCTAGGACAAGTTTTCCTGGAAGAGGTTAGAGAAATTCGTGTTTCGCAGAGGTAGGCCTATTTGAGATTTTAATCTGACCGAATCTGCCAAGTATGTGTAAAAATTCCGGAGCAAATTACCTACTGCTTTTCGGAAAACTCAAATGGTCCTCTGAGAAATCTAACTCTGTCTCATCAAATTATTTGAATGACATCGAAGTTTCACAAAAATGAATTCATTTCACAAATAAGTAAAATGAGATTTGCATCTTGTAGCATTGATTTGCATCAAACATGTCTAACTCTGCCTGGCATTCATTTGTGAATCACTTCCTGTACATTTGGGGATGGCTGCACACATTTGTGGATTTTGAAACATTTTTAGGGTCAAGACCTGCAGACAAATCCACAAATAGGTGGACTCCACCCACTGCCTACATCCTTCGGATGAGACGTTAAACCGAGGTCCTGACTCTCTGTGGTCATTAAAAATCCCAGGATGTCCTTCGAAAAAGAGTAGGGGTGTAACCCCGGCATCCTGGCCAAATTTGCCCCTTGGCCTCTGTCCATCATGGCCTCCTAATCATCCTCATATACTGACTGGCTTCATCGCTCTGTCTCCTCTCCACCAGTAAGCTGGTGTGTGGTGGGCGTTCTGGCGCAATATGGCTGCCGTCGCGTCATCCAAGTGGATGCTGCACATTGGTGGTGGTTGAGGAGATTCCCCCCTTCTATGTAAAGCGCTTTGAGGTCTCAGAAAAAGCGCTATATAAATGTAACGAATTATTATTAACGAATTATTACTCAAGCCAATCAGATAATGGCAACATAGCGCTGACCAATCATAGCACGTTCTCGCTACAACCAATCATTCGTTTTGCTTTACACTCAGGGTGGGAACAAATCAATTTTGCACCTCTGAAAGCAGAGGTGTAAAGTCCAGTAATGCTGGGTACACACCAAAAGATTTTTTACATCTTATAAGATTTTCAAAATGTGATAGACCACAAACATGAGGACAAAAAATCCTAGATTTAATCGTTTTGCTCCTATAGTGTGTGGTGTGCCATGATGTGACAAAGACAGCACACCACACACAAACAGATTTTCATCAACCAGAGTCTCGACTGTGAACCTCAGAATAAAATTCTCGCGAGACCTCAGAATAAGCATGGCGGACGATATGCAGGAAGAAATTGCGATGGTAGTGTTTGGAAAGGTTTTACACAACACGTTGTTCTTCCGATCAGGTTCGGACACTATTAACATACCTCACACCAAGGGAAAATCTGATAAGATAATCGGGACATAGCTAGGATTGTCGGAAGGGGGGGAAATCGGCCCAGAATCAGCCCGATTATCTTTTGGTGTGTACCCAGCATTAAAGTCCTACCATATGATTATTCCACCCATGAACTGCAGCCAGCTGATTTCACTAATTAGTTCTTTCTCCTGGCTGAAAAACTGTGCTAATTAGCAAATCCAGGTGATCGGAACAAAATACTGAGGAGGACTTTGACTTTCTGATCGTGGATTTTACATCTCTGTCTGAAAGGAACTGTATTCTAGTAAGGGCACTTCATTCAAACTGAGCTAAAGTGCTGTTTTTGTGAGGTTAAGGCCCTGTCCACACGGAGACGCGTTTCGCTGTATACGTATACATTTTTTATCGTATTGGTGTTTCGTCCACACGGATCCGGCGTTTTCGGAGACTGAAACCGCTATTTTTTGAAACCGGGTCCCAAGGTGGATAAATCTGAAAACGCCGCCCTTGCGTTTTCGTGTGTACGGCCAATCCGTATATTTTGCGAAACGATGATGTCATCACACCAAGTGTGAACTAGTCAGACACCGTTAAGTCACAGCAACTACATTTATGGTTTTTCATATTGTTCAACAAAGTTCTTGATTAAAAAAGAAAAAAGAAAAAAAGAAGCTACTGTGCCTAATATTATTGTTGTATACAGCGCGCAAGGTTTATGCGCGAGCTCCAAGTCTTCTTCTCCGTTTTTAGTGTATGTCTGAGGCAGAATTACAGCGCCACATACTGGTCTGGCATGTATACTACATCGTTTTGAGTCGGTTTCAGTGGTTTCGTGTGTACGCAGATATTTCTTGAGACGACGCCGTGTTTACGGTTTTTTTTTTTTGAACGAAAAAAAAAAATATCGGATAGGGAAAGCTCTGGCTTCGTGTGGATGTGGCCTAAAACACCCCGTTTTTCAAAACGTTGTTGGTGTTAAAAGCTTCTTTATATTTCCATAAGGATAAACCATATTATACACAGATTCCAAGCATCATGATCACCAAAAGCAAGGGGTGGACTGTCGCACCAAAAGCAAATAACCCATGACAATCAGTGAAACTGTTGAAGCAGCAGTGGATTCAAGAATCCACCCCTTCCCCTTCACTGTTGGACATGGTGCGATTACAATTCTAACCCTATGCAAATCAGTAAAATCACAGATATGGTGTGATAAGAATTTCAACTCAAATGTTGTTAAGAAAACTACACCAAATACGGCTATAGGATAACATTTTGGAAGCACTTAACTTTTAAACAAAACAAATACACATTAAATGAACTAAAGCAATCATTATTTTAGGTTTGATTGAGTATTTTTAGACCTAAATGGAAAAACACCACAAAGCACTAGAGCGAGGAGACTCCCAGTGTCATTGTCCATCCCAGGTGGAAGTGATTAATGCATGATTAATTCCTCTAGAATAGATTAACACATTAATACCAGATGACAAAAACAAATAAAAATATCACACGGCCATCAAGCAGCTCTTTGCAATGATGATCCCACACACACTAAAAAAAAACACAACTCCCTAACAGATGGTGTGATAAAGCCTCTTGACAGTAGAAAGTTCCCTTCCCCTGCCATAGAACTCTCAAAACAACCTCTTGATGCATCATTAGAAAATATAGTTGAATTCTGATGACCATATTATTTGTTCATTTTGCATTTGTGCAGTGATACCTCAGAGTTCCATTAGAAATCATGCTTCTTTTCAACAAAGCATCTGATCAAAGCTACAGTTTTTTTTCCCTGCCAATTTCCAGTTTCCTCTGCAGGGTACGGAAAGAAAAAACATACAAAAAAGTGCACAAAATCACCTTTTGATAAAATACAATGCATAGTGGAAATGGAGCATGCAATGAATTGAATGAATCACTGGTGAGTGGGCACAAAAATATAAATACTAGCATGTATTTTTGTGTGTAGTGGCAGATGCATACAGTAAATGGAAGTTCTTGGAAACTTTTCTTTATTATTTGGCATATAGTTTGGAAGGAGTGTAGCACTTTCACGAGAGACAGATGGTGTGTCTTCATCATTATTTATTCTAATCCTTCACCTCAGATGAAAGGCCACCGTTTGGGATATGGTCATGCAAAATCGCTTATGCAGAATATTTGTGAAAAATCTTTAGCATATTCCTGCAGTGAAAACACAATCAACTTTAACACGTCTTAAATATTTATTACATTTATAAATGTTAAATGTACATTATTTACATGTACATTATTTATAATGTACATTATTTAACATAGCTGTCATTTTATCATAATATTATATCATAATACATTGTGTTTCATGTCAAGGATGAAATGAGAAATTCTGTCTTTACACAATCAATAGCCTTGTGAAGTAAACAGATTTAGCCTTGAAATATCCATGGTGCAACACTTTTAATCAGTATTATTACACATTAAAGGGATGATAATACAATAAATATATCACTGAATTATTTGAAGGCTTATGAATTATGAATGATGAAATCACACATCAATTTTATATTAACATATAAAAAAAACTTCTAAACAATTTACAAAATACATCAGCAATGTCAGTCATATTCCAACTACAGTATCTCAACTTCTGTATTTGTACAAAATCCTTCATAAGAGTCAATACTTCAAAAGATAATATCATTTGTTAATTTAAACTAACAAGATTTAATAATGCCTAACAAGAGTCCCTGACAACTGGAGAGAATAGATGAGTCACTTACACATCTATGAAAAACAACAGCTAAAACATCACCCAGAATTTATCAAATTATCACCGTACCATACTACCATGTGGAAGCGTTACATCAGTCTCTTCTGATGAAAAATACACGAAAATGCTCCATATCTCGACCAGACAAAGTCCTAAAAGGAAGAAAAGATAAAAGACACAGCTGACAGAACTTGTCCTCTGGGAGAGTGTCGGAAAGACTGTAGGAGAAACTCTCCCACTTTTTAAGGCCACGTTCTTGTAGAAATACTGGTGGTCACTGAATACCGCAATCTGATAACGAATTGAATATTTTATTAACAATACTACAATAATTACATCACAATAGATGTGTTTTTCTTTCTCCTTGCCACTTATACTTGGATCAATCCGTCAGCCACAAATGAAACCACTATCCTATTAATCATTCCCCAAACACAAAAGTAGAGTCAGGTCAGTTTAGATATGAGGTCACAGGTAATCGCAGCCCTTCTGATATTTGGAAAAAAGCACAATTGTCTGCAACATTGTTAGTTCTCTCTTGTTTTTGCTTGTGTTCATAATTTCTTTTCTATATGACAGCCTGGCAAAAAATTACGTCTAAACAATTGACTCCAAGCACAACTACACAATGTGGATCCATAATCTTTAACAACTTTTTGATAATATTTGAATAAAGGGTAAATATGCAAAAATTTCTAGGGCCAACCATCAATTTCAGAATTAGTTTACAAGAGGTTGTCAATAAAAACTATAAAATATAAAGTTCAGTGGTCACTATAAAAATATTTGACTGCTAAATGCTGTGATTGATCAATCAGAATTAAGGACTCCAGCGAGCTATAATACACATTGTAGTGCAATGGATTAAAGCACGCATAAAATCCAGCATGAAAATATGTAGAAATCAACAAAACGAATTTATTTTGTAGTTGAAAAATATAATCTAAACCTGCAAACATGTATCTGCAGTCCACACTCCTTTAGATGCTAAATGTATTGGTTTTTGTTTGCATGCTTGCCTATAAATCATCTTGATTATTACGAAACTTGCATTTCTTTCACCATAACAGAATAAAAAATAACCTGCTTCATTCAATTTTGCTCACATTCCACTCAAATCATGTATATTTTTACTGTCATCTTAGTGC
This sequence comes from Leuciscus leuciscus, assembly GCF_965113295.1. NCBI lineage: Eukaryota > Metazoa > Chordata > Actinopteri > Cypriniformes > Leuciscidae > Leuciscus > Leuciscus leuciscus. The sequence goes on from NC_138732.1 coordinate 21,153,168, forward strand.
TGAGTAGATACAACTGAGGGGAGGCATGGCTGAGCCCACAAATCCATCTTTATGCGGCATATCATCTCTGACAGAGCCCTTGCAGAGTTGTGCTCCATGCTAAATGGAACGAAGTCAGGCGAATATGATGGTCCATTAGGAATGGCTCAGTTTGGCAGCGGGTTAGACTGTAGCAGGTGACAGGGTGATGAATAGCTTTCGGCAGGAGTCGGGCCGTATAGATGGCAGATAGGGCAAGGCTGTGGAAATAGAGAAAACCGCAGGTTAAGCCCCAGTGCCCATGTGATTGAGTCTCCATTTGGCATAGCAGCTGGGGCATTCACCACTGGAGTCCAGAAGTCAGCAGCTGAATCGAGAGTTTCAGTGACTCCAAATGCACTGAACTATTGGTATTCCTCAACCGGAGCACAAAGGCTTTTCACAAAGGCACAAAGCTTTTTAGTTATTACTTTTTAAGAGACAAAAATTGTACATTTCCTTATGTGGGGTATATAATTCATGACTCACCTGTTGAATATCATAGGGGAAGATGACCAAGAAGTTTTCCAGAAGACAAATAACTCAAACCACACATAATAGATTTAAGAAATTAAATCTTTAATTAAAGAATATATTTTTTTGCCTTTTATTATGATAGGAAAGTATAGTATCAAGAAAGTTCGACGACCCGGGACTTGAAGTCGGGTCGCCCAAAGCTAAAAAAAAGTAATTGTTAGGGCACTGACCACTAGGCTATTGAGACTAGTAAATTGCTGCGATTTGATAAGTATTAGAACCCTATTGTGTAAGAAACATAGGGGGAACACAATCTGACGGCAAATAGTTCAGCTGTCGAAATCCGTTCCCCCACCCCAATGATGAGAGATGTTGATGTATCTGGTTAAAATATGCTTATTCTATAATATGCTTATTCTATTCTTTGTGTGGATGGAGCTTAAACAGCATCAATTTGATAAATATTAAAACCTCAGTGTGTCAGAAATATGGGGGGAACAGAATCCGACGGCAAAAAAACAGCTGTCGGAATCCGTTCCCCCACTCCCATTATGAGAGGTGTTGATGTAATGACTTAGAAAATGCTGATTCTATTTTGTGTGTGGATGGAGCTTAACTTGCATCAGTTTAAATGTAAAAAAAAAAAAAAAAAAGTTGTTGTTTTATTTGCCTAATTATTTTATGGACAGTATAAATATGTCTCAAGTGGATTTAAAATGCTGCCAAGTTAGTATTACTTAAAATCTAAAGTTAGATTTAGAAACTGTCTTGCAAGATTTCCATGCAAACTGTTCCAAGATTGTTTGCCACATGTTTTTGATGAGAAATATAAAAAGCAATGTGCTAGTCTTAAAATAATGACAGCACACAAATGCTCATCACTGAGACAAAAGACACTCATAAAATACCACAAAGAGCCTCTCGCAGACTGATAATTAGGAACGAACTCTCCAGATATCACTAAAAGTGATAAAATCATCATCAGTGAATATAAAACCATGTGCAACCATATTAATTATTCATGCCCCAATGCATGGGAATGAATCAGAAAACCACTGAACCAAAATACTAGTAAATGCTTAATGATTAATACTGTAAAATTTGCTTACTTGATCTAACATTCAGTCTCCTTTAAAAAAAAAAATGTTGTCCAAGTTCAGTGATTCATCTACAATTCAATAAGATGAGTAATTTGTAGCGAGTGATTAGTATGGACTGTGTGCGCTAGGAGATTGTTCAGTTGGCGGAACAGCTGTGAGTGAAGAGCTGGAAGTCGAGGGGAATGTCTTGTGATGTGATTACTTAACAGATCCCCACAGTTGCATGTTAAATTGTGCATGACTAATAGACCTGTTCAAGGACACATTTGTGTTGACATGTTTGATGGAGTACATTCTCCAGGCCTGATGGCTACCTATTTCCAAGTTATCACATAGAGAGTTAATGAGAACGCAACCTTCCTGATGGGGAGGAGGGGGAAGAGAGGATGCTGTTGGTCAAAACACTTTGAAGGTGCTTATGGATTGAATTTTTTACTTTAATTAACTCACTTTCCATTGTATTTTTGACTCACTGGATCTGTTTGTCCTTTTATGTACACAGATTTAATATATAATGCCAGCTTTACCTTGTCACCTCAATCTGTTTCATATTTAAGAGCTTATTAATCTCCACTTAAAAGTCTTCACTGTAAATCATTTTTGATAAATTACCATAACACAAATACATCTTTTGTAATCAAGCTTGAAAAGCTCATTTTCTGTAATACAATGACACCCCTGAATTAGGAACTTACGGCTCATAAATCATGCTATGCGTGAGGTTAATGTCTCATCAGCCTTGCGTTCATAATGTATATTTATAATAATGTATGTATAATGTTTGTTTTTTTCTGGCCATTATGCATCCAACGACTCACAGTTTTATGCTTTAATTGCTTTATTTAGTTACACTATATTAGTTTAACAAATTAGAGTAGTGCATACAGTGAATACAGAATGAAATAAATTGCGTCCATAGTATCCAAATTGTTCATAATAAGGTTTGTCTTAGCCAGTGTGCTCCAACTTAAAGACACCCATAATGAATGATATGCAGGATGAATCTAAGGAAGTAAAGAATTAAAATAAATTGAAGTTTCAAGGTTTTATAGGCTTGATGGAATGAGGGGTGGATGGATATATTTTCTATTGCAATTCAGTAAATTCAGCAAATGCCAATTTCTAATCTAACGTTTGTTGTGGCCAATTTGATTAACATTTTCCATTGATTTTTTTTTTTTTTTTAATTGAAAGGGAGCCAACTCTTTAATTCGGAGTTTTGCACAAGCGGCAACCTTCCGGTCTCTCTCTTGAATCAATTCATCGACTGGCCGCTAGAGACAGGCTCCAAAAGAAAGTCAATCCCAATCCCTCATATTAAAATGCCCAACTTTACAGCAGAAAAAAATATGTTTACAGCCTGGTACAAAAAGTGGTTTTGGTATATATTGCTAATTTTGCCCTTCATGACAACTGTGAGAGGGGTGATTTTTTAATTTTTATAAGTCATTCATTTAAATTATATTAAGCCTTAAAGTTCTGCATAATTAAGGGCGTGGCCACTTGAGTGACAGGTGGATTGCCGTTGCTGTCACTACTAGCCGTTTGTCTGCTGTCTGTTAGCTGTCACGTCAACTCAGCTAATCCCGCCTCTTTGCCCATTTTCGGTTTATCACAACACCATAAAATGACACACAGTGACGCATTGCCAAGATGGCGACGACCGGCTCCGCCCACTTTGGGCTTCAAAAATGCTTTTCATAAACCTACGGGTGATGTCACTGACACTACGTCCATATTTTTTTTTACAGTCTATGGTTTTGCCCAACTGTGGACAAAATCCTAGAAATATCATTCCAGGTACATTTGTTGTAAATACATTACATTGACTGACATTCTGTAAACAGACAAGATGTTTAGAGTCATTTTTAGGGTGAATCATTTAGGAGGATGCCTAAGGCCATACAAAATATCCTGTTCCTGGGTGGGTAAAAGAGAGACACCTTCCTCACCTAAGAAGCAGCAGCAATGTCAGCTGCAGTCAGCCAGATTAAATGATAGATTGACCCCAAATCAATGGCAAACTGGTTCTTTTTAAAGTCCCAGATAAATCTTCTCTAATCTGTGCTGTGCAGGTGTGCCACACATACCAGGCACAGAGTCCAACTAACCTCCCAAGAGTTCACAATAAATCAAATACTAGAAAGCCCAACAACTATACTCAATGCCATTTTATATTAAAGCTCAGAATTAAAACCATCTAGTTAATTTCATATCACACACTGGGTGGTGGCTTGATAGTATGCTAAAATAAGTGGCAGTGTATGATGCTTTCACTAGCGATATGAAAATTCCACTAATTAATCAATCCCTGAGCGTGACTAATCTGAGGATGATTCATGCTGTCTAAATCAATGTCCGCTGAATTTAAACCTATAAAAAAACAACACAAATGGTGTCTTTCCGCGCCAAAGTGTCTTTCATTTATTCACTGAGCCATGATCCAGGTTTTCCTCTTTTAAAGATATGTGTAATCTATTGATTGCATCTCACAGGCTTTCTTTTCTTATTGAATGGGTTGAGTCATGATTCAGTCAATGATGGATTCCTTTTATAACCACTATTTCTATTGTTCTGCTTCTGTATGTCTGCAGTCATACTGATTTTATATCTTAGCTCATTAGGGTTTAAAGGGATAGTTCACCCAAAAATGAAAATTCTGTCAATAATTACTCACCCTCATGTCGTTCCAAATCCGTAAGACTTTCATTCATCTTTGGAACACAAATGAAGATCTTTTTGATGAAATCTGAAAGCATTCTGTCCCTCCATTGACACTTTGACATAGGGATGTCCCGATACCACTTTTTGCAGAACGAGTCCGATACCGATACTGTAATTTTTGGTACTCGCCGATACCGATACCGTAACCGATACCTGAATTTTCACTGCATTTGTAATTTTTAAATGTATTAGTAGATAAACCAAAAGATTATAAATCATATTAGTTGGCTTAATTTGTTCATCAAATATATATATTTCTTTCAGTTATTTTCATGCTTAATTAAGCCTGCTAAAATGCATTGTATGAGCTTCTGTAAGCCTACTGTCACTGTTCATTCTATTGCTCTATCATATTTTATCTTTCATTTAATAGCACAGCACATATTTAGAGCTGCTTCAGCAGGGCTCAGTGCTGAGGACTGGGTCAGCGGTTCAAATGTTTGTCAAAACCAGTGAAATATCAATTATTTAATCCAATTTTGATACTACAACAAAAACTAGCAGCCTAATTAATGTGAATTTAAAACAAGTAAGCAGTCAGTAACAAAATAAAAACAAACAATCGAATTACAAATAGGACAAATATATACAATATAGAACAAAGAAAGGCTACAAATGAAATAAACAGTGTTTTTAGAGTTTTTCGGGTATCTAACAGTACAGAAATTTGAATAAAGTAATCAAATGTGAAAAAAGCATATTCATTACTGTATGAATTATATATAGATGGATATTTTCTAAAGTTGAAAAGGGTAGCCTATTTAGTCAAGAGCAGTGAGTATTTATTTCTCCTTTGTTTGATTAGCATTAAAACACAGAAGCAGGTTTATCAAACTGCTGCCCCTTTAAGACCGAACGCACAGACCGCACTTGAACATGCTACGTTAATTTGAGATATAACCGACTTTGTTTACTATAGGATACTCACCAAGACGGGCGTTATTACATTGTGTGTGAATTCATCCGTACAAGCGCAAGACGTGAAAGACAATTTAATTCAGTATTCGCGCTGAGACGCTGGTTTGTGGGGCGCGCGCTTCGGATGTTTGCGTTCATGAAACTTCTTAACCTGCACACGTCCTGTAATAACGTAGGGAACCACTCGTTATACTTCAGTCAGGTAACAGTTCATGTTTTACTTTACTTAGGCTACATATACGATTTAGTTTTCATCCAAATAACATGTGCTGAGTGAACGATCAGCAATCAAGAGCATTCAACAGAAGTGCGCTCGCTCTCTCGCTCTCTCTCTGTCTCTCTCTCTCGTCAGTTAACGTTAATAATAAGCTAAAGCTACATGCCTCGTTTAATTTCGTTGCCATTGACATCCGACTGAACAAACTTTCCACTGATGTCTCGTCTGTTTAAACTAAGGCATGTGCTCGACCAGCTCGCGCGTCTATGCCTCAGTTCACCTCGACAAAGCACTCGCGGCGGCCAGTTTCGTTTCGCAAAATGGACCGTGGTATCGGTGCGTGGTATCGGCGAATTTTTATGAGTACGAGTACGAGTATTTGAGGACAGTATCGGCCCGATCCCCGATGCCAGTATCGGTATCGGGCCATCCCTACTTTGACACTTCAAAAAGTTCATAAAGAGATTGTAAAACTAATCCATATGAATTGAGCAGTTTAGTCCACATTTTCTGAAGAAACTCGTAACCCATGAAGAGAAAACTACTGTGAAGCTGTGGGGGTGTAGGACTCGATCTGCTCCATCTGTGTTTTGATCACGTTTCTGAATCTGATCAAGTCTTTGACAAAAATGTGATTTTTTTCATCTTTTTTGTTTAAAATGTTGCCTTTATTTATGAAATAAAAAATAACATTTGAACATAGTATAGTATAGGCCTACTGCAACCAATTTGCACCATGACCTCGAGCCAAACACCCCCCCCCCAAACTTCTACAGTAGTACAAATAGGTTCTGTACTTATAAAACGAGGCATTGGACAGTTTGTAAGTACATCAGGAGTTTATTTAAATAACACTTGCCTGATGGCTTATGCTACCGCTAACCTGGACGTCGACGTCACTTCCGTGATTTGGGAAAAGCCCGTAAAAGTCCTGGCAGAAAGCGATGCATAAGGATGTAGTGTAACGACAAATTATAATTTTTTCCGAAGTGTTGACAACTTAGTGTTAACTAATAATTGTTACAAACTGGTACTACCAGGAATGCACTAATATTACCTAATATTACACTAAGTTGTCAACACTTCGGAAAAAATACTAATTCGTCGTTACACTACATCACTTTCTGCCAGGACTTTTACGTCCTTTTCTAATGCTTTTTTACGTGCTACGAACTAATGTTCGACCAAGGGAAAAAAGGCTCTGTGATCATGCTGCAAAGGACCCTAGGTTGATTTTACTCCGAACCATCCCTTAAATGTGTTTTCTGGACACAGTAATACTGCAGCCAGAAAAAAACGAATAAAACTATCAAGGGTCAAGAGCCCAACTACAGAAAACACCAATCACCACAATGGTGACTTCAAATGTTTATTCCTCTTTCCTTCAGTGATTCTGCTTATTAACTTTAGGGTCACATCATCACTAGTGGTCACACTGAGCGGTGTTAATGAGACACAGGGGATTTTGCTGTTCCAAGGATGTCTTTATAAAAAAGTGTGCTATTAGTATACTTCTGAACTAACAATGAGAAAGTATACTTTCAGTCTACTTTGTATGTACTTCTTAATAATACTTAAAATTGCAATTAAGTATATTCTTGACTTTATACTGACAGAAAGGTCTATGTATATTTGGCCTGTACACTCTAAAAACCTTTACTGTGATTTACAAAAAAAATTTGGTGAAACATTTTACACTTAAAAATATTGATTAAATTTTACCGCAATGAAATCAATTACATATACCATATGAACTGAGTAAATGTGAGTAAAAAAAAAAAGTAGATCTGAGTAATCATTTGGTAGATCATTTTGTACATTAACAAATAAAAATGAGTAGAAATAATTTGAGGAAAAGTGCAGGGAGAGTGCATTCTGAGAGAGTGAGGTTGGGGCACGCTTTACTTCCTGCTCACTACTGCGCAGGTCTGGTCCCGAGATTGCTACTGCGCAGACTCAAGTCCCAAGATGTCAGCGCAATATCGGGACACTGGCGGCTTCAGTTCTCACCAATGGAAGAGAGCGAAGGGGCGTCGTCCATCTTTTTTTACAGTCTATGCTTGTACTCAATCTTTTGATTGAGATATACCTAAAAGTATAATTAAGTGTTCTAAGTATACTTGGCTTGTAGTTGTGTTTACTCTTTTGATTGAGTAGCCTATTAAATACTCTTTTCACATAGTTTTACACACTTTCTTATAAACTCACACTATTTGAAAATATTGATTTATAAAGAAAACTGATGCTCCTAATTCTGAGTATCTGAATTTTTGAGTAGGCAAGTAACCAAATGGAATGTCGACCCAGGAAGAGTATGAAGCTTTGGGGTGTTAATGCACTCGATCTACTGCATCTATGTTTTGATCATCATTTTGAATCCGATCCGGAAGTAGTCTTTGACAAAAATTAGATTTTCTCAGCTTTTTGTTTAAAATGTTGCTTTTTAAATGAAAATTACCCAGATTTAAGTCTTGATAAAAAGGATGCATTAGAAGACATCCGATTTGGTAATGCGGTGTTGAGACGCACAGTGTCAAAGCTCCTCATTATTTCATGTACTCTCTTCAGAATAAGCCCTATTTTATCAGCACATCGTATTCATTTAATCCTTTTTGTATGTTTGAAACATTCCGCCTTCGGAATCTTACACTTAAAATGAGCAAGTCTAAGACGTCAGGAAGTAAACAACAGACTCCAGTTCAACACGCACAGGCCTGTCAAGAAAGCAGAAAAATGGCGGAAAACGAGCCCATATCTGCACAGCTCACAATCGAATCTCTAGTCAAAGAGTTCGTAAATTCAGAAAAGACATGACTGGGGAGTACGTTGCACTTCTAAATAGCTCTCTGGAACCAATCCGATCTTCAATCAAATCGATTGGAACGACCCTGACAACACAGGAAGTGACCATAAGCGAGATGGAATCGGGTCTCTCAGACCACATAGCGACCGAATAACTCAGCTCGAGCATGACGTAAACGCTGTTCAATCAAAACTGACGACCATGGAAAAGGAAAACACTATGCTTAAAGCTAACGTAGAAGATCTGATTTCTCGCTCGAAGCGCCATTTACGAATAGTAGGCCTTCCTGAGAGACTTGAGGGAAAAAATCGCAAGGGAGTTAATGACTAACCTGCTTTCTGAACTTCTCGGTGACTCCCTTACAGAACCACCTGAGCTGGATCGCGCCCACCATAGCCTGAGGCCCAGACCTCGCGCAGAGGAATCTCCACGTCCGCTGATTATCAGATTTCACAGATATAGTCATCTGTGTTGTAAACGAATTCAACCCAAGCGCTCGTTGGTGACGTGGATGATTACGTTACGTTGCTCATCTGTCCATCATCGTATAAAGCCCGCCCTGACAATTTGATTGGTCCGAACAATTTTTGTTCGGGCATAACAGCTCCTCAACGGAACGAGTCCAGACCGAACTTCCCGTATATAAGTAGAACTTTGCTAAAAGTGAGTGTTTTCCCATAAATTATTTGGCAAAACAAATTCCTCCAGCTATGCTCCCTTTCCACATGTCCTCTACAGGTTCCGGTACCTAGGGGTTCATATTTCAAACTCATTTAAGTCATTGCACCAAGAACATTTTTACAAAATTAATGGACCGCATTAAAGCAGAACTTCAGCTTTGGAGCAATCTTCCACTTTCTTTAGTAGGTAGAATTGAATCAATTAAAAAAAAACATTCTACCACGAATACTTTTTTATTTATTTCAGACTACTTTTTCTTCCTAAATCTTTTTTTAAATCATTCAACACCATAATATCCTCATATATTTGGGCTGGTAAGCCTCCGCTTGTACACAAGTCAACTCTTCAAAGAACCAAACAAGATGGGGGTCTGTCTCGCCCTTCCAAATTTCCTTTTATATTATCGGGCAGCTAATATTCAGAAAATATATGCATGGTGTAATTCTCCAAATATTGATTGGTGTATAATAGAAGCTAACTCCTGCTTATCATCCTCGTTATCGGCATTAGTTTTTGATCCCAATTTGCGACGCCACTCTAAATACACCACTAACCCGATTATGCTTTCACCGCTCAAAATTTGGAAACAGTTTCGTCATCATTTTAAATTAAACACATTGTCCACCTTAATGCCTATTTGCGGTAACCATATTTTTGTACCTTCTACTTTGGATTCAACTTTTGCACAGCTCAGAGAGAAGGGCCTAGTACTGTTTCATGATTTGTTTCCTGATGATCATGTATGTGCATCATTTAATGATTTGCTGAGTAGATTAAAAATTCCTAAATCCAATTTATTCCGCTATTTTCAATTGCGTGACTTTTCTAAAGCACACTTTGATACCTTCCCTCACCAGTCAAAGAAAACTTGAATTGAAGATATAATGTCACTTCCGAAATCACATAGCCATATCCATATCTCCTCAATTTATGGCCTGTTACGCTCTTCGCAGTTCCCTCCTCTTTTTGCACTCAAGGGAACTTGGGAGGGAGAGAGCTAGGACTGGAGCTTGACGAGGAGCTGTGGAATAATGCTCTAGCTAAAATTACTCTGTCTGCATCTGTGCTCGCTTGAATCTTATTCAGTTTAAAGTTGTTCACAGAATTCATTTCACCAAAGCAAAATTGAAGAAACTTTCTCAACAGAAGATGATAGGTGCAATAGATGTTCACTATCCCCAGCAGATCATCCTCATACATTTTATACCTGTCCTAAATTGTATTCCTTCTGTTCTTCTTTTTTTGCTACACTGTCAAAGGCTAGTGTCTCTGTGAAACCCTGCCCAATAATTGCAATTTTTGGAATAACACCTGTTGATGGCTTGTACAACAAGCGCCATGCTGATATTATTGCTTTTGCTTCATTGGTAGCCAGAAGACGAATACTGTTGCATTGGAAATCCTCATGCCCCCCTTCTAATTTTTCTTGGTTGAAGGACTTAATGTCCTTTCTACACCTAGAAAAATTAAACACTCCACCAGAGACTCTGTTAGCTAATTTTATAAAATGTTGAATCCTATCCTTTCCTTTGTTGAGACTGTACCTTAATTGGAGATTTGATTTATTTTCTCCCCCTTTTTTCTTCTGTTTATTTTTTTGTGGGATAATTTGGGAAGGGTAGAGTTAAGAATGTTCTGTATATTTGTATAATTTTTCTTTATTCATTTCAATGGATGTTAAAAAAAAGAAAAACAGCAGGTTGTGATGTTTTTCATATATGCCATGCACATAAACTTATGAACTTTCATAAACAAACAAAAAAGTGCTACAAGGCAAGTATTTGACTAGTAAACTATCAGTATACCTAGAAATGCACTTGTAATATAGTTGCAGTACAAACATTTTGCCATATATATATATATATATATATATATATACACACATACTGTATATACACTGTATTATACCCATTCTATTTATTGTTAACATTATGTTTCTGTGACCAGAGCTAAGGAAGAAAAGTCAGAGCTGATCATCGGTTCGTCTTGAACTGTCACACATAAGATGGCAACAGTGCTATTTTCACTGGCCAAGATTCACACTTTCACTGGCTAAACAGAATTGCATTCTATATTGTATTCTTGCTGTAAATTTTAAAAGATGGTGTAAGTATTGCAGTTTGGGGATTTAATAAATGGCTTAGTGTGTTTTGTAGTGACAGTGCATCTAAATAACACACCTATTTTTCAATTCTGTCATTTCTGCATAAAGATGATCGGTGCATGTACAAAAGATAAACAGTGTTCCTTTAAAATACAGTAGTCAACATTTGAAGTGAATCAAAAAAGTGCATCAAAGTTGTCCTAAGACAAAAACGGGTGTTGTTCAAAATTCATGTATAACTTTGATGAAAGGTTTTGATCCACTTCAAATGTAGACTACTATAGTTTAAATTACCATTGCTGCAGCTGTATGAATAACAGAATGAATGATTTTATTTTATTTATTTTTTGCTCTGAATTAAATTGGCAAGATTTGGCAGTATTATACAGCTGTACTTCTTAATTTTCATATGACTATGAGTTTCTTATGTAAATGTGTTGCACAGATTGTTTTCCATGTTTAATTACCAATGTCCGTGTGCTGTCATCCCACTTCTTTGCATCGTTACAGAGAACCTGAGTAATCCTGCTAGGGAAATAAAGACGATGCAATATGGGTTCTCTCTTGGCTCTGTGTTATGTGTTTATCTCTCCTTTTGTGTCTAACTTAACAGCACCGTACAGGGGCATATCATTGCCGGTATCATGAGAGGATATAGATTACAGAGACGCTCAAAAGCACATATTGTCTCAAAACAGCAGAGTGCTTCTCTGTAGTCTCTTGCCAGAGATGAATGCAAATAACATGTTAGAGCGAGATGAAAAAGCGAAAGTGTTTTGCTCACAGGCTTATTCAATATATATCCTCCCACTCATGAACGATCAATGCGACACTTACAGCTTCCACGCTGTGAGTATCATCTTGTTGCAAAGCAAGTGCCAATACAATCAAAAATGAAACTGTGCAGGGTTTGCATTCTGTTGTTTTTCATTAAGGAGAAAATCTGGCAGTGGTTTATTGAATGGATCTTAAAAACTACACCAGTCTGAGAGGATAACCAAGTTTGTGAATAAAATGTCCAACAAATTCAAAATGTTTTTTACAGGTATGCAAGTCTAGCTTGTTTAAGTTTTGTTATTGCTAGATTTATAAATAAAGCATGTTACCATGCACTTGGCAAGTTACTTTTAATGCACAATAACTGGACTTTATGGAGTAATATTCTGATGCATATCGAGGTGTCTTGGTGTTTCTGGATTTGATGGAAGAGATATTAGGAAAGTGCATATAGCCTTTCCCCCCATTGTATTTCCTTTGTGAACCCCTTCACACACACTTAAAATAAATCAGAAAGGTTTGTCATGTAAAAACTGTAACTCAGTCAAGCATAAAAGAGGGAATATTATGGAGGAAAAGTGAAATTTCGAGACAAAATGGTTTGATGATGGCAGATTACAATGAGACAGGCATAAGACAAGCACAACCAAGTTCAGAGGATAAAAATATAGGCTACTATTTAAAAAAAAAAAGAAATATTAAACAGACAAGCAAATAAAACTTATTCTTTTTCATTTATAGTCATATTAGTATGACCACACCCATCTACAGTTTTAGGGTGAAAATAAATACCCTGTGGTCCAAAATGACAACGAAATATTTCATTCCACTTATTTGTAGCATCAGCTGTGTATACAATTATCATGTAGTTGAATTATCACAATTTTGTTGATGTGTTACTTAAATATTTTTATGACAGATCACACACAAACCATTCTGTAGCCCACTTAACTTACTTCTGACACTGATGACATCACCGAGGCTGATCGAGACGGACCTGTCCACGGAGGAGCAGTAATGATCCAGCATCAGTGTGAGCTGTGTGAGGCACTGCTCTCCGGCTCATGTGGAGTTTCAACCGCATTTCTATTTGGGAAATACCTGAGATAGCCTGTGTGGATTTTGCTTCTTAATTTACACGACTATTCTTTTGCAGCGATGGTAAGTAACAGCTTAAGCCATGCACTTTTATTCACAAATAATAATACAGGTAAATCAATTTCTTTAAAGAATAGTTCCATAACTTCATCTGCTCTCGCGATAAATATCTGTAGCCTACTAAGATGATCACTGCTAGGCTGTATAGCCTACAGTATATAATACGCGTGCATTTCTTACATTAACAATTAGCTTGGTATAAGGACAAACTTTAGAACTGAGTCTTTCAGTCGGAACTGTCGATGTGCTTGCACTGCAGTTAATCAAAAAACTTGACAAAGTCTTGCATGTTCAAATCATCCACATTAACTTTCAAATAAAATACAATTAATAAAATACCAGTTTAATACCAGTAGGCTACATTTTCGACATTTATTCAGCTCATATTTAGGATAGCCTTTTATTCAAATAGCCTAATTATATGGGATAGACTATTTCTGTCACCAAGCCGTTATCGCTAAATACACGTGTTTGTTCTGCGCTGACCTACATTATCGTTCTTATTACACTACCAAACAAACAAATAAATACGAAAGGAAATAAGCTATTCATTTACTACGAGTAAACTGATAGGCTACCTGAATGATGTAGCCAAGGCAACTGCACGAGCTGAGGATGTGTGCGGCGAGCAACTCGAGCCACTTACTTGAGCCGTTGAGGAGCCGTTCGATTGGAGATAGAACCAAGTTTAACGTAGTCAGGACGTCCAAGTTTAAGTGCCAGAGTTATCACGAAAATCCTCGTATAAAATTGTACTTCGTCAATGGTTAAAATGCATGCTTTGCGAGTAACGTGGCCTAATAAATATATATTTCAATTGAACAGTTTAGACAAAAAAGAAATAAAGGTTACATTAGTGTTTTTGTTAAGTAGCTATCATATTTAATTGGGCTTTTATGACTCAATGATATAGGAGAATATGGAGTTTATACTTAAGAATGAAAAAACACCTCCGTTTTATTTAGAGGCCCAATCAGGTATTTATAACAGTATAGCAAGCTAGTTACATAAACTGCATTTAAGAATAAATTGTCACTTTATATTTCCCCATAATATGTCTTGGTAAGATGATATTTAAATATCAGTTATTAGTTTCTAATATTAGATTAGTTTTATGATTAAAGTTCTGTAGTTTTATTGTGGGGGGAAAACATTTAATGCAATCAATGATGATTGAGAGATGTACAGTAGGCCTACACAAACTTTCCTCAAATGCCAGAAGTATCATATTTCAGACTCACAGTCACATTTTAACTTGATATAAAAAAAAAAAAAGTGTGGATAATCAAGTAAACCTAAACTGCATCAGTCCAGTATTTATCTTAAAATATTTAAATATCTAATATTTAGATAAAATAATTTACATCTAAAAATAAAACAAAAATGACATTTATAAAAATTAGTAACATGTGACCAAGACCTGAAGGTGGACATTTTTAGAATTATACTAAAATGCCATTTACTTGCTAAAAATCTATAAACTATCAATCAGATGACAGAAGACTTGTAGAAAACAAAGTTTTGATTATGTTGATAAATTAGAGGCCTTATAAATTCACGTATAAAATATGATACAGTATAGGCTTTATAGGGCTAAATAATTTCACATGGGGGTTGAATTGATAAATTATTGTGCTATTTATTTTAATGTCATATTTACAGTTTTTCCTTCCACCTGTTGCTCTGTTCTTTTTTTCAGTTGGCTCTGTAATCACCTGTGTCACAATGGGTAAATCCTGGATTAACCATCTTGTAATGCTGTGTATGTGGAGTTGCTTAGGTGCCCAGCAACTGGATGATGCATTGCCTTTTCAGTTTACTCATCCAATTTACAATGTAATGATATTTGAAAATTCAGCAGCAAAAACCTTTGTTGAATGCCCCATAAAAATGGGCATTTTCATGGCGAACCAGTCTTGGGACATTTGGTACTTAATAGAATCCGGAGACCATGATAATTTATTCAAAGCTGAGAAGTATGTTTTGGGTAATTTCTGTTTCCTGCGAATAAGGACCAGAGGAGGGAATTCTGCCACTCTCAATAGGGAAGTAAAAGACCACTATCTACTGTCTGTAAATGCTATTGAAAGACATACTGGTGCTGAGGCACAAACACAAGTTAAAATACAAGTTCTGGACACGAATGATCTCAGACCTCTTTTCTCACCGACTACATACAGTTTTTCTGTACCTGAAAACTTAGCCATCAGAACAAGCATAGGCAGAGTTTCTGCCACAGATGCTGACACAGGCACCAACGGAGAGTACTATTTCAGCTTCAAAGAGTGGACTGACATGTTCGCCATTCATCCTACTAGTGGGGTTATAACTCTGGCAGGCAAGCTGGATTACTCTGAGGTGGCTCTTTATGAGATTGATGTGTTGGCCGTGGACAGAGGTCTTAAGCTCTATGGGAGTAGCAGCAGTAGTAGCACAGCAAAGCTAAAGGTGCACATTCTGCAGGCCAATGAACACGCACCTGTCGTCACAGCTGTCCCCTTAACTCCATGGAACGCAACCAGGGATCCCACTTATGCATATGTGACTGTGGAGGACAGTGATGAAGGGCAGAACGGCGAGATTGCCTCTTTGAGCATCGTAGCTGGAGATCCACTCCAGCAGTTCAAGACATTCAGAACAAACCCTGGGAGCAAAGAATACATGATCAAGGCCATCAAGGAAGTGGAATGGGAGGGTTATAGTTTTGGGTACAATCTTACATTGCAGGCTAAAGATAAGGGAAATCCTCCAAAGTTTTCCTCAGCCATAGTTGTGAGGGTGAGACCGCCCAGTGAATACACAGAGACTCCTGCATTTGAGAAGAGCATCTATAGAGTTAGTCTCAGTGAGTTTGCGCCACCTCACTCTCCTGTTGTAATGGTAAAAACTGTACAGAAACATTCTAAGATTAAATACTTGTTAGAATTTAAAATGCAACAACATGAGAATCCGTTTGTTATTAATCCAAACACAGGCCTTATTACCACCACGACACCTATAAAATCAGAAAGTGTCAGTCAATATGAATTTGATGTTGTTACCAGTGACAGGCGAGCAGTGACCAAGGTGGTTGTCAGTGTAAGTGACGTGAACAACAACACCCCAACCTTTCAAAAATCGAATTTTGAAGCCAGTATCGCCGAAAATGTGCCCATTGGGACCAGCGTCTTAACAGTCAGTGCTCATGACAAAGACGACGGAGAAAATGGCTATGTCACCTACAGTATTGTCAATGTGAACAAACAGCCTTTTGAAGTGGATTATTTCTCCGGTGTCATAAGCACCGCGGAGGATCTAGATTATGAGATTATGCCAAGCAAATTCTCCCTAAAGATTCGAGCCTCAGACTGGGGCTCCCCGTTCCGCCGTGAGGCAGAGGCTGTGGTTTCAATCACTCTCACCAACCTGAATGATAATAAGCCGCAATTTGAGAATATCGATTGTGATGTTACTGTGCCAAGAACTCTAGGGGTTGGTGAACAAATAATAGTGGTGTCTGCCATTGATGCCGATGATCTCGGCGTAGTGCAGTACAGAATTGACACTGGTAATAACTTGAATCTTTTTGAATTGGATTCCAGCTCTGGGGTGCTGACACTTAAAAAGTCGCTGAGGGATGGCGATGCAGCGAAACACTCATTCCATCACCTGCAAATAACTGCTAGCGATGGAGAAATATCAAGTACTCCTATGTTCTTAAATCTAACAGTTGTTAATGCTTTCAAACATGTCCACTCCAAATGTGCAGAGACCGGTGTTCTGAGAACTTTAGCAGGGCTGCTGCTTTTTGGCTCTAAACTACACAGTCAGAAAGAAGCAGAGGATGAATTCGCAGACATCCATTCTGTTAACCGCCACGCTCCACAGTTTATGGAGTCCACTCCTACTGTAATAGAAGTTAAAGAGGACCTTCCTGTAGGGACAAGCGTAGCACTCCTCAGAGCTGTCGATTCAGACTCTGGCTTCAATGGGAAATTGCTTTTTGTGATCTCAGGGGGAGATTTTGATAGCTGCTTCACGATAGAATCTGACACAGGGTGGCTTAAAGTTTTCCAGCAACTTGATAGAGAAGCAACAGACAGCTACACTCTCAACATCACTGTTTATGACCTCGGCTTACCGCAGAAATCCTCATCTCATATTTTAGATGTTAACATTTTGGATGCCAATGACAACAGTCCAGAGTTCCTTCAGCGTGAGTATTCAGTGGAAATAAGTGAGGACACTGCTATGGCAACAGACATCATTCAGCTTGAAGCAAAAGATAAAGATTTAGCAGTCAATGGAATGGTTAGGTACTCGTTTCTTACTGAAACTGACAAATTTGTCATACATGAGGAAACAGGGATTGTAACTGTTAATGGACTGTTAGACAGAGAGGACAATCCGTTGTTTGTTTTGAGGGTGGCTGCTTTTGATGCAGCAATTGATGAGCCTAAAATGGTATCAACAGTGTTGTTACACATTAATTTGAAGGATGTGAATGATAATGTCCCTACATTTATTCCTCAACAATACCATATCAGAGTTAGAGAAGATATTCCAGTGGGCACCTTGGTGCTCTGGCTTGAAACTCACGATCCTGACCTTGGCCTGTCTGGACAGGTGAGATACAGTCTAACAGATGGGGAAGATGGAAACTTTCAGGTGGATAAAATGACTGGAGCTGTGTACGTCTCTCAGACTCTTGATTTCGAAACAAGACAAGTACATAATCTGACAGCAAAGGCCAAAGACAGAGGCAAGCCAAACCCTTTATCCTCATCCTGCTTCATTCAAGTGGAGATCGTGGATGTTAATGAGAATATGTACCGCCCCTCTTTCCCATTCTTTGTGGACTGGGGCACTGTGAGTGAAGATGTCCCAGTTGGCACCTCTGTTATGAAAGTTACAGCTCATGATGAGGACAGCGGCAGGGATGGAGAAGTTCGGTACTCCTTACGAGGCGGTTCAGGCCTTGGAGTGTTCACCATTGATGATCAGAGCGGTAAGCTAATTTGTATTCTTTATTGCTTTTTTAAAGGAAAAAATATTTATTAAATTAGTCTATCGGGTTTATTATTTCAAAACATTTGTAAGTAAATCATCAGTAGTATTAAGGAATCTACACACTAAATCTAAAGACAAACAAACACTATGTTGAATGAGCATACCATGGAGGCTTGTAAATACATTTTCATGGTCATCTTTTTGTTCTTCTGTATTGAATGATGAGAGATTGCTCCAAAAAGTATTTGAACATTTAAACATATATTTCTTTGCATTGTGAATGTAATTGAAGTTTTCAAGCAAAATATTTCATTATTGTTCAAAATTATGGCTACAGTTTATGTGATGAACTACATCTGTGATTACTCTGCAAGGACACTTGTGTGAACTTGAGGGGAACTGAATTTATACATTCTTAAAAAAAATAAAGGTTCTTTTGGCATCAATGATTCCATGAGGAACTTTTAACATCCATGGAACCTTTCCATTGTACAAAAGGTTCTTTGTAGTGGAAAAGGGTTATTTATTTAGAGGGTTATAATATTTAAATTATTAAAATGTTCTTCATGCCTATAAAAAAAAGTGTCCAATACTCTTTGGGTCCACTCTATGCATTTTTAACAAACAACAATGATTTAATTTTGTTAATTGTACTATAGTGCTATCTAAAGACGTGAGAGAGACCAAATGAAAGAGAGAGAGAATAAGAGGGAGAAACAAAGAGCGATTTGCTGGGCACTTTCACCCTGAGGAAAGAGGTTATCAAGTTTTACTGAGTTGTAGAAGCCACACTGCTACCTTTAGAAAAAAGCCCACAGCGTGAAAGCAGACACTGCCAAACAGAGAAAGAAAAAGAGCTGCCTCATCTTCCCTTACCCTCTTATTCACTCAATATTTTATGTATAATGTCTGCCCTGTACACATTTAATCTTTTATGCAAATGTCTGTGTTATGAATTTTCAGTTCCCTGATAGATAATAGATTCGTTCTTTGCTTCTACTGTATGTTGATTACATTTTTCATTTAAAAAGAATATTATTAGCAATGTGAAAGACGTTCCTACTTTGTATGGTTATGTATGGTGGCTTCATCCTTATCTTGACTTTAGAGTTTGCAATGCAAAACTCCCTGTGCCATGTGACAAGATTTTATAGCAGCACCGTTGGTGCTGTCTCAGTCTAAAAGTTTTAAAGTGCTTCATGTAGCGCAACATGTTCCTTCTTCTTTTCTTTGTCACAGGCATTATAAGGACACAAGAGACCCTTGATCGTGAGACTACTAATCATTACTGGCTTACAGTCTATGCTACAGACCAAGGAATTGTGCCACTTTCCTCATTTGTGGAGGTTTACATCGAGGTTCAAGATGTCAATGATAATGCTCCACTGACAACAGAGCCTGTGTACTATCCTTCTGTATCTGAGAACTCTCCCAAAGACGTCTCTGTCATCCAGATCCAAGCATTTGACCTGGACTCTGAATCAAGTGATGATCTCTCATATAAAATAACCAGTGGAAATCCACAGGGATTTTTTGCCATCAACTCCCAGACAGGTAAATAGATGCCTCTGATCAAAACTGCTAAATCCCAGCATGTGGATTTGTGTTTTAAACATGTAAATAAGGAATTTCAAATACATTTTACATATTTTTTACATTTATTTCAGTGTTAGCATTATTATTATGATGATGATGAAAATGGGACTGTGTTATTAAAGCAATGCCCTTCATGTTTCATATGCAACAAGGAGCACCTTGACCATTTTGGGAACACAATTTAAAACATTTTACCCTGTACTTGAATATATACACCAATAGACATGAATAAACTGCAAAATTTGAGTGATGTTCATATACTGTGAGGGAGAAACATTTATGAGCATTAACATGTTAATGTTCACAAATGTACAAGTAAATAACACATTTTCTGAACATAAAATACGTTTTGACATGAAATATTTCCTGAAGTTTTTAAACATCATTGATATTCACACCAGCTGGTTAATTATATTCACTGAGCAGCACAAGTAATGAATGCAGCTAATTAATTTGACGCGCCAATTGATTTCTCCTCCACCAAATTACTTGCCACACAGTCAGCTCAGCTTAAGGTCTCAACAGTGCAAGAAAAAAAGTTTTTCAAAGGATTTCGCTGCCAAAGTCAATTGAACAAACTGAACTTAGTTGGTACATTGAGAACTCAATGTTTTTCTGGAGAATAAGTGTTCCAGGAACAGAGAACATATTACATAAACTATGACTAGTTTTTTTCTCTTTTGCAAAAAAAAAAAATACATGAAGGAATGCAACATAAAGGAATACAAAGTGTAGGGTAGCTTTATCTGTCAAGCCTGAATGTTTCCCCTTTTTTTTGTCTGGAGAACAGCTTGAATCTTTTATTACTAATAGAAAGTTTTCTCAGTCAGACGAAGAAACACACTGAAATGTACCATTTTTCATTTCTTGTACAGGGTTGGTGACAACCACATCACGGAAACTGGACAGAGAAAAGCAAGCAGAGCATCTTCTTGAAGTAAGCTGCTGAACCCTTTAACTGATGATATTGCATTGTATTTACTTCCACAGAAGTCAAAGAAGAATTTTCATGCTGTTTTTCTTCATACAACAATAGAACAAAGTGACAATATGCCCAGCTCTAAAAAGGATATAAAAGTAATCCATGCACTGGTTGGTCTGCTTCATGAATTAAATACTCTTTTGAGACATTCTAATTTTGTATTTCAATTACAAAAATGACACCATACCGGTTTAAAACAACATGATGGTGTGAAAATAATTTACATTTTTGGGTGAACTGTTCATGTTGAAGAGATTTTGAAGTTTACCTTTAATTGAATACATTTTATACATTTTATGTTTGTTTTGGCAGTAGTTTCTCAAGCACTCAGACCTGAGATCTGTTTTTTATTCTTAAACAGATCACTGTTTCGGATGATGGCAGTCCAACCAAGTCTACAACGGTTCGTGTGATAGTCAACGTATTGGACGAAAATGACAACAGTCCCCAGTTTCTGGAAAAGACCTTTAAAATCAAGCTGGTGGAACGACCAGAGGCAGTCGAATGGGAGCCAATTTATCGAGTGATTGCTTATGACAGAGATGAGAGTCCCTCCTCTGATATCTCATACACAATCGAGGAGGGTGAAGAGCACAGGAAATTCTTCATTGAGCACACAACTGGGTTTGTGTTCTCCAAAGAGGCTTTTTCAGCGGGGGAGTATCATATTCTCACAGTACGTTTATTTCAATCCTTAGACTCCAAATGGTGACAGACTTAAAGGATGTGTATTTGCTGCTTCAGAATGAATGGACACAAAATATTTTTGATCAAAGTGGATTTTGAATGCAGCTTCTAAATGATAGAGAATTTTGTTAACTTTGATAATTAAATTAAGTAAATATTGTGACAGAAATCACCCATTGACATACAGTAAAAAAAAAAAAAAAAAAAACAGTATGCCCCATACAGTTACCATCCTTAAAAAATAGGCTCTTGATATGTCTATGTCAAAAAAACTGGAGAAAACACTCACATTGCTGTCTTGCAGATTAAAGCATCAGACAATGGAAAGCCTTCAAAGTCGTCCATCTGTCGGTTGCACATAGAGTGGATTCCAAAGCCTAAGCTGGCTAAACAACTGCTGGCATTTGAGGAGATTCCGCTCTCATTCTCTGTGATGGAGAATGATCCAGTGGCCCATATGGTGGGAGTCATCAGCGCTCAGCCAATTGACTCTCCTGTATGGTTTACGATCAAAGGTAAAGATCTAAAGCTCTACAATCAGCCTTTAAATAATATTTCCACCCACCTATTCACCCTCATGTGATTCCAAACCCATATGACTCTCTTTCTTCAGTGAATCACATTATTTAATACAAGTATGTTGGATTTTATGCAATGTATAGGAGTTTCCAAGCTTCAAAGCGGACACAAATGCATCATTAATGTTTCCATTAAAGTGTCCATTACGCTCATCCGATACATTTCAAGCCTACTGAAGTCATATGGTAGCTTTAAGTGAAGAACAGCCTAACATTTAAGTTGTTATTCACTGATAAGCTTACTCTCCAGTGGTCTGTTAAACGCTATAAAAAGTCAGTGAGTTAAACTCCAGAATTGATGACAAATGATTTATGGACATTGTTACTTCTATCATGTTTTTGAGTGATAGTTTACATAAAAATGCAATCTACTCACCCTAATGTGTTTTAAAGGAGAACTTGGTAACTTTTTTAACTTAATAAAACTGTCTAGAAATCATTTGGATGGTTAAACAACCTGTTCTGGTGATATTGGTGACTTTCCCCGCTCCCCCCAGCGTTCCCAGGCGGAAAACCAACCTTGCAACTTGCGCACTGCCGTCCCGGCAAAGTGAAATTGGAAGTCTCGTGAGAAGCGAGAACTAGAACGAGAACGAGCGCGAAACACAAATTGCTTTACGGCAATTCGACATAAACACACACGCATGTATGATGTATTACCAGATGACCCACCTCGGTAGACATAGCTCCACACGATACAGTTGGCTTGCTCCGATCAAAACAAACGCACATGAGCAGCGGTAGAGAGGGGGAGGAGGCCGCCGCAAGTGAGTTTTTTACGACTGTGTTGTGAAATATACGCCCCCCCACAGCTGTAGGGGGAGCTCGTGGGGAAAACATGCGACAACAAAAGGGAAAATCAGCGAAGAAGTGACTAGAGTTCGCTAGAGTTACAGAGTTCTCCTTTAAAGCTTTATGACTTTCTTTCGTCTTTGTAACACAAAATAACATTGTGGCCAAGTTAGATGTTGTGGGAAGAAGGAGGCGGGAACCGGCGAACATTAAAAGACTTTAATAAATGTAAAATAAACAAATAGAAAAAGAAAGTAAAGACAGCACATATACACATATAACAAAACACAACATAAATCCAGGCCTGGCCTCTCTCGATCTTCACTGTAGTCAGTCCTCCTTTATGCTTCCGCTCCTCCGTGAGAGATACGAGACTGGTGCGTTGCGCAGGTGTCGCTCATTATCAATCACGCCACCGGCCTCGCACCGTTCTCTCATGGCCCTCGGCCTCGTCCACAAACATATTTTGAAGAATGTCTCTGTTTTTGTCCATATATGATAGTCAATGGGTTCCAGTGTTGTTTGTTTTTCAACGTTCTTACAAATAACTCACACAGGGGGTGAGTAAATGATGACAGAATTCATTTTTGCGTTTTAGTTTCATTTAAACTTCAGTTTAATCCTCACAAAATGTCTTTGAATGGCTTAAGAAGACATCACACAAGTCACGTATCACTTTTATAATACTTTTATGGTGCTTTTTGAAGTTTGAAAGCCTCAGTTCCCATGCATTGTAATTGCATGGGGAAAAAACATCATTACATAATCTCCATTTATGTTTGGAAGAAAGAACATCATAAGGGTTAGAAGAACTAGATGAGGGTGAATAAATGGTGACAGAATTGTATTTGCTATTTAATCTCTAGTCATTCTTGATGCTTCAGCTCTTTAAAGTTCAATGTTCAGATAATCTTCAATAACCCAACCTTGATTTTGCCCTAATCAGCTTTCAACTCTTTTCCCCCCTCTGCCGCCGCCTTGTCTGGCTCATCTGCTTTTCTTTTCTTTTCTTGTTTCTCTACTCTTGCTTCACAAGGTGTCACACATGTTAAAGAAGTTTTTCACATTCTACAGATGGCTTGTGACCTGAACTGTACAGCAGGTATCTGCTGATAAATTGAAATATTTCCTATCTTCTCACAGCTCTTGCATTATTTCCTGTCACATACCAGAAAGAGTTCTGAATTCATATTCTGTGGAAGCGATCTCGCACAATATTTACTTTGAACGTTTGCTACTTTAATAGCTAATGCAAATTCTATATTATGCAAAAATTCTGCCTGTTTGTGAAAAGCATTAATATGTGGCTGCTGTCTGTTTTGGTACTGAAAGGTGGAAACGTTGGCAACCACTTTGATGTGGAGAAGGCGA
Organism: Leuciscus leuciscus; assembly: GCF_965113295.1. Taxonomy (NCBI): domain Eukaryota; kingdom Metazoa; phylum Chordata; class Actinopteri; order Cypriniformes; family Leuciscidae; genus Leuciscus; species Leuciscus leuciscus. Next base: position 21,177,140 of record NC_138732.1, read on the forward strand.
GTGGCACAATTATCATCGCTGGAGCCCTAGATGCTGAATGGCAGTCAAATTACAACCTTACTGTTGAAGCAACAGATGGAACAAGATCCATCAGCACTCAGGTGTTTTGTCTTTAATGGCACTTACCAAGAAATTGCCCATGCATTTGTAAAATAGGATCAGTTGGATGGAGAGATAAGGAAAATGATGCACATCTTTGCTTTGACAGATTGTGTACGCGTGGATCTGGATTCTGACAGGATAATTATTTTGTTGTTTAGTATTACCTATACATTTCGCCACTGCTCAAATTGCAAAGAGTTTAAAATTAAAAAGATTGCATGTCTCACAATGAATGCCAGGTTTAAATTTGTCACAAAGGAAACATATCATTTAGCTTTTTCCTAAATGCTTGATATTTTAATCTTTTTGATCACGTGTCTTAGTATAACTTTCACTCATTTCTCTTGCTACACATGACATATAGAAAGATCAGGTTTAAGCTTAATAGAAAATATTAAATTTCATGTAAAAAAAAAAAAAAAAAAAGGATAACCCAAGTAGCTGGAATGTGCCCTGGCACCTGCATACTGTGATACTATTGGGCGCACTAAGCTGAAGTCAGGCTCACTGCTGTCTTTCTAATGTATAAGTTGCCACTGTCCTTTTGTCATGGTGTGAACATACCTCTCCTTGGGCGATACCTGCATGTATCAGCCAAGCCAGCCAGCCTTATCAGGTCACAGTGCGAGACTCATCCATCAGTGTGAGCAGACCCAGAGGCAAAGAATGATGTGAGATGGAGTAATGTTTTAAAAGAGAGCTCTGTTTCAGCCCTCAGTCCATCTCTCCTGTTGCAGAGAGCATTGCCCTCCTGGAGATTGCACTCTGTACAGTTTGTCATCCTATAATGGGCTTCTTACTTGTGGGCAGTTTCAGGGTCTGTGTGAATGAAATATTTTAATAAATGTGTGTCTAAGGTCAAATAATACGTACTGAGTGTACTTATGTTATTGTTGCTTGAGTAAACATGCATCTTCCAAAAATAATATGTAAATCTAAATATGATTAAGTGTAGGTTTTGGACATATATATGCAGTGATTTTGACTGGAATAACTTAAAAAAAAAAAAAAGTAGGAGTACTTCATTAAAGCAGCTAGATTTTTCCCTTTGTTATATTATGGGTAATATAAATAATCATTTACTTAAAATAATGTATGTAATATAATATAATAATAATATAACAAATGTTTAACAAATACATATTCAAAATATTTACTGTGTGGATTGTGCTTTGTTAAACAGGTCATAATTCAAGTTCTTGACACAAATGAACATCGCCCCCAGTTTGGCCAAAATCAATATGAGATAAGTATTCCAGAGGAAACCCAGCCTGGTATGAAGATACTGGAAATAAATGCAACAGATAAAGATGAGAAGAACAAATTATCCTACACACTGTTGAGCAGCACAGACTTATTTAGCCTGAAGAAGTTTAGTCTTGATCCTGGGACAGGCTTTCTGTACACTGCTGAAAAACTGGACCATGAAACCATGCACAGACATATCCTCACAGTAATGGTAAGGCCATCTATATACTTCTTTTGTCCACTACACTAGGTATTAGGAAAAACTGCATAAAAACCACACTGCATTTAACAGCTGATTGTTGTTAATATATATATATTTTTTATTCCAGGTTAGGGATCAAGGTGTGCCTGTGAAGAGTAATGTTGTGAGAGTGATCATCAATGTGGAGGACAGTAATGACAATGTACCATGGTTCACCAGCTCTCAGTACGCCGCCCGTGTCTTTGAAACAGCTGCGATTGGTTCATCGGTATTACAGGCCACTGCTATGGACAAAGACAAAGGCCTAAATGCTGAGATCCTCTACAACATAGATTCAGGTACAGCTTATCTCTACTAACACTGTCAAATCATGGGAAAAGTTTTATTGTTAATGGAAAACGATCCAAATGTTATTAACTATTATTCATTTCTGGACATCCTATAATATATACCAGTGGTGAGCGCTGACTTCTTTAACTGGGTATGCTAGGTGGCACATCACATAAAAAAAAAGTGCCCGGTGCAGATATGTTGAATGGGTTTATAATAAGCGAGACGCAAATAAATAAATGACTGACAGTTACATACGTATTACCAAATTTTTATCATGTAAGCTTTATGGTACACCTCAAACAAGGGAATTTATAGTAATTTGTAGTGTTATTAATTAGTAAGTCCATGAATGGCTTGGGTATGCAGAGCATTCACAGATTATATGGACTGCACCCCCCTGATATATACTAATATAAATAATACTACAAATAATAAATTTTTTATCAGATGTAAATTATCTGTTTTTAAGCTCTCTATTCTCACTATTCTATTCTCTGTAGGAAATCATGGAAATTCCTTCAACATTGATCAGTCTTCAGGCATTGTAACAGTTGCAAGGGAACTTGATCGTGAATACAGATACCAATATGAATTGTTAATAAAAGCATCTGATAAAGGAGAACCTCCTCTCAGTGTGGTTACAAGCGCCCAGGTCACAGTCACTATCTCGGATAATACCAAGCCGAAGTTCCCCTTCAATTCAATATTGGCTGAGGTCAGTGAATCTGTCCCTGTTGGAAGTTTTGTAACTTTAGTCTCTGCCTTCAGTCAATCAACCATCATTTATCAGATCAAAGAGGGAAATGTGAACAGTGTGTTTGACATCAATCCAAACTCTGGCGCTATCATCACAAGGAAAAAACTGGACTTTGAAACCCTTTCGTCATATAAACTGATTGTGCAAGGTTCGGACATGGCTGAAATGTCGAGCAGTGTCACAGTAAACATTCATCTAAAGGATGAAAATGACAATAATCCTGTTTTCACTCAACCTGAATTTACTGGCTTTATCAGTGAGTCGGCTGTTGTCAGAAGTCTGGCTCTGACCTCTCAGAACGTTCCACTTGTTGTTCGTGCAACAGATGCTGATCAGCAGTCAAACGCCAGGCTTGTCTATGAGATTATGGAGCCATTCGCTCATAACTATTTTTCTATCATTTCTGGGACTGGAGCTATTCAAACTCTCAGTAACCTGGATTATGAGCAGAGAAAGGTGTTTAACTTCAGAGTTCAGGTCCATGACACTGGGATGCCACGTTTGTTTGCTCAAAACACTGCCAACGTGACTATACATGTCATTAACATCAATGATTGTGCTCCAAAATTCACTCAGGATTCATATGAGACAACACTCCTCCTTCCAACCTACAAAGGGGTTAAAGTGATAACAGTAAAGGCTACTGACGAGGACTCACTGCCAGACACCCAACTATGCTTTGAACTTGTAGATGGAAACATAGGGAACAAATTCCTGCTTGATCCAACCTCAGGTGATATTTTTGTGCAAAATGCTACACAGTTGCGGAGCAGGTACAGACTGACAATCCGGGTTTTTGATGGAAGTTTTACTGGCACTGCAACTGTGAAAGTCAATGTTAAAGATAATAAAGGTCACAATCTGAAGTTCACTCAGGAAATTGTCACCGCCTATGTGCAAGAAAGCTCAACGGAGAAGAAGACCCTGGCAGTCCTCTCTGTAGTTGGAAATAGAGTCAACGAGCCTTTGTTTTATTCTATTCTCAACCCTAACAGTAAATTTGAAATAGGACGCACATCTGGAGTGCTTTTCTCCACAGGCATCCCATTTGACCGCGAAGAGCAGGATTTGTTTGAAATCTTTGTGGAGGTTACAAAAGAGTCAAGGTTGAATGGAACCGCCCATGTGCTTGTGCGAGTGCACATTGAGGATGTGAATGATAATGCCCCTGTCTTTATAGATCAGCCCAATTGCGCTGTTGTTCAGATTGACGAAATCGTGGGTTCGGTTTTCGGGAAGGTGACCACCGTGGACAAAGATATTGGCAGAAATGCTGAGGTTACATACTATTTGAACAAGCATGATAAATATTTTCAAGTAAGCCCGTCAGGAGAAATATCTCTTAGGAGACCTCTAGAGCTTGAAAATGTTGGCAAGTTCGTCATTAACATTACTGCGCAAGACAGAGGCAACCCACCGCTGTTCTCCAAAGCAGAGGTCATTATTTCAGTGGTAAACAAAGCCACACCAGTGTTCGAAAGACCTTTTTACAAGATTGTAATCCCTGAGAATGTGAAAGTTCGTACTTCTATTCTCCAAGTCGTGGCCAATCAATCTGCGGGACATTGTGCAGTCTACAGCATCAGTGAAGGAAACCCATTCAATCAGTTCAACATTCATTTAAATTCTGGACTCATTGAAGTCATCCAGCCATTGGATTATGAGGCTCACCCCGCATATCGGTTGAGTGTTCAGGCGACAGACTGTCTAACCGGGGCCAACTCTGATGTTTTTGTAGATATCATATTGGAAGATGTCAATGACAACATACCCAAATTCGAAGCGGCAGTGTATAATATTAGCATCTCTGAATCTGTTGTAATTGGAACCTCTGTGTTACAAGTTGCAGCCATGGACTCTGACACAGGAAGCAATGCAGTATTGTTTTATCAGTTGTATGAAAAGGATGGAGCCACCTCAGATCACTTCAGAATAGATGTTGAGAGTGGAGTCATTTGGACTGCAGGACTATTGGACCATGAAACGCAATTGCAGCATGAACTGATTGTAAAAGCTGTTGATGGTGGAGCATTTCAGCTGTCTGCTGAGGTCCAGGTGATTATATATGTAACTGATCTTAATGACAACCCACCTATTTTTGCACAGCAGCTTTATAATGCCACCATAAGTGAGATTTCTTCTCCAGGGAAGCTTGTGACCTGTGTTAAAGCATATGATGCTGACAGCCGTGGAACCAGACAGCTGGAGTATGCTATTTTGTCTGGAAATGACAACAATTTATTTGCAATTGATGCGTCAAGTGGAGAAATTGTGATTGCCAACATCAGCCGACAGTCTCTTGAGCACTTCTACAGCTTAATTTTGTCAGTAACTGATGGTGTTTTCAGAAGTACTGCTGAAGCAAACATCTATGTGATGGCTGAGAATAGACAAAGCCCATCATTTACCCAGGATGAGTATCTTATTGAGCTCCCTGAGAACTCTCCAGTTGGTACGCTGGTTGGACAAGTTGAAGCCATTGACGATGACCCAGGGATATATGGTCAATTGACATTCATCATTGTAAATGATATCGCCAGGGATAAATTTACCATCAAGGATGATGGCTGGATTCACACAGTAGAGGGTTTTGACAGAGAAAACCCAGAAGAGAAAGTGATTAGCATCAGTTTAATGGCTAAAGATGGCGGTGGGCGATTAGGCTTTTGTACTGTTATTGTAATTCTCTCTGACGTGAATGACAATTTACCCAAATTCAGGCTCTCAGAATATAAAGTTACTGTGCCAGGAGATGCTCCCAGTGGTACAACTGTGATCAAAACATCAGCAGTAGATGAAGATGAGGGAAGTAATGCTGATATAATTTACACTGCTGACTCTGATTCAGGGCACTTCGAAATTCATCCACTTAGTGGTGCAATTGTCACAAAGGAAAGTCTAATTGGACTGGAAACTGGCCTGTATTCCTTCTTTGTGAAGGCTAAAGATTCTGGAAACCCACCAATGCAATCTATTATTCCTGTTTCAATTAGAATAGTTCCCCCTGAAACATTAATCCCAAAGTTTGCAGAGCCGTCACTGTGGTTGGAGCTTTCAGAAGACCTGGCTGTCGGAACTGAGATGGATATCTTCCAAGGCCAGAATGAGCGGTCTGTGATCTACAGCCTTGTTGGAGGGAACACCCCAGAGAGTAACAAAGATGATGTCTTTACTATTGACAGTAGTACTGGAAAGCTTGCACTCACAAAAAGACTAGACTATGAAACTATAAAATGGTATCAGCTTACAGTGCAGGTCCGAGACGTTGAAGATGGCATGGAAATGGTCTCAACTATAGATGTGAGTATCCATCTCAAAGATGTCAATGATAACAGCCCACAATTTGAGTCCTTCCCCTACCAGTCATATATTGTTGAAAACCTACCAGAAGGGACTTCTGTAGTGCAAGTCAAGGCCACTGATCTTGATTCTTGGCTGAATGGTCAGGTCACTTATACTCTGCATGAAATCCAGGAGCACCCTGATGTTCTGGAGATGTTTGCTGTGGACAGTGAGACAGGCTGGATAACCACCCTCACAGAGATAGACAGAGAAAAGGCAGACCGATATCGAATCACAGTGGTTGCCACAGACAGAGCCCAAGGGCTACGTATGACAGGCACAACTGTTGTAGAAGTGACAGTTGTGGACTCAAACGACAACCCTCCATTATTTGCTGAAGCAGTTTTTAAAGGTACTGTGAGAGAAGATGAATCTACACCAGGCACAGTTATCACCATTCTCAACTGTGCTGATTCTGACAGTGAGGAGATCAACAGGAGGTTCAGCTGTTTTATCACAGGTACACTGTCCATTCTACCAAGTAAAACTAGTGAGATTAAAATCACCATGAATGCCCTGTAATTATTTTTTATTTTTTTGTTCCTGTAAGAAGAATGTCCAGACTGCTCTTTTCTATACAATGGTACATTATATTTTAGCTAATAAGTGATAAGTCCTCTAAAGCAACACTTGCTTAAATGTTAATATATATATATTTCACTAAAGATACTGTGTGAGTTACATACAGTATTATTCAGCATATTATAAAGGCAAATGTCTATTATTGTAACATAGCGTAACATTTTCAGTTCTGTTTATTTTATTCAGATTTATTTGTAGTGTTTTTCACAATACATATTCCAAGGTAATGGATTGCATTCAACATATTTAATAAATATTTAATGTTAAAACCTAAACTTTTACAATTCAAAAAATGCATGGTGTAAAATATTTTCTTCTTGGCCCCCTAAAATTCCCTTGCAGCCCCTGGTGCCAGTTTGAAAACCCTAAGTCTAAAGCCATACGATAGCTTTATGTGAGAAATGGACTTTGTGTGAACTATCCCTTTAAAGAAACTGGTATTGGCATTACAACATGACAATTTTGTGAGGTGTTTATTAACCTTTTGAAAGAAATTACAGAACTAATGCCACCAGCTCAATTGCTGAATGTTATGAATAATCTATGATATGTATATGAGTGTTCTGTATAATACCGACGCTGATTAGAGATATTCAGAGCATCTTGTTATTGTCCTCAGTTTCATTACATCGCCTGATTAGTATCTTGTATGCAGCTAGAAATACAATGAAAATCCCCAAGATGTTTAGAATGATGCTAAATGCATGATGATTTGACTGCTAATCTCCTTATTAAATATTTCTGATTAGACCAAAGTTAATTTTTCCTTGTTTAATGTATTCAGGTGGAGACCCGCAGGGCCTGTTTGATGTGAAGCACACAGATGGTGTTTGGGTGGTCTCTGTCAGCAAAACCCTGGACAGGGAGGAGAGAGATTTCTATCTTTTAAACATCACAGCCACCGATGGAACCTTTGAGTCAAAGGCTACCGTAGAGATCACTGTCCTTGATGCAAATGACAACAGTCCTGTTTGTGAAAAGGCATGATGTTTACACTCTATATTCTGGACTGTGCAGAGAACTTTTAATGAATATGCACATTTTTCACAGATGATTTTTTTTAGATAACACCTATTTCTTCAGTCACTTTAAATTGAAATCCACTTTTGTTCTCAGGATGTGTATGCGCAAACTGTTCCTGAAGATGCACTTATTGGAAGACAAATTCTTCAAGTCTCAGCAACTGATGCAGATATCCAGTCAAATGCGGAAATCACGTACCAGTTGAGTGGCAGCGGAGCTGAATCATTCACAGTTGACACCAAAACAGGTAAAATTCTATTTTGCAAGGGGTTAAGTATCTTATTCAAGGACATAATGGCAGTAGCTCATTAATCAATCCCTTCCAGGTTCAAGCCCACAACCTTGTGATTATCAGTCCTGATCGTTATTGACTTTATAGCGTTCAGTGTTCAATGTGAATAGCGATTTCTGCAATACATATTGTTCCAAAGCCGCTTTACATAACATAATCCCTCAAAACTTTAAGTGAACAAGCCAAGCATGACAGTAACAAGGAAAAAGGAACCAAGACTCAACAGAGGGAGCCCATCCTTCTCTTGCTGACATGTAGTATATATTAGTGTATCGTAAACACTACTGTTCAAAAGTTTGGGCTCAGTAAGATTTTTTTATGTTTTTGAAAGAAGTTTCCTTATGCGCACTAAGGCTTAATTTATTTGATCAAAATATGTATTTTATTTTATTAATATAACATTTTATTTGAATAGGCTTTAAAGTGTAATTTATTCCTGTGATGGCAAAGCTGAATTTTCAGCATTATTATAGCAGTCTTCATAGTCACATGATCCTTCAGAAATCATTCTAATATGCTGATTTGCTGCATTTCTTATTTTTATTCATTGTGGAAACAGTGATAAAAATTGTTTTCAGGATTTCTTGTTAAATAAGAAAGAACAGTATTTGAAGACTTCAGATGCAAAAAAACTATTTTTTCCAGACATTTTTCTTTGAAATGAGCATGTTTTTAATTTTACCCTTATCAGTGACATTTTTGAAAATAATAATTTCAATAACTGACTAAAAAACTTATCATTGCCATTCAAGTGAAATAACTGAACATTAACATATGAGCCTGATAAAAATGCTAATTAAAATTTTACATTAAATATATATTTATTTGAAGTATATCTTTTGTAGCATTATAAATGTCTTTATTGTCCTTGCTGTATCCTTGCTGAATAAAAGTAAGGTTTTTTAATTTCTTTAAAAAAAGTACTGACCCCAAACTTTTAAACGGTAGTTTACATTATTGTATTTTTCTTCTAGGTGTAGTGAAAACGCTGGTAACCCTGGACAGAGAGATGACAGATGTGTACAACCTAACTGTGCGTGCAGTGGATGGGGGCAATCGCTTCTGCCAAGCTTCTGTGGTCATCACGGTTGATGACGTTAATGACAATGCCCCCAAATTCACATCGGACCCACACCATGTGAGCATTTTTCAGAATACACAACCTGGGACGTACGTGGCACGACTAGAAGCCTTCGATGCAGATATTGGTATGAACAACTTTTCAACATAAGCAACCGTTTCTATTATTTGGTAACCTTGTTTTTGCAAATTCCCTCATACAAAAATGAAGAAAGATTTGTTAGATTGTAGTTGGATGTACAGTCATTGGTTCCAGCGATGTAACCTGATTGGAGCAGTAGTTGCAAGTCTGTGCCATCTTTCACTCTGTGTGGCCTTTCATCACTCTCGTCTTCACTCAGCATGTAGCGTTCCATGACGTTGGAACAAATTAGTATAATCTTCACTCTTGCACAATTGTCTTAGCTCCCTGCGAAGATAACAATTACTTTCTTGCAGTAGTCCACACTCTAATTTTATATAGATAATCTGAATCTGTATGCCTTGAGATCAGATCGCTTTTTCCTTTTTGACATCTCAAGCACATTGCCTGTTGCTTGTTTAACATTTCAACCATCACTCCATTCTCTGCCGCATCATATGTCTTGCAAACATTATTGTGGCCTCTAACTAAAGTAAACAACTGCCAGGTAGGATGTCTTGTAATCAGCGTTTCTTTCATGAATTAACATCATCAAGATGTGTTTGCGAGTATTTTCTGATTGGAGAGGAGATTGTGAAGTGATTAATTTCAATTCATTCAGCTGTCATCATAGGATTTTCATAGGCGTTAATTAGTCAGATGCAATTAGGCTGGACGACCGGGCGACACCAACAACAAGGCCTGTTCTTATTGCACTAATGAGCATGAGAACAAGTATGTTTTGTATATAAACTGCAAATTAACCCAACAAGAAGCAATTAGATCATATTTCTGCCTTCCTGCCTCACTATGTCATGAAGGGATTAGATTAGAGGGACAGACACATTTTTTTTTGCATCACTTGGGATTCATTGCAAGCCCAGCCGCTCTCCTCAGAATGTTATCATTTCAACCCACTCATGACTTAATTATATAATGACATTCTTCTGCCCACTTACTCAGGTCTGAATTTTAAATGTTTACTCTTCTCAGCAATGTGTCTTTATTTTAGACTTAGTTTTTTTAGACTCGTTTTTTAGACTTTTAGACTCAGCACACATCAACCCCATTCTCCACCAACTTCACTGGCTACCAGTTCCGTCCCGGATCAAATACAAAGTACTACTACTCACCTTCAAAGCACTCCACAACCTTGCTCCCCCCTACATCCGCGACCTCCTGACCCTTTACACTCCTTCCCGCTCACTCAGATCCTCTGACCAAAATCTCTTGGTTATCCCCCGCTTCAGACTTTCCACCCTCAGTGCCTTGGCCCCCAAACTCTGGAACCGCCTCCCACAACCTCTTCGTGACTGTCCTTCTCTTCCCTTCTTCAAAGCACATCCCAAGACCTTTTTGTTTAATGATCACTTCTCCACACCCAACTCATAGCTTCATACAGATAACTTGTCTTTGTTGTATTGTTTTCTTTGTTTGTTGTTGTGTTTCCTTGCCTTTCTACTATGTAAAGCGACCTTGGGTTTGAGAAAGGCGCTATATAAAATAAACGTATTATTATTATTATTATTTTGTCATCAGGAAGGGGGTCATTTTAATTACAAAGACTCCAAATCACAGCACAGGCCACTGCTTCTCTTGTTTACAGTAAATTTCATTCTATTGCTCAAAGCCAGTGCCAGATTTATTCATAAGCATTCTAGACACGGGGGCCCAAACATTATTTAGCCTATGTCACAATATGAGGTTAATTCAGACCTGCTCAAAGCTAAGGTTTTTAAAAAAGTACATGTACTCCAGAGGTCCTTGGATATACTATAAAACACTTACAAATTTCATTTTAAAGACACTTTTACCTATTAAAATTTTCAACTAATGATTTTGTCAACTCTTTCTTTCTTTCTCGTGGAGTAAAGACTATTGTAGAAAGAAACACTTTTACAAACAAAGGCTACAGTATAAATCTATTTATTGGTTAATTGCAAGTTACCTTTATTTTTGTTATCAGTAATGTACATTAGGATGTTTCGTGTTACATTTTCTGTTATTTAGTTATGTTTATTTCATTATTTTAGTGCCATGTGTTACCCTGATGCTGTTTTGGTTTTGTGTTTATGACCCTCTGCTCACACTGTACACCATGTATTATGGACAGCCCACTTACGATGAACTCCTATTCATGTGGCATTTTTTCATCATAGCTGCCAGCAGTTTTTTACTGTAAATTTAACAAGATATCTTTTTTACAGTGAGTGGTTTGAGAGGGTGGACTTAAACCTTGGTTCCTGCGAGCCGACATGTCTTATACAGCCCACTGTGCCACAGCTCTGGCATATTCAAATATTAGAAGAGTACTCTACTATACAAGAGTTTGTTACTATATTGTGTTTTGTTCAGAATTAACAGCATATTAATCACTGATAAAGAATGAAACTCTGACGATTTCTGCAAAAAACAAAAAACAAAAAAACGCTTTAAAAAAAAGGAGGGAAAGGGGACTTCTGTGAACACTTAATGCACTCAATGGATTCACAGTTTTTTGCCCAGATTCACTGAAATGAACACTTCAAAAGAATTGATTCAGAGAAATGTGAAAACTAAAAACTAAAATAAATAAAACAATTGAATAAAACTACTCTCAGACAGCCTTCTTCCACCAACAACAACTTGATCCCAGTCCCTTGCTGCCACAAATCTAATACAGGCTGTTAGAAATCTAATGGAGACCTCCAAAACTGACATTTCCTAATACTCTTTCCCTTTTCTTTATCTCCAGGGATGAATGGAAAAATACGTTACTCGTTTGAGGACTCTGCCGGAGGTCTGTTTTCAATTGAGGAGAGCTCAGGAATGATCAGTTTAGAAATGTCCCTGGACAGACAGACGAAGGCCATGCATGTGCTGAGGGTACGTGCTACAGACCAGGGCTCTCCCCATAGACTCTCCTCTCTCAGTTCTGTAGTGGTGACAGTGCTGGACGCTAATGACCATCCACCAGTGTTTGAGCGCAAGGACTACGTTTCCACAGTTCCTGAAGATGTTACGGTAGGGGCTAAGCTTCTGAATGTCTTCGCTGCAAGCAGGGACAGAGAAATTACTTCCCAGACAACATACTCTATCACCAGTGGCAACGAGCAAGGAGCTTTCCGAATTGATTCACAGACAGGTGACACACACATACACACACAGTTACTCAAAGAGGACTCCACTGTGGATTTGGGGATCACTTAGTGAATGTTTGTGTTTGCAGGTGACATCTTTGTGATGGAGAAGCTGGACTATGAGGTGTCTCCACAGCACTACCTGACAGTGAAAGCCACCGCCAGAGGGAAACAGTCACTCAGTGACACAGTAACTGTTAACATTCATCTCCTTGACATCAATGACAACAGCCCTGTGTTCAGCCAGAAGATCTACTCGGCTGTAGTCAGCGAAGACGCCAGACTCGGGAGCACAGTGCTGACGGTAAGTGTTTAACATATTTGCATTAAGATATACCTTATCCTTGTAGTGGTCCATAGTGTAGGTAGTTATGTTTTGTATTTTATGTTTTAGGTTCCCTTTCTCATCACAATATATGATCTGTTTTACCAGTCACATAGCCGATCACCTATCAACAATGTTGGGAAGTTTACTTTGGAAATGTAAAAGGTTACAGATTTGAAAGTTACCCTATTTAAAATGTAATAAGTAGTGTAACTTTTTCAATTACTTTATTAAAGTATTCATAAAGTTCATTACTTTTTGATTACTTTTCTAATTTCCAGCACTGGAACGCATCTTTATCACTCGCCATAGTGGCAACTCTTAGACAGATTAGAACAAATTCAAACAAGAGAACCAATCAAAAGCATCAGAATAGCATTGCTTTACCAAACGGCCTTTAAATAGCAGGAAGCGTGTACATCAAAAACAGGCAAAGCAAAAAAATGATATTCACCAAATCCTAACTGTCAGATGTAACCCCCTTTGTAAACGTTAACATTTTCATAAGTAACTGTAATTTAATAAAAAAAAAAATTCTCAGTAACTGATTACATTTACATTTATTTTGTAATTAAATTACATCCCCAGCACTGCCTATCAATCACCCCAAACACCCGAGCAACCATCTAGAAGTGTCCTGGCAACCACGTACCATACGTAGTAACATGCTAAAAAATCACTCAGAACACCAACCGCATAACCGCATGAAAAACTCTGTACACCCTGGAATTGTGCCGGCAAGTTTTGTGTGAGCAGTATGCACATCTAATTAAAATGATGAAACAGTATTTTGGTTGGTTTGCTAAACCAGTATAGAAAGATGTGGCATATAGTTTATGTGAGATAAACAGATTTTCATCAAGTGTAATGATCTTTTTCCTTAGGTCCTAGCGAATGATATTGATGGGCATTTAAACAACCAAATCCACTATTCCATTGAGGACAACAACCAAACGTGTCCATTCATCATGGATGCAGTCAGTGGTGAACTTCGACTTGTCCATCAGTTGGACAAGGAAAAGGTAATGCTTTTAAAGTAACTTCTTCCCCTTAACTATGGAAAGGCGGGCTTTGAAATGATCTTCACAGGTCTTGATAACAATGTTTCTAAGTCTTTTGCGAAAGCCAAGGATGACTCCATCTTTTCCACCTTTTACTTCTCCTTTAAATTAGGTAGCGAGTTACATGCTGACCGTGCTGGCCTCCGACAGTGGAAATCCACCCAAATCCGACAGCGCTGTAATCAACATGGCTGTGTCTGATGTGAATGATAATCCACCTGTCTTCTCTCAGGCTAACTATAGTCTCATCATCCAGGCAAGACCACTCACTCCTATAGAGTAGAGCAAATTAAATCCTACGCACTCTTTTCTTTCTCCATGCCTGAGTTCCCAGTGAGAGGTGATGGTGTAATCTCTCAGGTCTGTTGGAATGATTCTGTGTATCTTTCTCTCTTCGATAGGAGAATCTCCCTTCAGGGACCAGTGTGTTACGGCTCAATGTGACAGACAATGATTACCCCCAAAATGGGCCTCCTTTCTCCTTTAGTATTCTGAAGGGTGATGAGACAAGCCCCTTCAGCATAGACCAGCAGGGTGTGATAAAGACAGCTGGACCACTGAGAAAGGGCCAACACATACTCCATGTGCAGGTGAGAACTGAGCTTTGTCCGTTTGTTGTGTAGCAGTCCTTCAGGGGACTTTTAGAGCAGTGTTTCTCGAACTGAACTTCAAAGATCCCAGTGGGTCCTTCACAAATAGCCAGAGGACCAGAAACCTCACTGATAGAGTGCAAAAGTTAGTTTTTCAGCAGAATGGGGTTCTATAGGTGTTCATTTTCTCTTTAGAAATTAAAAGAGAGCATTAGGAGAGCCTTGAACGAAACCAACCAAATGCACGTCCTGATTTTAAAGAGTTAGGTGCTTTCCTGGATCAACATATTTTGTTGAACCTGGATCAACGTTCCTGTTCAAAATTCAATCCTAACCATATCCCTACCCCTAAACCTAACCCTACCCATAAGTTATCCCTAAAATCACATGGAAATGATAGGTGAATGACACTGATGTAGAAGCACCCTTGTTGTAAGCCTAAACTTGACATAAACTGTAAACTTGTCCCTCAAATCTGATTGGTTGGTTGGAATGTTGTTCCAGAATCAACAAAGATGTTGATCCAGGATCAGGTTCTGCTACCAAATGAATCGAAGCAAAAAAAATGTCTGATTTGTAGGCTGAGAACAGCATTATGTATGTAAACCTAAAAAAATACATTTGTTATTAAATCAAAAACATGCATAATTCCTTTACCGTTAACAAAATATACCTGTTAGTGGAAGATTTGATTGTGTTATACGAAGCAGACATTCTTAAAGATTGATGTGTTGAAAGTTCCCTCTTGTGTTGAACAAGTGTCATTGCAGTCAAGTGAAAACCTTCCTATCCACAATTTCTGGTCCTGTGCCTGTTCTCTAATATTGACAGAATTTGCATACATTAAACACATAATTTTATAATAAATTATAGACATATTTTATATCTGATTTATATTATTATGTGTCATTTTATATTATATTTATTTTAATATTATATTTTATTATATACTGTATATACTACCCCCCACCCCAATTCATAGTTTTATTCAACAAGGGTGCATTAAATTGAACAAAAATGACAGTTAAGACATTTATAATGTTACAAAAGAATTCTATTTCAAATAAATTATGTTGTTTTGAACTTTCTATCCATCAAAGAATCTTTAAAAAACTTTTTTTTCTAACTGATAATAATAATAAATATTTCTTGAGCAACAAATCAGCTTATTAGAATGATTTCTGAAGGATCATGTGAGACAGAAGACTGGAGTAATGATGCTGAAAATTCAGCTTTGCCATCACAGGAATAAATGACATTTTAAAATATATGAAAATAGACATAGATATTTTAGATTGTAATAATATTTCACAATATTTCACTGTGTTTTTGATCAAATAAATACAGCCTTAATTGGTGAGAAGAAGAGACTTATTTCAAAAACATTTTAAAAATTTCACTGACCCCAAACGGTAGTGTATAGATTACATTTCTTTATTATTTTTTTCTATTTGATTAAGTTGTCATTTAAAAATATTATTCAGTGCTTAAAAGGTTAGTTGATGTATGTTCAAATTTGAATAAAAGGAAAATATTAAAGGTTTCATGGAGTTTTGAACTATATGTATGTACAGGTTATGGAGAAGTATGAAAGTTATTGCAATGCAAACCATTACCTTAGTTTCATATTTAAAATGAAAATGGTCTGTATCTGATTCCAGGTGTCTGACAATGGAAGGCCCCCACTGAAATCAGTCACTTCTGTCAGTGTGCTTGTAGTACAGGCGAGTGTGTATCCTCCATCTGTGCTTTCTCTGGATGTTTTCATCATGATCTTGGAAGATGAGTATTTCGGAGGCATGCTGGGCAAGGTCCACGTCACAGATCAAGATGAATATGACACGCTCACATTCAATCTGGAGCCACAGTCACACAGCTTGTTCTCTGTCATTGGCAAGGATGGCAGATTGTTGGCCCGTGGAGGCTTGGACGTGGGTTATTACCAGCTTAATGTCTCAGTCAGTGACGGTCGTTTCTCAGCCTTAGCCAGTGTCACAGTGAACGTGCTGCGGGTCACAGAGCAGATGCTGGACAGTTCTGTTTCTGTGGGCTTTGCTGGCATCTCTGCAGAGGATTTTATCCAGGACCACTGGAAAAACGTCCAAAAAGCTATCCGCAGTGTAGCCGGAGTCCGCAGGGGCGCCATGCAGTTGATCAGTCTGCAGCCTGCAGAAATGAACGACGGCCTGGATGTTCTTCTGTTCTTTGAGAGACCAGGACGAGGCGCCAGCTCGCTGGAAGCCCTCTCTCAGAAGCTCAACTCTTCCAGAGCAGCCATCAAAGAGATGACAGGACTACAAGTAGTGAGGGTTTTGAATAGTCAATGCTCAAGCTCTGAATGTCCCAGGAGTATTTGCAGACGAGTGGTCCTGCTTAACCAGACCAGTATGGCCACATACAGCACTGCCCGAGTCAGCTATGTCACTCCTAAACACAACATAACAGCCGAATGCCTCTGCACAGGTATGCGATGTGACCATTATAAAATGTGACATTAAAAACCTTATTTATTTATTTATTTTTACTATTAACTATTGTACTATTATTATATTAACAATCATAAAAGTACAAATATTTGTTGAAAAGTAACATTATTGAAATTAAAATCATGATTATGTGTACTGCTTTGACAATATGTAAAACAATCATGCCAATACAGTAAAGTACAGTTAAATTGAAACGTAATTTTAATCTCAATTAAAAAAGATAATTCTACCTTCTGCTTTTCAGACAGTAAGTGCCTGAAGCATGAAACCACCTGTGTGAACCACCCATGTCCAGAGGGCTATGAGTGTGTGTCAGGCTTTGGGAAAGAAAAACACAGCTGCATATGCACAGGTGGTGCCAAAGTCAAATGCTCAGGTAACAGTAAATTAATTTCCTTATCAGATAAGACAGAAGTGTCATCTTAAGGACCCATCACAGGTGCAGATTAAATTGTTCCCCGCTCACTTAATTAATAAAAATTTGCAAGCGTTTAGTGTGTAGTGTAAACACACATTCATTAAATACAATAATACAGGGTTCATTTTCAGCTATTTGCAGATTTAATCATTAGGTGAAGCAGTGTTTACACGCGCAATTTAACACAAGGGTATTTTTGCATAATTTCAGCTTCTCTTGAGTAGGATCTATGGGGTGTTTAACTGTAAATCAACTACAAGATAACATAAGTGAATTTCTTCAGCTGATAATGGGTATCCTCCATTATATCCTTTATGAGAATGTCTTAACAGTTTTAAAGTCCCCCTGTAGTCAATAATTGTATCCCTTAAAACTCAACTTTGATCACCAAAATAACATTTAAAAAGATTTTCCTGAAAAAAAAAAATTCTTCATGCCTAAAAATAGCTTGAATGTTATTCAGGTTATTCAATATAAGGGCTACACCTTTACCTCATTTAGTATACGCGGTTCTATGAATATGCAAATTATCCCCGCCTCCACTCACTCACACCAGCTTAAAGATCCACTCGTTGACGATCACACGTTGACCTGATTGGTTACAGGGTAGTTTGTGACGTCAGAAACACCAGTGATTTCAAAGGTTCAAACTTTCTGAGACTGTCTTTGGCAGGGGCGTCATGCAAGCCAAAATTCTGGGGGGGCACAATCTGAGACGTTGCAATTGTTTTGTGACGGGTGATATGGATCATGTTAGGAGGGATCAGGGGGTTTCTCCCCCTGAAAATTTTTTAATTCTGGCTGCTAAATATACCATTTCAATGCAGTTTGGGAGGGACAGAAATACCTTAACGGAGCTTGCAGCAACCCTCCTCTATCTGAGGACTAAGTTAAAGTATCTATTTTGTAAGTTTATGTAAAAGACAGGTTGATGAAAGAACTGTAAGCTCAAATTCAAAAGCTTTTGAAGTCTACTTCATTAAAGCATGTTTACACACACACTTACTGTACACTTAGGCCTAAGTTACTACACATGATTTTAAAAACAGTACCATTGCAGTTTTTATGTTATGATAATTGGAATGTGACCTAAGAACGATCTTACTTTAAAGGTACATAAAGGTGCTGAGGTCTGACTTTGTGGTGCTCTGAAATTAAGTTATTTTAATATTAATATGTGATGAAGGACTTTGAAAGAAGTTTGACAGATTTCAGTGCTGAATAAGGTTAACACTACCCCGTTTATTTGAAAATGGTTCATATTTGACAGAAATGTAAAAAAAGTAATCAAAACCGATCAGATAACGTTACTATGGCTTTGTATGGCAGTAACGTTAGCCAACTAGTTTACGGTAAGACTAGGCTAGCTATCGATAACGTTACACTGACACAACTTAAGTTAATGCTCTGAATTCGCAGCTAATATCAAATCCATAACTTTTTGATCAAGTTAAAATTTCCAGGTCAACCACAAATAATCCCACTAACTTACCTTTTAATATCATCCGATAACTAATTCAATGCCGATTTGTTGCTTTGCCCACTTACCACTTCAAGACCATCTGTAAAACGTGCGAGACGAGTGAGTTGCTTGAACATACACAGCAAAGATTCTAGAGCGCTCTAGATTTGATATACACAGACACCACATTAGGAAAAAGGGGCGGGCTGATGCATTGCTGACCGATTTATTACACATCCAGAAGAATACATTTGAGTCATTATAGGCTCTGGTATATTATGGAGCATAATAGGAATAAAGTTGTGACAAAAAAAATTTGGTTCACTGCTGTTTTAAGGAGAAAATACGCAGCAATGGTGTTGACTTACGAATTTGTACATGGTTTGTCTTAAAACATTAAAAACACCACATAGACATATAAACAACATTAAAAGCTTGATTTTCACCACAGGGGGACTTTAATTATCTCTGACCCCCACAACCATGTGTTACACTTCTTTTGTTAGAATCGTTACAAGTGGGTTTAACATGTTAATTTTGTTATTATAAAAATGTCGGTAACACTTTAGTATTAAAATGGGATATTCTTCAAATCATGTATGAAGCTTTCAAAATATTTCTGTAATATTGTTATTTTTATTATAGAATCAATAACTGTAGTTACAATGCAGCCAAAGGCAAAACTCAGTAACTGTAAATTTAAAACTGTCCCGTGAGCGACCTGTTAGCACAGCTATGCTAAGATTTAAAGAAATCCAAGTATGAAAACTGATCATCAAAATTTAGTCAAGAAATGTAAGGCCATTTTCTCTGTTCTAGTGTTGCTGTAGTTTCTGGGTTTTCCCTTTGTGGGGCAGAATGAGATTGTGGTAGAAACATTTTAGTATGGGTATTCTGTGCATGACATTTTCTACAATTTTCCATGGCTTAAAATGATTTAGTTAGACATTTATTTTTCCAGCCAGTATAAAGGTTTGTAAAATAGACACATGCAACCATGATCCAAACTTAAATGTCATCTGTATTTATTTTAATTAATGTGCTACTAACTTTATTTCCTGTTTTCCCTCTATGTTCTAAGGAGGATCTTCAATGACATTTAGTCAGAGCAGCTTTATTAAATATCGCCTGAGAGAAAGCACAAGAGAAGTGAAGCTCACGCTCAAGTTAAAAACTCTTTCAAGAGAAGGAACAGTAATGCTTGCCAAAGGAACAGGCCACAGCATTCTAGAGGTATAACAGAATATTAAATCACTGTGTATTTCATTTTCTTGATTAATTTTCTTAAATTTTCTTAATACTGACTGTATGTATTCCTCAGATAGTTGGAGGCAGACTGCAGTTCCAGTTTGACTGCGGTTTGGGTCTCGCCACAGTTTCTGTGCACAGTGTCCTGGTGAATGATGGACAGTGGCACATGGCAGAACTTGAAGTGAAGGGGAACTATGCCAGGCTGGTTCTGGATCAGCTCCATTCTGCGTCAGGCATCGCACCCGGACCCCTCCACTGCCTAAACCTGGGCGACCAGGTGGTCCTGGGTGGACACGCTCAACGTCTCATTTCCAGACTCAGGCGCAATCTGCCTGTATCAAACAGCCTACAGGCCTGCATGGACTCTGTGCTGTTTAATGGACAGAGACTGTCCTTGGACTCAAGTGATCTATTAGGGGTTGCCATTGAGGACATGGTAGGAGTGTCTCCTGGCTGTGTCTTCTTCCCATCTCCAGACTGCTCTAGTAATCCATGCCTGAATGGAGGGAGCTGCTTGATGAGGCAGAGTGGAGGTAAACTGAACCCCACATACTGTAGATTAATGAAAATAACATACTAACCGTATCTGTATTAATATAAAAGTGAATTATTCTAGTTACCGAACACCATCATCAGAATCAGATTTAGGCTTTATCAACATGCCCTCTGTGTTTAATACATATGGGCCTAGTTTCACAGACAGGGCTTAGATTAAGCCAGGATTAGCCCTTAGTTCACCCCAAGTAATTATGACTTTACTTCTTGAAGGAGTTGATGTCCCCTAATGTGACTTTATATTCAGTTTTCACAATGTGACTTTTTAAAAAAGTCTCATTGTGAGATATTAAGTCACATTGGGAGTGTTTGGGGTCAGTGAGACTTGAATGAATACTTTTATTCAGCAAGGATGCATTACATTTTTCAAATCCATTCATTTAAATTGTAATAATATTTCACTATATTTCTGTTTTACTGTTGCTGTTTTCTTACCAAATAAATATAGACTTGAAGACCATTTTTCAAAAAACATAAAAAAATATTACTGACCCAAAACTTTTGAATGGTAGTGTAGTTGCAATTTTGAGTAAAGTGTGTGTAAATGTGTAACTGTGTTTCCTATTTTTAAATTTATCCCAGAATTACATTTTAATATTTGATCTGATGATAGGTTAAATATAAATTAGAATAACAGAAACATTTTTGCTTTCTAACTCCAACATTTTCTGGTTTCTAACTCCACTGTAGATGATACATCTTTATCTGGCCTCCATGTTATATCTATCAGTTTGTTTATTGCTGAGTCATTGATATTCTCCCAGGTTATGCCTGTAAATGCAGTACTTCATTCTCTGGGACTCACTGTGAGGTCAAGATCAGTCCTTGTGACTCCAACCCCTGCCTATATGGAGGAACCTGCATCCAGAATAACCTGGACTACTCCTGTAAATGCAGGGGCCAGTACTCAGGACAAAGGTACTGCACTTTCAATGTACTGCATGTACAAGTGAAATTTTGACTATAAAATCTTCTAATGGGACATAATTACTGTATGCCCAAAACTCTCTGTATGTCCGCAGGTGTCAGATAGGTCCTTTCTGCAAGGAGAATCCATGCCAAAATGGTGGACAGTGTATAGACAGTCTTGATGGACCCATATGTCAGTGTGAGTCAGGATTCGAAGGAGAAAGGTCTGTTGTTATTATCGACCTCTTAACAAATCTTAGTGCTTTCCTCAAGTATGTTTGACAGAGCATTTTTATTTTTAGGTGCATGATTGATATCGACGAGTGTGTGGACAGGCCTTGCTTCAATGACGGCCGTTGTGTCAACACACATGGATCTTTTAACTGTTCTTGCTTGGTGGGATTCAGTGGGAGACTGTGTGAGATGGACACAGAAGTGAGAAACCAACTTATATCTTCATCCTGGAACTCTTGGATTGGAGAACTGGTCGCAATGCTGGCATTCCTGACAGCCATCTTTGTTTTGACATTGCTCTTCTTAATAGTGTGGAAAGGAACCTCCAAATCTGGCAAGAGAGATAAAGACCTTGATAAGTACAAAGATGTTGATTCTTACATTCAGAGGTCCAGTGTATACAACCAAGCCCGAAAAGAATCCTGCCCGGACACCCCGCCGCAGGTCCCGGTGCGACCCATCTCTTACGCACCCAGCATTCCTGGAGAATGTCGAAAAAACAAACGAGGCTCGGTGCCTGAGTTCAGCAGCTTCACGCCAGATCCACTCTTTGGTCTTAGGAAGACTGTGGCTGTGTGCAGTGTTGCCCCTAACCTACCACATCACAAGGCATACCATTCACACTCGGAAAATGATTCCATACAAGCAGACTGGGATGAGGAGTATGATGGTAAGTGCAGTCTGAAGCTTCAGTTGAAGGCCTCAAGTTCGAGAAGCCGTTTAATTCAGATTTACGTCATCTGGGAAAAAAGTACAGTATATCGCAACTTCAGTTTATGCGCTCAGTAAAAAGGCAAGTACTATTTGGCTGGTCATGTGATCTCCACATGTGGCCTCCATGTAGATTGTCAGCTTTTATTTTTTATTTATTATTTAAGACTATTTGTAGGTGTAAAACTAGTTACTGAGGGTACCTTTAAACAACAGAGTTCTTGAAATGAATTCATGAATAGTCATGTGTTTAGCAGTTGGTCTTAGTTATGACCTTTGCAGAATTGCTCTTTACTTTTCTGTTCCTTCTTTGTATATTCATTCTTTCAGAAAAATTCCAAGACTTGACTTCCTGTTTAGAAATTGAGGACGACAGTGTTTCCTTTTCTCGTGATAATAGAGGGCTGCGGTCCATCTGCTCCCTCCAATCAGACTTCACGGATGACAACAGTAAGTTGCACAAACCAAAAATGTCACGTTTGAAATGATATAATTTAGTCAAAGACTTTTCCACTAACGCACAATCTGACAAACGTAGGTATTTTTCTGTAGAGCATCTGTTTTTTATTTTGTGCACTGGTGTATTCACTTATGCATCTGTGTGTCCGTGTCTATAATGAATTCAGCCCCAATATGGATTAAATCTGAGCAGAGATTCTGAACAGACTGCAGTGTAAGTGTTATGCATGTGATTAATTAGAACTAGAGTATTAGTCACCAATTAATGTTTTCTTTTATACTAGAATGTGTTTAGCCTTATGGTGCTATCGTTCAAAGGTTTGGGGTCAGTAGGGTTTTGTTTTATTTTGAATTAAATTAATCAATTTATTAATGAAGAACGCATTCTATTGATCAAAAGTGACAGTGAAGACATTTATAATGTAGAACCAAGGTTTCAATTTCAAATAAATTCTGTTCGTTTGATCTTTCTATCATCTATCATCAAATTATAAAAAAAAAAAACAAACACTGAAGACATGGAGTCATAGCTGCTGAAAATTGCATCACAGGAATTAATTATATTTTAAAATATATTACAATAGAAAACAGTTAAATTAAATTGTAATAATATTTCACAATATTACTGTTTTTTTCTGTATTTTGATCACATAAATGCAGTCTCTGTGATCATAAAATACTTATTTCAAAAACATTAATAAATCTTACTGACCCACAAAGTTTGGAACAGAAGTGTAATATTCGTTTGGTGAGATACTATTCTTACTGTTCTAATAATCATTTTATAGTGACTTTACAGAAGACCTAGTTACCGAACGCCATCATCAGAATCAGATTTAATATATGGGCCTAGTTTCACAGACAGGGCTTAGATTAAGACAGGATATCCCTTTTTAACATTTAAACGTGCCTTAGAAAAAAAAACCATTACTGACGTGCATCTTAAGACAAAACAGACTAGGTCAAGTTGCTTTTAGTTAAAACAGCTCAAACGTGCATTTTAGTCTGGGACTAGGCTTAAGCCTTGTCTGTGAAACTGGGGGATGATCTTTTGTAAAGTTTTATGAAATTAAAAGAATTGTAAAATAAGATTTAATAACTGATGTTTTATTCTTTACTTTTACAAGCTTTCAAAGTGAAACACCCTGTCAAAACATAGATTGACATGGTGAGAAAAAGGTATACAGTATGTACATATCACATCATGTTAGTGGTTTCATATTTATCATCATTCTGTATGTTTCTCTAACTCACTTCAGCTGATTGTTTATTCACTGTTAAACACTGACCAATGTTATCGCATGGACATTTTAAGAGATTCATTTTGCCATTTGAATTTTTTTGCTTTGGTACTCTGAGAATGACAGTGGTTATTTCTGTTTTGTTGTTTATCAGACTCTTCATGCATGCTCCATTGCTTTAGCAAGCTTGGTTACACTGAACAACTGTGTGAATTTGATCGGTTCTTGTGAATTGCCTATAACAAGTTCTGCTCTATGCACTGGCATCGACCTCTGGGGAACTTTGCTGTTTAATCTTCTCTAACTCGGAGGAGTTATAACAATCTCTTTCAAACCATTGTGCTCAGATCTTTCTCACTGTAAGATTAATGAGCCTCAAACCTATCAAAGCATAGTCTGAAGATACCTGTGAGCGTTACTGAAATGTGTTTGTTGTGGAGCTGCTTGCAGCTGTGAGAGTGTGAATGATATGACAATATACACTGCTGTTCGAAAGTTTGAGGTCGGAAAGATTTTTTGTTTGTTTGTTTTAAAAATGAATACTTTTATTCATCTAGGATTAAATGATTTTATTCCTTCAATTGATCAAATATGACAGTTAAGACATTTATAATGTTACAAAAGGTTTCTATTTCAAATAAATGCTGCTCCTTTGAACTTTCTATTCATCATAGAATCCACACAAAAAATATATAACACGGTTTCCACAAAAAATATTGAGTACAGCTGTTTTCGACATTGATGATAACAAGAAATGTTTCTTGAGCACCAAATCAGATTTCTGAAGGTTTATGTGACACTAAAGACTGAAGTAATGGCTGCTGAAAATACACTTTTGCTATTCCATTTTAAAATATATTGAAATAGAAAACAGTGAATTTAGATTATTATAATAATACACAATATTACTGTTTTACTGTTTATCTGATCAAATAAATACAGCCTTGGTGAGCAGAAAAGACTTCTTTCAAAACCATTAAAAAAATTCAACCAATCCCAAACTTTTGAATGGTTGTAGTGTAAAAACATTTACAATATAGTGACTGTTTGTCAGTACCTACATTATATATATTTTGAGCTTAACAAATTTTCCATCTTCGATAAATGTGTAAAACTGTCTGATTTTCTAACAGGCTATTACTGGGATACCTCAGATTGGCTGCAGAATATCTACACTCCCGGGGTCCAAGGTTTTCTCCAGTATGAATTTGTACAGATGTCCTCCTCTATGCACACCGCTCCAGATGTTCTTGACATGGACTACCTTACTCCTGGCGGTGACATTGAGAACTTCCTGCCAATTCCAGCTCTCCCTCTTAATACTGACATGTCTGCAGTTCCAGAGTACGACCAGCATACCAGACCAGAGGTCCATCACATTATCCACCCAACAGCAAGGTCAAACTCCATGTTGCCCAGTCAAAATCACAGCCATGGCTACCCACGGCCCATTGAAACAACCTTTGAGATGCCTCAGGGCCAACCTATAGGACCTGCTGAGATTAACGATTTCTCGGAAAGTCATTTGTGAGCCACACACTTCTAAACTCACTTACTCAGACTTGCCAGCCAGTGGTTAGAAATTCAATTCTACGGTCAGTGACCATGAAAATCTTAGTGAAGCTGCGGTTGGTAACACCTGAGGTGTGACACTGGTGGGTTGATGTGCTCTGATTTGAAACCACCTTTAGTCTCTCATGCAGAATCATGTCTTTATTCCTAAAGTCAAATCTTGTATGGTAGGATATGTCACTGTTACACGCATTCCTAGATTTACTTTAAAGATGCACTCTGTAATTTTTTTCTTCAAAAAATTAGTGGCAACATGACAGTGGTCTAGGACTTTATACTCTCACCTAGTGGTATAGATGAAGCATCACAGTAAAGTATTGTTTTTTAAGTTATCAATGCCATCATAGTCAAATGTGCTATTCCAACGCTATCTCACGACCAATTCGTACGAATGATAAAAAGTTGGCTAATTCGTACTAATTTGTACGACCTCACTCGTACGAATTTGTACGATTTGTCTAAACCCACGTGATGGGTAGGTTTAGGGGCGGGGTCAGGGGTAGGTCATTCGTATGAATTCATACGAATTGGCCAATTCGTAAAATATGTAAGATTTTGCAAAAATCGTACTAATTCGTACGAGTCAGGTCGTATGAATTCGTACGAATAAGCCACTTCGTAGAATTTTTACGTTTTCCCGTGAGATCGGGCTGGCTATTCACAGTCAGCCATGATTTATTCTGCAAGTGAAAATTTCCAAATCAGGGAGTTAAGATAAACGGATAAATATAAGATAAATATATTTGGCCTCCGATATGATTGACCTTCATTTTATGTGTATATGATTTTAAACATATATTTTTTAATAGCACTATGCATTCCTTTTGTGCATGACATTATTGTGAATAACTGTAATGTCTGTGCTACTAGCTTCACCAAACAGAATTACAGAACCACACTGCCACCTTCTGCCATTGGTTTAGAGAGACATATAGAGTAGTCCAACCCCAAACTCATGCCATTGGTTTAGCCATTGTTTACAGTATATTGAAGTATTTAAAAATTTTACACTTCAGCTTTAATTAAACAAACATTTTCCCCCAGTGCTGACATGAATTTACATAAAAAGAAATGTTGTCATTGAAATTATATGGTCAGTGTGAGAATTTTACTGTTGTGAAATTTGTCATGATATAAGTTAGTGTTGGGTAATCAGAGGCAAATTTGACAATAAATGTAAAGTTTTAAGTTTTAATCCCTGAAGTATTTAATTACTGAGGTTTGTCAATGACCAGTGCCCAGTAAGAGGCATTATTTAAGTATGTCAACTTGTATTATGTTTAACAAGAAAATGTATTTGTATTTGAATTTGTCTTTTTTTTTCCTTTTCTTTTTTTTTTTTACACAATAATGTATGGTCTGTAAAATGTATATTATGCCCCCATTTGTGGACTCTTTGAAATGTTGATGTTCTATATGTACATAAATTAAAATATTTTTAAGACATACATTATTCCGTCTCATTTATGCATTCATATTGTTTTGTTGGTTGTTTTAAGACTGTAAATAACCTGAAGGTCTCTGTTAACAAGTTACTTGCACATCAATCAACAGAAAGAGGTTGGGGAGTAGAGAGCATCTATATGTGTTCATATGGAAAAAAAGGTTTTTAAAAATCATCTGAGGACGACAGGATGCAATTCCTTCACTGTTCTCCTGCTGCTTTAGCCCCACTATTGCAATCAAACAGTCTCATTAGGGGACTTTAAACTTTTCTGAAGCTGTGAAATTTTGGTTGATGATCCGGAGCTAATAGCAGATGTCCTCAATAGGGCTGTTATGGCAATAATGACTAGAAGATCGTCTGCTATCAAGATTATAATTTATAGTAAAATTAGGAGCGTTTTGCTAATTTACAACTTAGGGCATGACCACGTTAACATATTAATGGTTTCAAATGTTTGCAAAATTCAAACTTCGAATTTTAGAATAATAGCCTAGCTGATTAATGAAACGTCTCCATTATTTTTGACTACAGTTTTTAGGTCAAGTGTATTTGTAGCTATAGCTCTTTTCACAATAGGCTACATACCGTTTCAAAGTAGCCTAGCTTTACAGAAAATGCTTGTTTCAATGTTACAATTTCGGATAATATATAGATTAAAGTAAAAATGTCCACTTGGCCATGATGGCAGTAGGCTAATATCAGCTATAATATAATATGTTATTTTAGTTAAGCAGACACAACGAACATGTTAGGCAGCAATTGCAACTTGTGCATAATGATAAAATAGGCTACAATTGAAGGATAATACTTGATAGTTTTTGTATTTCGATCCAAAACTTGCGTCATTTGAAGTCTTCGCAAACAGCCTATTATTCCCTAATTCTATCATGGCATTTCTAAACATCTTACCAGTATTGGTGCATGTCAGCAATAGCAAAATTGGTGTGTCAACTTTATATGCCTAATTTAAAGTCTTTGCATTGTAAACAGGATTACCCGGGAGATTCTTTCCATATTATATATATATATATATACAATTGAACACTAGAGGGCAGCACACTCAAAAATTCAAACAACCAGGTTGACTGCATGCATAACTGTAAAAAAAAACATTTTATTACAAGATTTCAGACCTTAATACAGTTTATTTGATAACGATAATACATTTGAACACTTAATTTTGAGATTATTCTGATAAAAATATATTTTCATTTTATAATGTTGCTGATATAGTTAAATTATTCTCTATTGATTGTATGAGGCATAGCATGCTTATAGTAGCATATACTGGAGGGAAGACAGGTCTACACTAGTGCATGTCTTACAAATCACTATATGAGAGTAACATCATGTAAATGCTTTGACAAGTAGTGACAGAGGCCTGAGGCGAGGAACAGGATATATGCGTGTAACACAGTGTGACAGGTTGACCTTGTATGATGAAGTCATGTGACGCTGTCATTGTGGGACCTACCCTGGCCCTTGATGAACAACAAATATTACAAGGATCTCCATGAATGGGAATTTATGTTCAAAATTACATAATACCATGCTAATTTTATATAGTATTAGGCCTGCTGGTTTTATATGGAATATATGCATGGAATCCATAGATGACTTTTGCAAAAATTCACACCACATACTGTGTACTGTACACAATGCACAATCCTGTATCCCACAATGCAATGTGCTCAACTTGACCATCCATTTTTTACAAATGAACTAGTAATATATGCCAGTCAGGATTTTCAACATCCCTTTGAGTGAACTGCCAAATAAGAGATTTTGATTTATTAATCAAAAAAGTCAAAATAATCTAAATAAATCTAGTCAATTTAAGTGTCTGTATAATTTCAGTGCACTCGTATAACCCAATGCACATAGAAGAAGAGACATGCTTGCCTATAATAGATGACTGAATTTCAAATGTCAATGATGGTTGGAAACTCTCTCCTAAACAAGAGGTGCGTGAAGGGGGTTTTCAGCTTGAGTTAGGCTGTCTATAAATATGTATACCCTGAGTAGCACTTACATACAATCAATGTCCTCCAAAAATATAAATATAAATATATTTTAGAGCAGCAGTTATAGACCAGTGCTTTTAGATAAATGGGTAATTCTTCAGTTTGGGAAAAATAAAACTTCTTCAAACTGTTTCAAGTACCTATTGTATTGCACTCGATGTAATCCTCGTGTACACACACACACACGCACGCACACACACACAGAAAGTTCAATTAAACATGCTAATGAGCAGACCAGGTGGTAATAGCCTGTTTAGTGGGAGTAATTGTCATGAGCAGTCTCCTCACACCTGGCAGAAGGTGATAAAGTGGTGAAATGTTGAATGTCCTTGTTTCAACTCTGTACGGGCACTTGCAGCAGCCAGAGATCTCTTAAGTACTTTCAAAGCATTAAAAAAAAAAAAAAAAAAAAATCGACAAAGAATAACCTCTTCATGGCAGCTATTGTTGCTCCCGGCCATTTCCAGGAAAATGAAGAAATAATGAATTTAATAAATAAATGGATACATAAATAAACAACAAGCAGTATTCCAGCCTTGAATACCTATTGTGCTCTTCCTATTCATTCATGCTCAATGTTATTTATAATCCAGAGAAAATAGAGAACCCCATTTCGTGTTGCTGCAAAATACCAATTGTCCATAAAATGAAACACAAAATAGCCCAACAAGATACACACACCATTCTACCTACAAAATGTAATTTGCAATAATCATTCCTTATCATTTTTACCTTCATTGCCAAAATTTTGCTGATAACATAATGCCATTTTTTTAAGTGTACTTCAATATTGCTGTGGTAGACACTGACGTCTGCAAAAGTTTGTGCATTTCACAAATAGTCGGTTTCTCATATAACTTTCAGAATCTGAGAAACTGTCACTTACTGTAGTATAAACCATTTTCAAATTCAAGTGACATTTAGAAGCAAATTAATTGAAGCATTGATTTTTCTAACCAATATGGCAATATGTATGATAAAATTAATAAATAATATTTCCTTGAATAATAATAATAATAATGGTCACAATAATAAATTACAATGTTTGATTTGAAAGACATTGAAAAGCTAAATCTTTACCTTTCAGAGACAATCAGATAAGAAAATGGCAGTTCAACTGTGGTCAATAATTGTTAACTTTTTCACAATCTCATTTGCTTGATGTTTCTCCTACCATTCTCTCTCTTTCACTTAAGACCGACCTCGTCCATCTTTCCAGGTGACTCTCTTCACTCTCATTATCTCTTCTTTGTGTCTTCTAGAACTTCCTCTTTCCTCCTTTAGTCATCTGTTCGGTAACCGATATGACTGTCACACCCGCTTTGTCTTTTCCATCCTCCTTCTTTCTTCCCTAAACCGTTTATCTCGACCTA
Source organism: Leuciscus leuciscus (assembly GCF_965113295.1). NCBI lineage: Eukaryota > Metazoa > Chordata > Actinopteri > Cypriniformes > Leuciscidae > Leuciscus > Leuciscus leuciscus. The sequence continues at coordinate 21,207,459 of NC_138732.1, forward strand.
ACAATGTCAGGCTTTTTCTACAAGCTTCTCTTTATTTCATAAACCTCAAAATGCCATTTTGGTGGCTGTGTTCATTGCTCAGCACAGAGCATGGCATTTCTCATTTTATATTCACTTCTCAAATGTTTGTTGAAGACAGAGGACTCACAGTCGCACAAAGACCTGGAGCAGCATGCCTCAGAAACACAGCAAGACTTACTCATGGCTGTGTCATAACGAATCAGAAATTTAACTAAGCTGAATATGCTGTCTGTTCCTTTACAGATTCACTGTTGCTCTCGAAAATTGGTTTAATGCCTGAGGTAGGTCATTTATGTACACAAACGTCAACATTATTCATCCTGGTAAGGGCATTTTCTATTTATATGTTCTCACATGGCCTTTAGAGGATCTTCTATGAAGGTACAAACTGTCCATGTAATGTACAAATCTCAAGTTTCCATCATAATATGAAGGATTGTCCACAACCACTGTATGGTCAATCTTCTCTGAAAGCCAATGGAAGACATTCAGGTCGTGTCCTTCATAAGCACACTGTTCCTTACAGACATTTCGATAACATTCTGATCATTCTGTTCAGAAAAGTTGAAATGGAGTCAAAAAGTTTCTTCAGCTCAAACCTAATATTACTTGGATACTCAGTGAACGATAAAACCAAAACTCCAGTGTCTCCTTACTTCTTTACAACAAAGGCTCTGTCTCAGAATTAACTCGCGGTACACTTTAATGATTTATTGATGACTACGGTCCAGTATCCCCTTTCTCACACTCTCTTTAAAATGATTGAGGATTCCTCGTATCTGAGGACCGACAAAGTTCAGAATGTAATTAAACTCAATACAAACGAATACCTCTACTTGGGAAACCAATGGTAACACAGAGAGGTCACATGTCCACCACACATCAACCTTTATCAATGAAATGCCAGTGAGACGAACAATGCACTTTAAGTTAATTACTTAGGACGTGGCTTTGTCCTTCATTGTTCAATCTGACAGTCATCAGATCATCATATCTTTGTAAATTTGCCATTAAGCCAAGCTGTCTGTTCTTATCTATCTGTTCCCATCTGCTTCACAATAAGGTGTAGTAGATAGCGTGACATGATTTAAAGGTTGAGGTATTTTTTTATTATATTACAAGTGTAAACAGAAATGAAAACGCCCAAGCCTGTGTTTGTTTAAGTGTTTAAGCGCATCACATGTGTGACTTAAGTTTGAAAGCTGATGCTAGTTTCACACCATTGCATGACCTATTTGCTATTTATGTGTCACATTACAGAGATCAAATGCAACGTTGTTTCAGAATTATATAACCAAGCCCAGGGAGACTGGGGAAAAAAAATACTAGTGTTTACTGTAAATATTAATGTCAATGTCATGAAAAAAATTGAAATGCTGGAATATTCTCCTCTGTAATGTGTCCTCTAGAGTAACCAATACCATGAGTAAAGTGTAATGAGATCCAGTGTTAATGTGTTCTGATAGGAGGGTAAGGGTACATGTCAATAAATGTTAAGATCTTCAGTCTTGATGAATGAGCGAATGCAAAATTCTATTGGATTCTTCTTCCTTAAATTGTCCCCCAGACTCCCAACTCATTAATCTGTTCCATTTCAGATAAGATGATTTTTTTTCTTCTTTCAAGTGCGCTGCTCTTCAATACCTGGATCAAAAACAAACCCCAAAGTTGTCTGTGAATCATTCAAGTTATACTGTCAAAAGTTCAATCAAATGCAATTATTAACACTTGAACTATAGATACTGGAGTTTCAAAATGGCATATTGATTTCAAGGAATTTATACATGAAAGCTGATCATAGAGGGAAAAACTTACAAGATGATATGTCAAATATATGGCACATTAAAGTGCAGACTGTTTTGTCATAATGTAATGAATGTTTTGCAAAAAATGCTGTTTTTGAAGAATGAGGGAATTATATTGAACCCGATATCCAAAACCCATTAATATTGCAGTAAATTTAAAGGCCAGAGAGATTGTGAAAAAAGTTAAAATTGTCATTCGTTTTAGTGCAAGACACATAGACTAACTTTAGAAGTGGACTTCCAATGTATGATATAACACGTTTAACTTGAAATGTGTAGCTTTGACATGTCTGAAATGGAGTGTGTATGAGAGAGATAAAACTGCAACTACTGAATGTGAGTTATTTAAAGAAGCTGCACTGACAGGCATCCTCTAATGCAAAGCTAATGCATGGTGCTGAGCTACAGTCCAAAGAGCATTTGGACCACATTACGCTATGACGAATACATTTGGCTGTATGTGCTAATGGACAGCTGCATGGTCTAAAAGTTGTTTCTAAGGGGCAGTATTTATTGCTGCTCAGATCCTTTTTGCAGGTCTGTCTGGCAGTTGGAAAACTCCTACATTTAGATAACAGAATGCAAGGCACACTTTTTTCTTTAGAATAATAACACCAGGAATATGTATTAAAACATCTCAGAATTTTTCATTGAAAGTCATGCACATGCATGATATGACTGACTGGCTATTATAGGGCTGGGCGATAATAAAAAAATCTCAATTTTGTCTCAGGAGGAAGCTGTCACATGTGTTTAATGAACTGTATCTTTTACAGTAATAACGGTGGAAATGCCAGACTTTGAAAAAATAAATCTACACTGAGAAAGATGCACAGGAGTAAAAAGTTTAATTATTAGTATTAGTTTTAAACTTATGTATATTGTCAAGTGCACATCAAACTGACCTATAGGCTTCTGTCTGTATGACTTTAATGCTTTAACAGTTCACCAAAAAAGAAACAACCACGAAGCAACTTAGGCTGAAGAGTCTCGCTTAAAGGCATTACTAAAGGTTTATTAGCAGTGTTTGAACCCACAAGTTTCATCCCAAGTCATTAACCAATACGCCACGCACTGAAACGATTAATTAAACTACGTGAATCTGTAAATAAACTATGAATTATCAAAAATAATGAATGGACACATGCATAATAGCACATGGATGTGAAAGGTGAAAGAAGAAACTCAACCATCTCCGACCCAAATTCCGAGCCGATTTCGTTGTCTTCCACAGCGGGGCAGCGTTACAGCGATCCACAGACAGCTTCATCAACCATCCATGTGCATTTGAGAAGAACTTAACTTGCTGTCGGATGTTACATACCAACAATCTGATGTAGGCACAAAGCTATAAAAGTGCGGACACATGTCCGCGCGCAGACCATGAAGGCGTGCGCTCCATCGAGGACCATGACAAGACAAGAGACCTTCAATTTACGCAAGTTTACGTAAACGCAAAAACAGCCACATGGTTTTCCAATGGACTCAAATCCTATGCTTTATGACGAGGATTATTGAAGTGAAGATAAGATGAAAATAAATGGCAGCAGCCGGTTGATGAACAGTTCTTCATTGAGCCCTTACGAGATCTCGCTGAATCGCCCTCCCTGGGTCTCCACAACTTTGGGCTGCTTTCTGATCTTCACTATCGTGGTTGACATACTGGGGAACCTATTGGTGATTTTCTCCGTGTGCAGAAACAAGAAACTTAGAAACGCAGGTAAGGTCGCTTTTAAAACAAACATGGCAAGCCTTTTAAACATTTATTCATTTAAACCTAGGCTTCTAGTATTTATTTATATTTTTGTCACTAGCCTACAGTGCTTATTTTTAATTGCTAGCAGATGATCCAATATTAGTATTTTTTCACCTGTAACTATTCACTCGATTCTAGTAGCTACTACAAATAGTGACTAACATTTATTTCATTCGTCACCAATACTTTCTCCTAGTGGGTAAGTCTCAGTAGTGACAAGGAACAATATGAGTTGAACTTTATGGTATTTTTCTCATTCATTTAATTATAACATTATATAGGTTCAGATATTAACTGTTCTGATATAACTGACTATATGTATTACAGTTGTAGCCAATGTCCCAGTACTTACTACTACATAGTTTTCAGTTTTACTAGTAATTACTCATTGTATTTAATATTTATATCTATTTGATTTGCAGTTAAACTTCTTATCTCACTACAATTGCTTTATTTATTTATTTATTACTGAGGCAATGACTGGTCATAATAACAACTTTATTTCATTCAAATCTTACTGGCCGGATTTGGGCACCAGGATTTCAGTCAATGGGGTGCTTAAATGACAGGATATCAAATATGGACAGGATTACATGCATACTGTTTAACAGACAGTGTACACTGTATGAAGTGAGTTTTAAGAGTTCATAAATTAATTAGGATCATGCATCATTCTGCATAAACTGGATTCTTACTCAGTGTGATTTCATATTTTCTGTCATTTCTGACAGGGTTTTTTATTTGACTGTATTGGGCAGTAAAGGACTATTTTTAGAGGTTTCAGGTAACTGGCCCAATATCAAACAAAACTGAACAGGCAAGTAATTTTCCTGTGAGTGGATGGAGTGCTTATCACCGGTGTCACACCGGCCCATATGTCACATTTCTCTGCCAATAGAGACAGAGACCTTATGTTGTTCCTCAACTGTGAAGTTTGTGGCACCAGTTTGAAAACTACAACAGCACTACATGTAGTGGACACAATTTTTGGACAAAAATGTAGTCTGCACTTATGCATGCTTTACAGTGCTTATATTTACATCAAGTACAAAGCAACTCCAATTAACTAAATATACTTAAATATACATTATGTGGAGCAGCATGTTGATGTTTTTGCTGTTAAAATTATAGGCTTTAGGCATGTGATGGTATCAAATATTCATATTGTGACAATTGCTGAAGCTTTTATAATGGTAAATGATAAACACACTTTAGTATTGTCCTCTTAATAATAAGTTTAATAACTTTTTTTTTTACAATAACAAAAAGAACCTATAAGATTTAAATACAATACAACAATACATAATACAAATTCATTAATTAAACAAATGTTCCAAACTGATTAAAGTGCTAAAAAACACAAAGAACAACAATAAAGAATCAGAACATTTCCAATCAATATCTAGATACCTTTTCTGGACTGGCATGTATTTAAATAAAATATTTAAATGTTAAAAATATAAAAAATTATAATGCCTGTTTGAAAACACATAAATACTGAATGCCTTCCTTTTTTCCTCTGTGATAAGCATTCTCTGTATTAGAAACAGAATGTTATGCAGCTTTGTGCACCGGGGCAACCACTGTATTTCAGATTTTCCATAAGAACCACCTATATCACTGCAGCTGTGTCAAAATTCGGAGGCTGCGCATTTGAAGTCTGCATACGTCATCGAGGCGGTCTCATTTAAGAAAAGTAACTGTTAGATTGCAATGTAAGAAAGAAATTATAGTATTTAGCACCACAAGGAATAACAGTCAATTTTATTATGGTTATTTTTCTTAAATAAAACATCCTTGATATCGTATGCAGCCTTCAAATGCGCCCCCCGAATGACAGAGCCTCCGAATTAGGACACAGCTATAGAGAATTAGCATTTTCGTTAAGCCCATCACGATGCAGAAATAAGCTAATGTGTATTCTAAAAATCGAAACAATTCAGAAAATAAGGTACCTAGAATTCACAATGTTTTGAAGTGCCCACAATAAGAATAGCCTACTTGTTCATTACATGTTCATTACCCAAAAATAACAAATTAACGATATTACTATGTAAATTGTAACACTTTTCCCTGAAATTTACTGTGCTTTTACTTTACTCTCCATTTTGACTTATTTCATTATTGTCTCTCCAGTTTACACATCTTTGTTGTAATGTTTTCAGTCATCAGGTGTTTCAATTACAGTTTTTCTCAATAGCTTTGGCTCAATTCTCAAAAGAGATTTTTTTTTTCCCTCAAAACAAGTTCAGATCTCTGGCCACATCAGAATTGAGTTTATTATTGATTTAAGCAAATTGCATCCGTTTTGGCACATAAAAAGAGTAAGTACAATTGTCTACAATTTGCACAATGACTAAATTCACATGGCTTGTTAATCAAAATTCCCAGTGAAATTGTCAAACTCTTCACAACTTCTACACATTCCTTCATTGTGTGAGCAAAATGAGGTTTCAGGTAACTGGCCCAATATCAAACAAAACTGAACAGGCCAGTCATTTTCCTGTGAGTGGATGGAGTTCTTATCACCGGTGTCACACTGACAGTTTTGTATAAAGCAGTTAGTGTCAACAAAAAAGTAGAAAATGAGTTTTAAGGACTACAACAAACGGCTGTTAGGGACTACACGACATTCCTCCAGGGTTAGTGACATCACCATCCCTAAAATTTACATAAACCCTGCCCCATGAACACGATTTATAGATTATCAAGACAGAATATGCTAATCAATGACTAGAAGATAACTACACATAAGCTACATAAATTCATCAACTAACCATTCAGAAACGTATTGTTGCATTCATCATGTTGTCACTTCTTCTTGAGTCTCTCCATCATTGTTTGAATCCAGTTTGAACATAAAAGGCTAAAAGTTTTAGAAATTTTCAGTGCATGTTTGTGTGAGTGCAAGCTGTTGAAGCTCCGCCCTCTGTGCCGGGAGCAGCAGCTCATTTGCATTTAAAGGAACAGACACAAAACAGTGCATTTTTGCTGACCCTCAAAAAGGGACAACTTTAACATGCTATATAAAAATATATGTGGGTTATTTTGAGTTAAAACTTCACATACACACTCAGGGGACATTAAAGACTTATTTTACATCTTGTGAAAAAGGCATTATACCACCCCTTTAAGACTGTTTCGAAAAATGTGCCAAAGTGATTTAGAAAAACTGTATTTAATAATATATACATACAGTCATACATATACATTTTTGTTTCATCCTGTGCTGAGTACAGTGCACTATAACCTTTGATAAGTGGGTCAAATTAACCCAGTAATTGTTCCATTAGCCTCTCACGATGTGTGCTTCATTATGTTCCTCGGCATGAGAGGACCTCCCATGGCCCAATTTGAAAACCACTGACCCAGTGTGAATATTCAATTAGCAGTCATTCCACCACATATACAAAGGTAAAGTGATTTAAAAAACAAAAAATGCGGTCACATGAGCACGCACACATTCGCTCTTCATTGTTCTTCTGTGCTGAAACAAAGTGGTTCCGCTACTCCCCATTGCAGTCTATCTGTTTTATTTAAGCTACTCAACCTCAAAGACTCTATCTGCTGTGGCACAACTGTCTGTTTAGATTATTCAGACTAACCATTCCCTGCTGTTAGGTAAGCCTCCTTTCAACACAGCCAGTGTACCTACATCATAAAATTGCCAATGAAACTCTACCTGAGAGCTTGCAATGATATGCTGTACTATATGCATGTTATATCTCAATACCTGTAGATTTCAAGGTATATACACTCACACTGGGAATCAAATCCATGACCTTAGCATTGTGGGCATCATGCAGTACCAGTTGAGCTACAAGAACCCCAAACAGGCACTTGGTTCCCTTTTTACATTTTTCAAGGTCTCGGACAGAGCCCGTCTTCTCTATGCGGCTCTCATCTCTAACTACTGTTCTTTAGCACTGACTTTGCTTATGAGCCCAAGGCGGTCATATTCGATAAAGTTCACTGTTCATTCAAGAGGAACTCTCCTCTACCAATTATTCACAGAGGCTGTGTGAGTGGAAGAAGGGCCCTTTCAGCAGGCTGGAACGAGGACAGAGAATAGTGATTACTTAAGTATTTTCAAACAACAGCATATAAAAGTCTCAATCAAAGTGCATACATAGATATAAAGTGATAGTACTGATGATTAAAAGTTATTGTTCAGGTTTAACTGAACCACGATGTGATTATTCAATTTCAATATAACTTTTACCATGTTTAAAGTACAAATTGAATGGATAGTTCATGGAATCTAATGTCACACATCTGAATGTCCTCACTGCTATTTTAATTCACGCTCCAAAAATAACTAAATACAGACAGACAGACAAACAGACTGTATTGCCCTGTTGGAAACTCACAAATTTTTAGCTTTTTGAGATGAAGCTTTATTTATTCTCAAGGAGTTCATGTGCTCACTCCTGCCTGCCTTGGCCCTCGGCCTGCCCTTGGGCTGGTTTCGATGCCTGGGCAATGAATGGACAATTGCTTATACACTGTACTGATGCTGCGCTCACTTACAGACTGACTCCTCTTTGAAGATCCACTCTTGGCTCATCCGCTGTTAAACACAGCCAGCCTGGCCCAACACCATGCCAGACATTTTAATCCAGGGTCTGTATCAAATGTCACATGACAGCAAATTTTCTGTGGCCATACAATTTTTTTTTAAAGTGGAGACAAAATAATTATATATATATTTTTTGCTGCTGCTTATTATATGACAGTTTTTTTTAAAATTATTATTATTATATATATATTTTTTTTTACAATACTCCAAATAATTGAAGCAGCAGTTGCCATGTTCATTTATTGGGCTAGTTTTGTGGTTTTTCTATTGTTTGGTCCAACAAAAAGTGTTTAAATCTCAATCTCTTGTTTAAAGCACACTTTTTTGTTAGGTTTTGTCAGGCCAGGTTGTTGCTTATTTTATATATACTATACATAGTTATATATTGTTCTGCTTGAGAGTCAAACTAAATATCAGTGTGTGGAGTGATTGCCCAAATTAACATAATTTACATATATGTGTTAATGCACAAAACAATATCCTCACTCACTCATACTGATGGTCAAGCTTTGAATTGGTTCGTTCAGTATTTCTGCAAAGCTGGACTATGACCCTTTATCTGGGTTTGACTGTGGCAGATGACTTAATATCAAATGTCAGATAACCCCCTGATTGGGCTTCATAATGGTCTCATCATCTACAGAGATGAAGTGAGGAATGATCTTCATGAATAAATGTTACTGTGGCTCTATATTTTTTGTAAAAAGAGTTTTTCAATTCGTTTTTTTTCTTGTCAGTTGTTTCTCTTAGAAGTAAATATGGTTATTTACCATTTTTACCTTATCAAGCAATTTTCAGTACCTTAGAATATGACACATTTTATTGTGCTGATCCTTTAATATAATCTGTGCACAGTTGTGAGCTGAACAGTACATGCTAGATACAGTACAGTACTTTTTCCTCTGTCTTTTGCCACTCTGCTTGTCTTTAGTTGTACTAAGGACATGAGTGATGAGTTCTGTTTAAAGACTCCAGTATCATTTGAAACTGCCCTCCAGGATCCCAAAGCAATAAAATATTGATTTAAGCATAATATTTCTGTGAACTCAAGGTTAGTGTAGCTTCTCTTTAGTGCTCAGTTGGAGTGACAAAATTATATCAAAGTTTTTTTAGCAAAGGCTGCAGTTAAAACATGCAATACCCAGCCAATACTAATTAGAAGCCAGTATTCTAGAATTTGACCATCAGTGTGATACAGTATTTGCTTTAATATCTGGTTGCTTAGATGTGGAGAGGCTTCATTAAAGGGATATTGAATAAATATAACCGATACTGTACCTACGGGACCCAAAATCTTTTGGTTAAAGCCAAGAAAGCTTAGTTCTGAAAACAAATACCCAACATTGTCATTTGTAATGAGTGCTGACTTATTCTTTCAGTTAGATGATAAAGAGCAACTGCATATCAATGTTTTTGTCTTTTGTTGTATTTGACTCTTGATAAATCAAGGGCACAGTTTACAACATAATATTATATGTTTTTATATCATGTTATACTTCTGTACATACATTAGTATGCAATGCAACAAATTGGCAAGAAAAGTGAATGTATTTATCTTATTAAAATGATATATAATATAATAACTTACTGTAATAGTACACATCCCCTTGGCTTTCCCACTGCAAACTTAAATATGTCTCTTGTCCATCTACACTATGAATCAACATTTTCTCATGTTTATTTGACGTTTATTTGGTGCTTTATAAGCAAAGAGACCTGTTACTGATGGTCTCTGCTTTAAAAGATTAATATGAATATGTATCTGCAGACTGTTACATTCACAGTGCATGATGTCACAGAGACCTATAAAGATTTTGGCTGTCGTTCCTGTTGAATCCCTTGTTGTTTTGCATTTAAAGGACTCTGAATCACCCGAACTGCAAATGTCATGTGACAACGCTGATTGACTGACTTCACTAGCGACTAACCTGAGCTGTGATGTCAAAGGCAGCAAACGAGAACAATATAAATCCACTTCACTTTTTAAAGTGCCCAACAAAAACAAATCATGATCCGTGAAAAGAGAATTGAATTGAATATTGAATACTTGGCTGCTTTTGAATGGCTGTCATTGGTGAAAGATGCTTTTTAGATCTAGATGGTGTAGTTATAGCATCTACCAGCAGTGTCTAAACTAACGGGGCTTAAATTCATTTCAACTTGATGCTGTGTTCATAGCAAACATGTTCTATCACATTTCCTACTGAACAAGTTGTGTGTAACCAATTAGTCTTCATTACCATCTCAAACTACTATAAATACATTCACCTCTGCATCCTGTAGGCCCGTTAGTCTGTTTGCATGTAAACAAGAGTAAACAAGTATCTTCTGTAGCAAAAAAGGAGACCAAATCATCTCATTTACACAGTAGACATTTTTATAGCAAAGAAAATACTGTCTTTTTGAGTGTTTTATTGAGCAAACCAGCTAAGGATAGCCTGGCAAGCCAGACGTACATCAAGATGTTTAGTCTGGCAACTCACCATAGACACGGTCAATCTGATGGGCGGGATAAACGGCTGTCTTTCAAATTCCCTCTGCACACAATAGGACAGCGCTTCAACCAACCAGGGGTGCGTTTCCCGAAAGCATCGTTGGCCAACTATGGTCGCAAGTTCATCGCAATGTCCATTGAACTCTATTGGCAACGAGGGAACTTGCGACCATAGTTGGCTAACGATGCTTTCGGGAAACGCACCCCAGAGCGTTTTCCCAACAGCGGAGCTAACGTTAGTTGATAGATTCAACTTTTAAATCTGGCCGACAAAACTACGAACACATCTTCCTTTTTTTAAGAATGACTTAAGTGCCGTTCTTTGTTCTTTTCTCAAAGAAAAACTTAACTCCAAGTCCTCCAGAGTTGCGGCCAAAGCCGATTCGAAAGACCGCTGTTCTCCATCCGCAGCAGCCGTCATTCTTTGTTTTCAAGTGGCAGGAACCGTCGCAACTCTGTCGTCATATGTTAAATAATTTTGCTGCCGCTAGGGTGCGTCTAGATTTCTAGGCTAAGCTAAGGAGTCATTCATCAGTGAATTAGACTACTGTGGTCACGCTGCGCTGCATGTGTGATTTTTTTATTTTATTTAAACATTTTTATAGCACAGTTGAATGCCCTTCTGTTTTGGCTTTATTTCACAGTACCCAGTAAAAATGTATCATCTCATCACATACAACTCATACAGCAAGCTCACGACTCAGCTGATAAAATATTATTTATTTTATTCACTGCAGATTCAGCAGTGGTGAAATAGCAGTGCAGGAAACACTGCAAGTAGTCAATGAGAAATTTAGTAAGTAATTATCTTTTTGCACTGACAGGCAGTGAATTTGTGCTTCCAAGTTAAAAGAGGTTGCTCACATACAACTGTAACGATAGTCCACTGGAGGCAAATTTGCAGAGAGCCCAAGTACAGTTTATTTACAAAAACGTGATCAAACAAAATGGCATGAACTCCAGGTTACAGGAGACAGGTTAGAGTTACAGGAAACAATACTTGACAAAGACACATGGCAAACATGAGGGCTTAAATACACACAAGACTAATGACTAGACAAAGGACACCTGTGAACATAATCAAGACAATCAACCAATGACAACATGACACATAAGACAAGGGAACACATGGCAGGATCACATGACTAACGGGGAATCACATGACAAAGATATGAAACATGACTGACATTAACATCACAGACATAGTAGAAATCCGCATTGAAGCTCCACACCCCAAACAGTTGGTGGCGGTAATGCACCAAATTGGTATGCCAACCGCCAATAAAAGAAAAGAAGAAGAAGAAGAAGAAGAACATCACAGACAGCAGGAAGGCTGCTGTCACTTTAAGACATAATGCACTGATAGGATAATCTTTAAGATGGGCATGTTGACATGATTTTTGTGTGAATTTGTCCATTCAAGCACAAAACTTGAATAAGAACTCAATATGTGCGTGCTGTCTGACGCGGCTACCGTGTGCACACATTTTCTCATAGCACGCACAAGTTCTCTTTCGTGTCTTGCTCTTGAATGTTTAAATTAGCAAGGCTTGAATGAGTTTAGTTTAAACACAGATAGCGACGTGTCCTGTTCAGGTCTCACCTGCGCTCGCACGCTATCAACACCCGGGTAATGACGCCGTAAATGACTGGTCATATTAGAGCATACAGCACTTCGTATTGAACAAAGTTTACAAATGATGACTGTTTTGTCCACACTTTTTGATCAGCTCTGTTGTAACGCATTGGGAAGCCAGAATGCGTATCCATCAACTGAATACATTATAGGAACTCCGTCTGTCTGTTTTACACGTTGCTATTTTTAACAAACCATGTTATGGATGCATCGTCAGATTTGAGATGAACCGTGGTGCAAGTGCGTGCCGAACCGAGGGTGGAGAACGGTACGGTTAGATTTTTTTTTTAAGAGAACCATTACACCCAGGTTTGCCAGGTCTGTGCCCAAGTAGCCCAATGGCCAGTCAAAAGTAGCCCAATGCGATTTTCTCCAAATAGGGAGGCCGAATTCTCCACTGAATTTGTACGTTTGTGGGGTGTTTTGGGGGTGTTGGATCGCCAAAATCATACTTACAGGGGTGGCAATCAACCCTTTAAAAAAAATGTTTACCCACGGCAAAAACTTAAAAATGGCCCAAGTCCATGGACTTGGCAACACTGGATACACCCCTAGTGGAAACCGTGACACACTTTTTTTCCAGCAATCTTTGATGAATAGACAGTTCAAAAGAACAGTATTATTAAAGTCTTTACTGTTGTCACTGTGCATGCGGAAGAAGAGAGTTTGAGGCATGTATCTAATCGCATGCTGAATTTATTAAAGCAAACCAAAGTGAAGCACAGTAAAGTGTGGTGATGCAAGAACTGTTAAAATGTAAGTTGCTTTGCCAAGCATCTGGCAAATGCAGGAAGGTAAATGTAAGCAATAAATCTCGCAAGATAATTTAATCACATTATAGTGCATAGCAGAAAGAAAGAAAAAAGCAGTCACATAAACAGTTGGATGTATAAGAGTTAACAGAGTGAAAAATCCTCTTTGCATTCCTCTGGCTCTCAGAGGATCTAGTGAATCTGGCCGGGAATTTCTCTCACTGTATGTGAGGTGGTGTGGAAAAATCATGGCCAAAGGTTTGCCCTGCAGCCTAGATGCCATTAGTGGCACAAACAAACTCTCCAGGGAGAAGTGACGTGCTTGTAAGGGCTTTTACTCTACAGTCTCAGACTCTTTGCCTCTTATGCTACAGTAGAATGGCTCAGCATTCAGAGACACATGGTCATGGATCAGTGCTGCATTCATGTTTGCAGTGGGAGGTTGATATTTTTGGACATTTTATCATTTTTATAGAGACAAGATCATGATTATATTATGATAATTTTCAATAATGCATTTTGTAGTGTTTGACCAAACAAACTAGACCTTGACATGCAAATATTATGAATATTAATGACATCATGTTGATAGTTTTTCCAAAACTCCTAGCGGTTTGATGTGTGCTTACTGACAAAAAGTCTAATTTGAGCCTACAGCATGCCATCTCACTATGACATGGTGAAGCATGCTATACTCTATTTACAAAAAACTGTAATTAAATAGTTAATTTTCCCTTGACATCGACAACAGATCAGATACTTAGCAAAGTTTGTATAAAAACAGTACATTTATCTCCTTCCAGTTGTAATCATATAAAGCATCAAAAACTCTAGGGAGATAAACTCGGCTTGTTGCAGTTGTGCACTCAAAATAATGATGTCTCATGAAGTCTACAGCTGAAGATGACTTATGCAGTGAGATTTGTGGTCCATGCTACAGGGCCCCTGCTGGGCTTTCCAGATCTCGCTTCATATTTACCCTCTCTCTGTGTCAGGGTTGATGCAGGCAGGATGCTGAGACGAGGTTTAAGTAATTCAAAAACAAAGTATTTATTTATTAGAACTGAAATGGTTTCAGATTACAAAATCAAAAGACAAAACTCCAGGAATCAAACATTAACCATACAAAGACAACCATAATCTGACGACGACAGACCAAGACTGAGTAAAACACTGGGGTATATATACTGTACACAGGCAAACAGGATGATAAACAAGACACAGCTGACACAAATGAACTAATTAAACAGACCGGGGAAAACAGGACTAAACCAAAATCACAAAAGACAGGGGAAAACGGATCACAGAAACTGAAAACATAGAAACAGATTCATAAAACAGAACTCAAAGACCTCAAAACGTCACAGTACCTCCCCCCTCCCCAAAGGCGCGTCCTCGCGCCGTATAAAACATTCAAAGGGGTGGGAGGGTGGGCATCCTAGACTCCAGGACGGTCCAGGCGGATGCAGGTTGGTCAGGAGACCAGGGTGGAACAGGCTGTGGACGTGGCCATGATGGAGCAGGCTGTGGGCGTGGCCATGGTGGAGCAGGCTGTGGGCGTGGCCATGGTGGAGATAACCCTTCAGGTGGCCATGGTGGAGCAGGCTGTGGGCGTGGCCATGATGGAGATGACCCTTCAGGTGGCCATGGTGGAGCAGGCTGTGGGCGTGGCCATGATGGAGATGACCCTTCAGGTGGCCATGGTGGAGCAGGCTGTGGGCGTGGCCATGATGGAGATGACCCTTCAGGTGGCCATGGTGGAGATGACCTTTCGGGTGGCCATGGTGGAGATGACCCTTCAGGCGGCCATGGTGGAGATGACCCTTCAGGCGGCCATGGTGGAGATGACCCTTCAGGCGGCCATGGTGGGTATGACCCTTCAGGCGGCCATGGTGGAGATGACCCTTCAGGCGGCCATGGTGGAGATATTTTCTCAGGTGGCCATGGTGGTATTGGGAACCACGTCAGAGAACCCTCCGCTGTTCCCCTAGCAGGTATGCGCCCCCCCAAAATTTTAATGGGGAAATTGACAGGTTCTGGCTCTTGCTCTGGAACAGACACCACCAGCTCAGGTTCAGGAACAGACACCACCGGCTCGGGCTCAGGAACAGACACCACCGGCTCGGGCTCAGGAACAGACACCACCGGCCCAGGAACAGGAACAGACACCACCGGCTCAGACTCAGGAACAGACATCACCGGTTCAGATTCAGGAACAGACATCACCGGTTCAGATTCAGGAACAGACATCACCGGCTCAGATTCAGGAACAGACATCACCGGTTCAGATTCAGGAACAGACATCACCGGTTCAGATTCAGGAACGGACATCACCGGCTCAGATTCAGGAACAGACACCACCGGCTCGGGCTCAGAAACGGATACCACCGGCTCAGACTCAGGAACAAACATCACTGGCTCAGGCTCAGGAACAGACGCCACCGGCTCAGGCTCAGGAACAGACGCCACCGGCTCAGGCTCAGGCTCAGGAACTGGCACTGGCACTGGAACTGAATCGGTTGGGTTGGTTGGATGTGAGGCGTACTGGGGGGTAAAACTTTGCCAGCAGATGGCAACAGCTTCCCTCCAGCTCAACCCCGAGAAATCGGGGAGTTGACGAGGATCGACGCTTACAGCACCGATCATATATGCTGTGATGATGGTTTCATCACATACATTCCAGTCTTTAGCCATATCACTGAACTTCACCGTATACTCCAGCAGGTCGTGGCTCTCCTTAATTACCCCTGTGAGTTGATCCCAGCACATTTTCTTTTTTGTTAGGGTCTGTCGTTCTGTCAGGGTTGATGCAGGCAGGATGCTGAGACGAGGTTTAAGTAATTCAAAAACAAAGTATTTATTTATTAGAACTGAAATGGTTTCAGATTACAAAATCAAAAGACAAAACTCCAGGAATCAAACATTAACCATACAAAGACAACCATAATCTGACGACGACAGACCAAGACTGAGTAAAACACTGGGGTATATATACACAGGCAAACAGGATGATAAACAAGACACAGCTGACACAAATGAACTAATTAAACAGACCGGGGAAAACAGGACTAAACCAAAATCACAAAAGACAGGGGAAAACGGATCACAGAAACTGAAAACATAGAAACAGATTCATAAAACAGAACTCAAAGACCTCAAAACGTCACACTCTGCTGGTCGTCCTCAGTTCAAATAAAATTTTAGAAAAACAACAGTTGAAAATAGAGAAGCCACTGATATGTCACAGGAATGTTCTGGAACGATCTTCTGATCTAATGATTCCTAATTGGCTAAATCATGAATGTATTTGTTTGGCAAATCTTCAGGGTTACAAGATTTGCCCAGCATGTTCTCACAAGTATATGAGATAAAAATGCCAATATGTGAGTGCAGTGTTCAGCCTCTGAACTGGATGTCCGTTTAGTTTGAATGATTCAAACTTAAATGCTATCATTGACCTTTTCTTTTTAAGTGAGCCAAAATGAAATGAGTAGAGAATGAATATAGAAATTGACAGAATGATAATAGAAAATACACTTGTTGACACTTTAAAATTAGTTCTTCCCTGTAATATAACAAGCTTCTTATTGTTCAATTAAATGGATAGTTGCCTGCTTAAATTTCTTTCTTTCTTTCTTTCTTTCTTTCTTTCTTTCTTTCTTTCTTTCTTTCTTTCTTTCTTTCTTTCTTTCTTTCTTTCTTTCTTTCTTTCTTTCTTTCTTTCTTTCTTTCTTTCTTTCTTTCTTTCTTTCGGACATAAAAATCAAAAGTCTCTAGGCAGGAGAAACAAGTCTCGGTTACACTTTATTTTAAGGAGTCATTGTTACAATGTAATTATATATTTAAGTACTGAGTAATTTTAACTAACCACATGTGCTTGCATGTAATTATGCATAATTTACTGTTATTACTATGGTAAGTACATGCAATGCTTAACAAGGACACTGAAAAATAAAGTGTTACACAGGTATCGTATTAATGGCTGAAACCAACCTAAAAAAATACCTAAAAACTTAAGACTGTTGATTTCTTAAAAATATCCATATTCTTTATATTAATATTTAACATTTAAAGAAAATATTTGATACTTTGAAAAGGTATGATTTTATAAAATAATTATAAAGATGTGTACACTGGTGTATTCCAGGTATAAGGAAAACTTGACGTTATTAGAGTCAGTGAATCATACAAATCATACAAACATATAAATGGTTTTAAATATGTATGAAGCACAAATAGCCTACATTATACATGACATGAATAAAGAACAAACATCTGGAAATGGTATATTTAAAACCAACGACTCCAAGGATGGAGTCTCATCAGCAAGTGTCTATGTAACAAAGTATGTTGTTCATGGAAGAAGGAGGCAGGAACCGGTGAACATTCAAACACTTTAATCCAAAATTAACACAAATCAAAAGTAAAAGACATACATACACAAAACATAAAACATAAACTAGTCCAGGCCTGCTCCTCTCTCGTCCTTCACTGTTGTCGCTCTTCCTTTTATGCTTCCGAAGCTTCTCCGTGAAAGATACGAGACCGGTGCAGCACGCAGTGACGTGCTCTTCTAACATGGGGCCCAAAAGTTCTAAAAGGTCTTCATTGAACAGCTATACGTATCATGTGACAATAACAGATGCAACCCAAATCCTTTTAATAGTAAAAGCAGCTGACAGGATTAGGAAAGATATGAATTAATTACATGCATTAAAGGTCATGCTACAAAAGTATACTGGCATCCATCCCGAAAAGTGCCTAAAGTTTGTTTTTGAAAGTCATCATATACAAAACTTGTGCAGAATCTGAGATGGTGAACACATGGCAGTCATATGAAACCTCTTTATTTCCCATCTATTAAAATTATCGCTACAATATTGTTCATGTTATTCAATAACCTAATAAATTGCATTCTGGGAATTTTTGCTTGAAAGTTTTTCTCATTTTTACAATGTCTCTTTGTGCCTGTAATTGCATTTATCTCCTTTTCACTGTCATTGTTTTGCAGGGAACATATTCGTGGTGAGCTTGGCAGTAGCTGACCTGGTGGTAGCAGTCTATCCTTATCCTCTCGTGCTGGTCTCCATTTTCCACAAAGGATGGAACTTGGGATTCGTCCAATGCCAGATCAGTGGATTCCTGATGGGATTGAGCGTGATTGGATCTATATTTAACATAACCGGCATTGCCATCAATCGCTACTGCTATATCTGTCACAGCCTCAAGTATGACAAGGTATACAGCGACAAGAACTCTCTTTGTTATGTCGTTCTCATCTGGATACTGACCGTGGTCGCTATAGTGCCAAACTTTTACGTAGGCTCCCTACAGTACGACCCCAGGGTCTACTCATGTACGTTTGCGCAGTCGGCCAGCTCGGCGTACACCATCTCTGTGGTTTTCTTCCATTTCTTTCTTCCAATCATGATTGTGACGTACTGCTACCTGCGGATCTGGATCTTGGTGATCCAGGTGAGGAGACGCGTCAAACCCGAGTTTCGGCCCAAACTCACGCCGCACGACATAAGGAACTTCGTCACCATGTTCGTGGTGTTTGTTCTTTTTGCCGTCTGCTGGGCCCCTCTCAATTTCATCGGCTTGGCGGTCGCCATAGACCCCGGGCGGGTTGTGCCTCTCATCCCAGAGTGGTTTTTTGTATCCAGTTATTTTATGGCCTATTTCAACAGCTGCCTTAATGCCATAGTCTACGGACTACTGAACCAGAACTTCAGAAGAGAGTACAAAAAAATTATCGTCTCACTCTGCACTGCGAAGATGTTCTTCCCAGAGAGTTCAAATGATGCTGCAGACCGGAACAAAAGCAAGCCATCTGCTTTAATGACAAACAACAACCGAGTAAAAGTAGATTCGGTATGAAAACACAGAAAGGACACTGTAAACAAAAACCAAATAAACATTTCAGCTGCTTTCAGAAACAACTATTTATAACCGATATTCATAACCTGAATTCAGGTGTCTGTATTCCTTGTACCTGTTGCTTTTTTAATAGGGTGCATTGCAAATATCTTGCTTTTTCTCAGTGTTTACAAGTTCATGTATGTATTAATGTAATGTTTTTATTTTATATGCAGCAGGTACACTTTTTTTTATTTCCCAGGACATTATAAAATGAATGCAACAAACCAATGCAGACACTGTCATACATGAAAAACAAGGTGCCAAGTGAACAGATTAATAGCCCTTAAAGCTGATAAGTGCTCAACAATGTCATTTTACAATCTTTATCATATTGGTTTTTTTTTAGATTAAGTTATTTTCTAATGTTCTTTAGATGCTGTCTGCAGCACATGTCAAATAATGCATTTGCAAAATAATACTTTATACTTTGTTTATTGTACTTAAGTATAGTTATTTCTTGGTAACCTTGGTTAAATTGTCAGATAGCCATTGCAGGGCAAATAATGTGAAAAACATTATTTCTCCAATTTATTTGAAAGTAAATGTCTTTTAGTTCCCACAACAGATTTTAAGGGATAGTTCACCCCCCAAAGAAAAAAAAACATTCTGTCATAATTTGCTCTCCCTAAAGTTGTTCCAAACCTGTATTAATTTCTTTCTTCTGCTGAACAAAAAGGAAGCTATTTTGAAGAATGTTTGTAACCAAACAGTTGTGGGACACCATTGACTTCCAAAGTATGGGGGGAAAAATACTATGGAAGTCAATGGTGTCCCACAACTGTTTTGTTTTAAACATTCTTAAAAATAGCTTCCTTTGTGTTCAACAGAAGAAAGAAATTCATTTTTGTGTGAACTGTCCCTTTAAGATTACTTCACAAATTAAATTTTGGCAAGCTCTTAAAGGGATAGTTCACCTAAAAATTGTAATCACCATTTACTCACCCTTATGTCATTCTGTATGATTTCCTTTTTTCTGCAGAACACAACTGACGTAATGTTGCTGACGTGTTTTTGTGAAAAGTCAGTTAGGTCCAAAACAACATTGGACTAAATTGACTTTCATTGTATGGACAAAAATAAATAAAAAAATAAATGTGTTTTTAAAAATATGGTCTTTTGTGTTCAACAGAAGAAAAATAGTTATAGACGTGTAGCAATTTGAGGGTGAGTAAATGATGACAGCATTTTTTATTTTTTATTTTTTTTGAGTGAACTATTCCTTTAAGGGGTCACGGTAGCAGATGTATAACATGCATATCTTATGAAATGTGAACAAAATGGTAAATTCTAAAAACGTTTAGAATGAAGTTACTCTTAAACAACTTATCAAGTTCAGTATACTGCTATAAGCCACCTTTATAATGTCATATCAATGATGTTCAATACAGTACCTTAATTTCTTGTTTACAACATAAAAAGCAACAAAATGGAACATATTTGCTTGTCCTTTAACTTTTCAATGTTAATAAACTGTGCTGAATAAACAGATGAAAACAAGAGTTACGCTTCCTTAAAAGATGAGAAATAGATAAACTGCACATTCTTTTTTTTATGTTATTTGCCATTTCTGCATTTATTAGATAGGACAATGAAGCAATGGGAAAGGAGAGAAGGAAAGACTGGAAAAGACTTCAGCATGACTCAAACTCATGTTGCCCACAATGCAACTGCACCACAGGTCTGAGCGCTACCCACAAGGCCATACAACAACTTTCCTTTTCAGATGATGCCATGTGTGCCACACAGGGTTTTGGATAATGTTAGCCAAATAGCTGTTCAGTTTCATTGGTTGGATTTAATGAAATCTATTTAAGCTTAATGTTGTGACATTATTTAATGTCTTCCATATTTTATTCAATATTCTCATTGTTTTGCACCAGATAGATAAGTACTAAACTTAAAATTATACCTTCTGATAATTATGATTTTAAAAGACATTGCCCCATAAAACCACTTCAATGTAGATACTTTTTAAAACTTCTGTTGCTAACTACATTTTGCTTCACTCTTCTCTTCACTCTCAAGTTATTCTAAACCTGTATGAATATTTTTTTCTTCTGCTGAACACAGAAGAAGATATTTTGAAGAATGTGGGTAACCAAACGGTTACAGAAAACATACTGGAACAACTTGAGGGTGAGTAAATTATGTTTGGGTGAACTATCCCTTTAAGTACTTTAAAAACTTTGAAAAGCTAAAGATTCAGTGGCTTCCTTAACACTGACATTACAAGACAATTATGGTCACATGAATATGTGCCATCATGTTATATGGAAATCAATTACTTTAACTAAACATTATTTCAGCGTTATTTTCACATATCCCAGTCCCAGGAATATAAAACCTCAGTGTTTTTGCTGGACAGCCTCCATAGAGACAGAACATCCATTCATTTTTGCAATGATCCCACTGGTGGTCTTAACACACATCCTGTTTGCTGCTATAAGCTGTCCATATTCCAGCACATCACACAATGAGCTTTGACAACTTGTATCTTATCTCTTATCATGCACATTCGTATACATGAGCGTATCATGATTGATTCATCCAGCTTTTCCAATGCATACTTTAAACAGAATCACGCGATGCTATTTCAGAGCAAACCGGAGATTGATTGCATTGACCTGCTTACGTGCCCACGGATGGTTATTTCTGGACATTCAGCAAGAAGTGTCTTTAAACCGGTGAAAGCTTAAGTAATTACGCACAAGCTTGCGTCTCTTTACGTCTCTGCACGAGCTTGACAAGGGATCAGGCTGCCTTTGAGAACCCCCACCACCTCTTTTCCTGGGTATCTCTTTCCCATACCCTTCATCTTAATGAACTTGAACAGATTAAATACGATCTTAAGCCATAGAGTAGCAACCCCCATCTACTGAGAATTTATAAATATATGGTTATTAGTTGGGATTACATTATGATGAACTATTTTAATCTCAGGCTGATTCTCAGAGGAGGGATTCAAGAGGTGATGAGACCATCCCCACCTCCACACATGAATGAAAGGAAGCTTGATTAAATCAATTCCATAAGACATCGGCAATAAAGGAACCACTACTGGTGAAATACAAATGATGGTCATTCTTACAGCATAGCCAAAAAGGAATACATTGAGTTTAGTAATAACCATCTTTCTGTTTTGCCAGAATTGCAAAAAAAATTAGCTTTGTGCAGTTTTATTGAAGTCAGAAATATTATTTAATATGGTTGTAGTCAACCTGACTACTTTAGTTTACACCAATGAGACGAAAATTATTATTATTATTATTAATTTTTTTGAAAGGTCAGGGATCAAGGTGTGGCTGGTTAGCATGATCCATTAAGCTCCTGCTGGTAGATGCTGGTAACTACACACTTCACTGGATCTCAAAAAGAACCTTTTTCCATTGATAGCCATTAAAAATTAGCTGTATTCAGAAAAAAAAGAATTGTAGATGCCCCCTGTGACGAGAAAGCCCCCCCCCTCCTCCCTCCCTCCCTCCCTCCCTATGCACCCCCCCCTCCCTCCCTATGCACCCCCCCCTCCCTCCCTCCCTCCCTCCCTATGCACCCCCCCCTCCCTCCCTCCCTCCCTCCCTCCCTATGCACCCCCCCCTCCCTCCCTCCCTCCCTCCCTCCCTATGCACCCCCCCCTCCCTCCCTCCCTCCCTCCCTCCCTATGCACCCCCCCCCCTCCCTCCCTCCCTCCCTCCCTCCCTATGCACCCCCCCCTCCCTCCCTCCCTCCCTCCCTCCCTCCCTATGCACCCCCCCCCCCTCCCTCCCTCCCTCCCTCCCTCCCTCCCTCCCTATGCACTCTCCCTAATTTAAATGGTTCTTAAAATTATGAAATTAACAATATGAGCAAACCCCTCTGTGAAAACCAGAATGTAGACAGGAATAAAACTGTATCTTCAGTTTAAATGCTTCAAAATATAATGCTGTTGAAGTGGAGATTTCTGACTTGTGCAGGATGAAAAGAAGACAAATTTTTAGAAAACTGACTTTAAAGATATATATTGCAATTGAAGATGCAAATAGATAAAGTGTAATAAAATAAACACTTAAATGTGTATTTTGTGTGTTTTCTTTCCACTAGTTTGAAAGCAGAAATATTATGGAAGCAAAATGCCCAAAATCTCAAAATTGACAGTGCATGGAAAAAACAATGGTTAGTCACATGGTATTTAAAGCTCAGGTAATTGGCTCAAAAACGTTTGCAGTCCCATGAACAAAGACAGCAATTTTTATTCTTGTACAGGTCAATTAGAAATGGTCCCTAAAGGAAACAACGGCACATTTCCACCTTTTAAAGTATTCTGGATGAATGTTGATGTGATTATTTTCCTTAGCAGTGGAGAGGACCTGTGTCTGTGGACAATGTGACTTGTCTTCCCTTCAGGGCTCGAGTGTGCTGCTGTTGAGTGGGATTCACCAGAGAGACTCAACTGTGAACCTGCTCAAGTTCAGAGCTCAGCAGTTTGAGAAAGCCAACTGTTTTTGTGCATTTAGGCGAGGGAAATAAGGGCCTTGTATTTGTGGGCATGCATGTATGAGTCTGTCTGCAGAGTCAAGATTCTGCTATCAGCAATTCTCAGTCCAGCATGAAGCCATTGGACAGCTGAAGGAACAATGGATTACTATTCCACAGAGCAGAAAACATAATTGAGTTAGCAACATTTACATTTTGTGTCTGGCTATGGAGAGGGGTTTCATAAAGTCATGTTGTGTTAGGCTCCCGAGGATTTCAAACCTGCCCCTTATCTTGAAGCCTAAACAACGGATGGAGCCTCTTTCCAGGCATTCACAAGAAACAAGTGTGAAATGCAATTACTTTGCTGTTATTTCATAGTTAAATGCTTTCCTTTGGAATTCCTCCTTTAATTCTCCACAATTACCGTGAAAACAATAACATTCATGTCAGTCTGGTAACTGAACTGAAAATGTGAAAGGGAGTATATCACAGTGTTGTTCAGCTAGTCATAAATATTCAATATCTGACATGCCATTATAAAAAGGTATGCTAGAAGAATTTTGTTTAAGTTGTTGGATTTTCTTTTTTTCATTTGTTTTGTTTCACAGAAACGAGTGCTGTATTCATGAAATAAAAACAATCATGTAGAGCTCCTTCTCCACACCTCTTCTTTAATTTCACCATGCTTTGCAGATTTCAAAGCCAATATTTGTCTTGTTTCTTTTGCACAGGGGAGGAACCGGCACAGCAGGTGAAAACACACTTGTCCTTTCATTGTGGTGGAGAGAACACACAGTTCTTCTCAAATGAAAATATTACAATGTTTTATTAATTTTTCAACTCTGACCTAAAATACAATGCTGGCATGAATAGTGTTACTCAGTAGGTAAACACAAAAATGAATTATTTAAGATCTTTACACAAGGATATTTGCAGTTCCTTTTTGTGTGAACTGGAGCACATAAAGCCATCGTGGTTAACACACTGTGAGGCATTCATCTCTAATGCAATCTAACATTGTTTGCAGAACGGCTTGAAAAATTCTCTACAATGCCACGTGAAAGCCAAAGGTCCACCAGATGCTCATCTGACCTCAGAGTGAGATGATTCAATTGAACATTCTGAGAAGAACAACTGGAAATTCAGAACAATAAGGTTCTCCTGGGTAGATGTTAATGACCTTTCTTTAAGGTCACTATGAAATCAAAATGGACCATTCTTATTTTTTACGAAATATTGCTGTTTTTGTTATAAATAATTTTTTTTTTAAAAAAATCCAATTACCCTCTTAATCTTTAATCAAAAAAACGTCCCCTCGCTCTTGCAATGACATCTCGTCTCTGATGACGTTTTCTGGCGCGAGAATGGGACAACCTATCACTCACATGACATAACAGCAATAGCAAAACAATCCAATCAATTCACATTGGACAAAATCAAGTCCAGCCCTACTTTTTTTTCATTACAAAAGAGAAGAAAAGACTTTAGCAACTTCTGTTTCATGGCAACTGTAATCTAGAGGCTTCAGAACTATCTGCCATTTGCGTCATTAAAATAATCTGCAACAAAGTATAGAAATTCCAGCAAAAAGTAAAATTCTTAATTTTTCATTCAACAGTTAGGAAATTGGTGATTAAAAAAATTGTAAAATATCATAAGGTGGCATTAATTCTCTGTGAGATCATTTGAAGCCTTCTTTTTGTTCATCTCATGCCTTTTATTTGGTCATGTGTTTGATGAATGAAGTTGGTGCACACTAAAGTGTTTGGATGTAGTGTTCTTAAACCAGACATTACATTATTTAGAAACAGCAGCAGACATATTTCATTTATCACTGTGTATTTTTAGACTTGCACACAATGTGCCTGCATAACAATTTAATTGGGCTAGACTGGAGGAAATTTGCTCTTAACTTATAGACTTAAAAAAACACATGCACATGCACACATTCAGACACATAAGTGTCCGGCTACGCTTTTGGGCCACTGTCTATATGAAGAGTTCAGATGCAAAAGCCTCTAAGTGCCATCAGAAATTTTCTTCTAGAATGATCATTTTTATCAAGCTCGTATATTTAAGTTCAGTAATTTCAGATGGCAATTAATAGGTAGTTTTCATTGCCATTTAAGTGAAATTACTGAACTTAAATATATGAGCTTGATAAAAATGATCATTCTAGAAGAAAATTTCAGATGGCACTTAGAGGCTTTTGCATCTGAACCCTTCATAGTGGTCCAAAAGTGTAGCTGGACACTTATGCTTCTGAATGTCATTGCATTACATACTGTACAAAACATTTTCTAGAACAAACTAACTTTATGAGCCGGTTTGAAATTTCCTTAAATCAGCTGTTCTGGATTTTTTTTTTTTTTTTTTTTTTTGTGAAGGCAGGTTTCTTGAAATTCACACAGGTGTCCTATTAAAATAACCACAGGTGTCATCACATTAACTATGGATATGATCCAGTCATTGTCTAAATATATGACTTTGATTGGTTTCTTAAACCAAGTAAATGTATGAAAAGTGTGCTTGCTATCTTACATTTATACAGTTTAATTTAAAGGGGTACCTCACCGCCAAAAAAGAAAAAAAGTATCATGAAACTTCAAATGAACAGGCAAAAACTAATTTTCCAGCCTACATCAGCAATGAACTGACCAAACAATGAATGGCAACTGAACAAGAGAACAGCCCCTCCAACCTATTATAAAATCTCCATCATGTTATCATCATCATCATCACCAAACCCATAAAATAAACTGATGGGTTAGCCTCCATTATTTGCCATGCATCTAAGTGAAAAGGGTGTTTGGCAGGCATTCAGCTGACTTCAGAAATACCTCATTACACAGGACTGGACACAAAGCAGCTGTTTCATAAGCATTAGAACCTGTTAATATGTTTAGAAGTCATTGGCCAGGGGAAGGTTAAGCCTTGCCCAGCCTTACACATGCTCCGCTCATGGATGAGCATCGTCGAATCAGTCGGCACATATTTCAAAAATGAGGGGTGAGCCACAAATCCGTGAGTTTGTAAAACTGTTGGAACAGATTGCGAAAGACACATTTTGTAAGACACATTATCTGTAATACCGCTTCAGAGTGGTCTTTGGGGCCTAGCGTATCCTGTCATTCATCACAATACGTGCCCCGATTTCACGTTATGCCTAGGAAAACTCAAGAGTAAGTTAAAATAATATGATGTTACATATCATTTGTTTGCAAAACATAAAGTATTGCAGAGTTTATAGGTGCAGAGACTGCATGACGTTTGTAAAACGTTTGAAGATGAAGCACCACAATCACGCAGTGATCAATGTTGGCCCACTGAGTCAACAAAACTCTTAAAGGAGTCATAACCTGCAATTTTCACTTTTCCACGAGAATCAATGTATGTTATGATTACCTAACGATTATACACTGGCCGGGAAGCCGATATTTAAAAGTGAAGCGTTTGTTTACCCCGGGGTTAATAAACCAGCGCGCGTGC
This sequence comes from Leuciscus leuciscus, assembly GCF_965113295.1. NCBI lineage: Eukaryota > Metazoa > Chordata > Actinopteri > Cypriniformes > Leuciscidae > Leuciscus > Leuciscus leuciscus. Next base: position 21,234,365 of record NC_138732.1, read on the forward strand.
ACGCGCACTCAAATACGAGATTTTAATTTCAGCCCCGACTTGAGGTCATGACGGGGCAGGATATACCATATATGGACACCGCAGACCTACGCCGCGGGAAGCCCGCCCCTCTCCCCCTCATATTCAGTTCAGTCGAGAAAGATGGAGAAACCGAGTGCACACCTGAGTTGCTCTGTGGTTGACTGCCACAAACAACATTTAAATGTGTTTTCTCTACCAAAAACGGACCAAACTATCAGGGACCAGTGGATGAAATTCATTTTTAATGACGCTGTCCCAACAACCCTTTCAACTGGCTTATCGTTAGGAGTCGATAAGCCAGTGGGTTCTCTTTCAACGCTCACGCCACGCAGCCAGTGTGTCACCGGCTCTACTGTGTGTAAGGCCGGTGACACACTGGCTGCGTGGCGTGAGCGTTGCGTTTCTGTTGCATGTCAGCTGCGTGGCGTGTGCGTGGCGTTTTCCATGTCTTTGCACACCATATTATTTATTAATATGTATTCGTGTCAAAATGTCATATAAACATCTTTTCCTATTCAATTTTGCTTGGAAACGCTTCCAAGACGCTTGCGTGTCGCGTGAAAAATAGGCGTCGGTTCTATTTCTAGCATGCACGCGTTTTCCGCGCGGCTCCTGAGACGCGCGTGTCACGCAGGCAGTGTGCAAGCTCTAACCTGTTAACATGGGAGCCGAAATAAAAACGGACACGCCACGCAGCTGAGACACTTACACCATGCATCCAGTGTGTCACCGGCCTTACAAACAGCAGCTAACTGCTAATGCGGCTATTGTATGCTAGCTTCGAGGTAAACATGGGGAATGGCTACTTTGCAAACAACAAATGACTGAGATCATCATGAATTCGGCTATTGTATATTGATTGCCCAACGCTTATACACTGTCCGGGAAGCCGGTCGCGGCCAGGTCGGGTTCATTCATAACTTGCGCCATGATGTCATTTTGGAATGATATGCTAAAGCGTTACCTGCGGTGTCAACCCCCCTCCTTCCTGCCACCAATCAACGCGCCCCTCATTTGCATTATTAAAATGACCGTCCACGACAGCCAAAATATCGCATCAGATCTCGCGAGACAATAATGCCTTCAGAAATAAGGGTCTGAGGAGCTCTGTGTTTATTTTTTTTCCACTTTTCTTTTTTAGAAGGGCCTGAAAGACTATAATACAGCAGTAGGTATCCAAGGTAATACTAGGTTATGACTCCTTTAAGACACTAGGGGTCTTCATGCCCACTTTGGCCAAGCAAGTGTGGGTATTTGGACAGGCCCACTGTCGCTCCCTTCCTGGACTTCACTCGCTCCCTTCAGGGAGATCCTTAAAAGTGTCAGGAGTCAGGACCTTATAAAAAACTCTGACAGACTGTAGCTTGAACCTGCAGTAGCTGGATTATACCTGACCATGTTAATGTACAGTACAGTCTGTAAGCACTGCAACCCTCAAACACAGAAAAGCAGGAATGATTCGTTCATTGTGTGCATTTTTCATGTGACAAATAACAATACTCAGGAGACATCATGTTTCTCGTAATTTATCTTTGGCTGCATTAATGATTTCTTAATTCAGAAAATAATCAAAAGATTGTGTATGATCATGTGGTTGGGATTAGATACAACATTTTAACTCCACTCACATGAACAAAATGACTTTTTTCTGAAGAAGATTCAAAGATCAAATCAGTAAAATTATCCAATCTTCCCATCACCATTAAAAAAGCAATTATAAAAATAGAATTACAAAAAACTTTGCTGATTAAGCCACTACCATTTTACGTTATTCAAATGTTCAATAAAACGTGAAGACTGCGAGCCGTTGACTGTCCTAAGTGTGACGTTTGGATGGGTCCTGGTGACAAATCAGGTCCTCCTTGAAATCGGGTCTCTGTTAGGACCTCGAGCGATCCCAGTGTCTCAAATTCATTTTTAATAGGTACTCTCTTTAGCGCCTGATTGCAATTGCTACAAAATCATATTATGATAAATGTTGCTTGAACTACGTAATAATGACCATTAATGTCTGTATTAGTTACTCGATTTCCGGGTTCTCGGAAGAAGTCGTAAGAGTCGGGTAAACTTCCATAGCGGTGAATGGGAGACTTCAGCCATATTTGTGCTGTAATAGCAAAAAAAAATCCATGATAGCATTTCCACGACTTTCCAAAGAAAAAATATAGAGAGAGAAAGAAGAGAGAAAAATGTGAAATTTGCAGACACTCCCTCAGTATCACTCTCAGTGTAATTTTTTTTGTAATTTACTGCCTTTTTTTGTAATTAAACTGCATTATATTACTTTATTATTATTACTGCATTATAATTATTTTAATTTTTTTAAAGATCAGATACATTTAAATCAGTGAAGGAAAAAGCGATAGCAAGGGAGGGGGTTGTTTAAGTAAAGGTGGGTGAGAAAAAATAGAGATGAAAACACCAGAGGCAGCAGCTAAGAATAAAACGTGATGCCTGGCGGTCGGCTGGCATATTCCCAGCTGGAAGAGGAGACATTTATGTGAAGTCAGTATACATTAACCTCACTAACCGACAGGAGTTCTGTGCCAATGAGGATTCATTTGAAACAAACATCAAAACTACAGCCTTACCCATGGTAATGTATATATCAGCTGCTGTGATTCAGCCGCAGGTAATAACAACGGTGCTGCTATAAGCCATATCACACTCCTGCTAGTGTGATATTGCTTATATACAACAATTCGACGCTACAAATATGTAAATAAATAAGAAACAATCATGGAGTATCTTAAATACCCCTTTTTAAGGGTTTGTGTAGAACTACTTTCTTTCCCGCCACAGACTCAGTGCTGCTGTTACAAAGGCAATGCCTCTATGAATAATTCTAAAACATTACTTTGCATTTATCTCAATGAAGGGAAGTGTCAGAATTAAGGGGTATCTCGGTGCCATCGATTTGATTTGTCGGTTGAAAGACAAAAGGCAGCTTTCTAGTACAGCATTATTCAATTAAAATAAAATAAAAAGTTATGAAAGATTTTCACCTGACACAACAGTGCTATTTTGAAATTTACAATGAGTTTTGTAAGTACTCGAATTGAGGGTAGGGTGGGGTGGGGTGTTTGTGACAAGTCAGTTAGTCTAGATAATTTGTCACTATTATCTCACAAAAAATTTTTTTTTTAATAATCTGGGAGACCCCACAGGTGCATTTTATTGATGGCATTTTGAATGCACAGAGATACCGTGACGAGATCCTGAGGCCCATTGTTGTGCCATTCATCCATGACCATCACCTCATGTTGCAGCATGATAATGCACGGCCCCATGTTGCAAGGATCAGTACACAATTCATGGAAGCTGAAAACATCCCGGTTCTTGCTAGGACAGCGTGTTCCAGGTCCTGCCAATATCCAGCAACTTTGCACAGCCATTGAAGAGGAGTGGACCAACATTCCACAGGCCACAATCAACAATCAACAGTAAAAGAGTGGCCTTTTATTGTGGCCAGCCTAAGGCACACCTGTGCAATAATCATGCTGTCTAATTAGCATCTTGATATGCCACACCTGTGAGGTGGATGGATTATCTCGGCAAAGGAGAAGTGCTCATTAACAAAGATTTAGAAAGATTTGTGAACAATATTTGAGAGAAATAGGCCTTTTGTGTACATAGAAAAAGTCTTAGATCTTTGAGTTTAGCTCATGAAAAATGGGGGCAAAAACAAAAGTGTTGCGTTTATAAATTTTTTCAGTGTATATACAGTACTGTGCAAAAGTCTTAGACATGTTAGTATTTTTACCCCCCAAAAAATAATTGTAATAATTCAGAGAGATTTTTGTATGCACAGGGGGTGTGGTATGATCTGACCTCACCATCATCGAGTCTATCTGTGATTACATGAAGAAACAGAAAAAACTGAGACAGAC